>NC_056727.1:1242851453-1243186453 GCF_019279795.1 Protopterus annectens | reverse complement strand
AGCCCAGTCTCAGTAGTTATAAATAAATCTCTTATGAAAGGAATTGTGTCACTAACAGCCCCTTGTGGTTATTCTTCATCAAGGTAGTTTCTCTACATCCTTAAATACCTACTGTTCTATCGTCTTGCTTTCAAAAATAATGGAAAATGTATCCACAAGAAACTTATGGTCTTCCTAAGTTACAGCCTGTTATGACACACCTAACATGGCTTTAGATCCAGTCATGGAACCTACATTCCCCTTCTTGACCCAGCTTTATATATTTGTGATAAACTTCACACTAAAAAATTTGTTAGCACATTTTTTGGGCTCATTAAAAACTTTTGAAACCTTTTCCCATCTCAAACTTTAACTCTTGAGATCACAGAGTTCTCATTAAGTATTATCAGGTGATTTTCCGGTTACCTAGGGAACAGCTCTCAAATCGTAAAGTGTTTTTCCCTTTTGTACAACCAAGTGTGTCTGCCAACCTAAACCATTCTCAATCTCTTAATTTTGTGTCTCCCATTAAAAGCCCCCCATGATGGTACCCCAATAGTAGTAGTAGAAAAGACTATGAAACTCAGCCAACTTAAATTCACTACACACATAAATACCACGCTAGAAACTGACATCCCATTAAGTAAACTGCACAGGGCTAAATGTAACAGTCTATGAATTACAGATGGAGTCAATTCTGGGCAGATTGCGGGAGCTGAGAAGAGCACGCTTGGCTAACATCAAAGACTGAACCAATACTACTTTCATAAACACTTATCGTATCCTGACTTAGCAATGGGGAAATTCTCATTATGGTATTATTAGCCCAAAATGGCTGGAGAAATTAAATAAAAGGCTAAATAATTCATCAAAGCCAAAGCTAGACTTTCCACAGCTAAATCCAGCTGTCTGCCCAGCCTCACGAATTCCTCTCATGTGTTTACCAGCCTCACCACTTTAAACTTAAACAAGTGTACAGTAGGAATGCCTAATTTGCTTCTGGACACAGTAATTCTGTCCATCACTGTCTTTCCCGACTTGATCTTCACTGGCTCAAATTCAACCAGCACTTCATTTCCATACATATTTGCTTGTCTCACAAACGTCTGTATTACCCTGAGTCTTCACTTTTATCTCAAATTATCACTCTGAGAATTTATTCATAGAGTCTATAGCAGTTAATATGTCTGACAAAATGACTCAGTAAACATGGTAATTCAAAGTCATGTACCTGCATTTGCAAACATAAACTCTCCTTATGGCCAAATAACTCAGAACAATTGGATATGCAACTATGGCATCACCTAAATACTGTATAGCCATTTCTAAACTAGTCTGTGTTTGTATGGCTGTGACACAGTAGGCTGTTTGTTTTTCTCTCTCTATTACTACACACAGTAGAATTTTTTACTGCATGTCACACATTTGCTGTGTCCCTCCTGACTTTTTTTTTTTGTTACGAAAACTTGGTGGTCTTTACTCAATAAGTAATGACAATGATGATAGTTACAGACTTATTTTACTTTAGAACGTACATGTTAATTTACATCCTTTTATTCTGCCAGCTTTTCATATTAACATTACCAGTACTTTAAAATCTATCCCTGATTATGGAATTCAGAAATAGAGACTTTCTGAACCAAAAGTTTGCAGATGACTGGAAACCAGGAGTAGTCATTGAATCCCCAAATGAGATGTTCTTCGTTCCCCATTGCTGCAGTCCTTACTATAGGGTATAGTCCGCCGTCCAGTCGGCCCGAATAGAGTATAAGGTAACGTCGGTGGTCAGGCGCATTATTGGGCGTGTGTCGTCAGGTCAGATACTAATCGCGCCATACGCGGCGCGTCCTCGCATCAGTCTTTTTTGCCTTTTGAGTATGCAGAAGCAGTCTTTACGTTCGCAGTTGTTCGTTCGAAATATTTCCCGTTTCGAACAGTTTCAGGGTGAAACAGGAGTTTTGTAAGTACCCGAACATTTTATTTTTCTTGCCTCAGTATTTAATTTAGGATCGAAGAAAAAAAAAGTGAATAGCTGTCATTACTGTGGGAAGCACCTCCCTTTAGGGCTGATACCTTGTTGTTGTGTTGGCCTGCCGGGCCTGCCTTGTGCGTTGTTGGTAACTAGGTTTAACAGCTTGCTTTAGGTTTAAGGTTAAGAGGATTAAGAGGAGGTTGAACTGGGTTAGTGTTTGCGTCGCAACCCAAAAATGCGGATGGATCGGATGCTCCGGCCAAACAGCGAAGCCAGGGGAAGAAGGAAAAAAACAAAGGAGCACGGTTCTTCCGGGCGGCTGGAGCCAGGTTTTTTAGTTTAGTTTTGCTCAGTAGGGTTTTGAGGTTTTACCAGGAGTTTGCCTGAGTGCAGGGGAGGTACAGGCAGAGGGATGTCAGGAGGCTGGCCTGTTCTCTCTCTCTTGGTCTGTTGCTCAGGTCCCTCTCTGTCCCTCTCTTCCCAAGGTGGTTGAGGGGCTTTTCAGTGTTGCTTCTGGGTCTTTTTCAGTAGGCCAAGCTTCAAGAAAGTGGGGGCTGATCCTTTAATTACTATGATTAGACCTAACATGCATATGAGGTTCTATGCCCCTTTGTTGATTAGGATGAGGGGTTTTCTATGTTTGGACGATTTGAGGCCTAGTTAGAGGCTTCCAGAGTGATCTGAACTCTGATCAGAATGTTCATCAGAGTCTTGGAAGACTTTGGTCTGTATCCTTGTTATTACAAGTTCTCTGGTGGATGACTCCACTTCAGCTTCTTCTCCTCTGAGGGGATTTCTCATTTTTACTTACTCTGCAGAATATTGAGGCCTCTTAAAAGGAATGGGAAGGCCATTTATTTTCTGCAGGTTAAGCAAGGCTCCTGTGTTTCTTGTGGAGGCCCCAGCATATAAGAGGCTTCCCCTCTCTGTGTTGGAATGTGCCTCCTGATGTTTTTAAACCTGAACCTGATTATAGAGATTGCTCCTCAGAGTCCTGGTTGTGTTTGAAGTATAGGTTTATAGGTCCTGAGGAAACTCAGGGAGTAGTTGTTAAAGCCCTGTAGGGGCAAAAATCCTGTTCACCTGTAAATCAGGGGCCTAGGCGTGTAGGTGCTTCTGAAATCCTCTTCCCATTTCCCAGTGATAAAGAGCCAAGGGCTTTTTGGATGAGTGGATGCTAAAATCACAGGTATTCTTCTTATCAGAAGTGAGGCGTTGGTGGATGTTTCATGAAAAAAATATCAGAATTATCTTTTTATTTTCTGAAGTCTAAGGTGGATGCTCGTTTCGGAAGGTATTGAGTGTAAAAGAGTTCTTTACAGGCATGCATGGTTCTGAACAAGGGCCTGTTCTTTTCAATGGTTTTGATGTTTTGATGCTGTACAGGCCTAAGTGGCGGTTGCTGCTACTAGCCTGTGTTCTTAATTTGCATGCTGGGGTTGGGAACTCGAGAGTAGCTGAGCATTACAAGGCATGGATTAAGGATTTACATTATTTAACTGTTAAAGGAGTTTGCAGGGGTAGCATGTTTAAAATTAAAAAATTGGGGAGGACAATCTGGCTTCTATGCAAGTCTAGGGGTAGGTCTAGGCGGTGTACATGGGCGGGAGACTCTAGCTCCTGGTAGGCCTAGAACAGGGGACATATCCTGCTTATGAGGTCAGTGAGGCAGGGGGGTCAGTTTCGCTGCAAGAGACTTCTGGAAAGGTCTTTTCAGCAGCTGTAAGAGGAGTTCGTCTGCTCAGACTTCTGAGTCCCTTTAGGGTTCTTCTTTCGTGAAATTGGGATTTAATTAAGTTCCATTTTCATTCTCCAGTAGGTTATTTCACCTGCAAACAACAGGAGGAAGACTATGCTCTTTTCAAAGAAAATTGGGATTTAATTACTCGTTCCAAAGAGAAAAAGAGGCACACCCTGCAGGTTTTTTACTTACAGAGCAGGAAGGCATTTTTTACAGTCCCTCCTCAAGAAAGGCAAGAAATTTTAAGATGTTCACAGTGCAAGTTATGGGTTACTCCAGCCACCTCTGGTATTTCAGATTTACCTCTATTTTTCAAGGGGCCTGTTTTTTCAAGCGCAAGATGTTGTACCAAGACAGGGGAACCGTGGGCTAGATATTACATGGATGGATTCCTCAACACTCAAGGAAACATTCCCAAGTTGCATTTTCGGGTGTTGCAGCTTGTATCACTTTGTTGGTAATCACTGGATGGTAACTGCGCTGCTCAGGAAGCTTACCTGGCTAGCCCATATAAGTTCTGAAGTTAAAAAGTTCTTATCTGGGCTTCGAGGAACTCAATTCTCAAGGAATTCAAACTGCATTGCCCTTCTAGCTATCTACTTCTGTATCAAAGAAAAAGGAAGGTATTATAGCTTCAGAGCTGCTTCAAGTCAGTCTAAAGATGTACCTAGACATGTGTGTGAACTAAATCAAGAAAAGGAGATGGGAAGACACTCTACAGCATTGGGTGTGAGACTGAATACAGTGCCTCTGAGATCCTCTAGGTATCCTGGAAGCGAAAGTCTGTCCAGCAAGACACCTCCTTTATCTAGTCTCCATCATCCTTTCACTGCATGTGATACAGATTTTAGCTTCCCAGATGGCCTTCACTACATGGGACTTCCAAAACAATGCTCACAGCATATGCAGTTGGCATCAATGGTATTCCAAATGTTGACTGCAAGAGACAGTCAAAGCCAGGATAATGTCACCTAAATGCAATGTTCCCTTCACTTCCCAATGGCATTCAATGGACAATCCGCCTGGTAAAACAAAAATGTATGCACACAGCACTGCAGGCAGTCAACTTTTAACGAATGATAATAATACATTAAGCCAGAAAAAGATCACATGTAGTGGGCTCAGAGATGGAGAGCCAACAAAGGGAGTCTCTGTGATATCACAAGAGGCGAGTCAGATTTTAGTTTCGGTTAACTAAATGGAAGGAGGATACAATCTAAATGGAAAGTGGATACACAGAAAGAGGCCTGCCTACATTCACCCAATGTTAGACAACATGAAGGAGATGTTAAAACTCCAGTTTGCATTAAAAAATGGGGGAGGTGGGAACAGCCAACTCAGGTGCCTTACTTAACGAACAACAGTACTGTCATGTCACACATCAACAAGCACTGAACACATTCTTATCTCAAATATGAGCAAGCAATGATTTTATGGGGAGACAAATCTGTAGCTTATCCCACAAACTCAGAACTGGAAAAGTTTCTGCACTCCACTCAAACACAGTAGCAGCATGGGTTGCCCAGACAAATCACTGGAAAAACCTTCAGCAACAATGATCTTCACAGTGTTGCTCTGAACCTTCATCCATGCTCTTCCCAGACCTTATAGATCCTCCAAAGGTTCTCAAAGTCCACCAGCTGCCAGTAAGGTGAGACTCTTACTATCAAAGATGAGGAAAGTGGATGCTCTACCTTTCAGTTGGAATGCCTTTCACTAGCTCCTTTGGGCGTAGGTACTATCCAATACTCACCTCTCAGAATAAGACAGGCCAAAGCCTGTCAGATTTCAGCTCAGATTTAACCTCAAAGCATATCACTTGTCTGAGTCTGTTAAAGAGCCTCCTTGGCCAACACCTCCTGATTGTATTTCTGTTATCTCAGAAGAGGCATCTCAAAGATCAATGAAGAGTTCACTATTTTCATGAGAAAAATTGAAGAATTCTGTTTTGAGACACAGCAAAGAATTTGGAAAGTTTTATTTATGTTGGCTGGAGCTCAAGCTCCCTTCTTAAATTAGATTGGAAGTGCTTTGTCCAAAATGGAATTGATTTTTTTTTTTTGGGTACTTCTCAAAGGGCAGTTTGTGATTTTAGAGGGGCAAGAATAGTGTGGCCACTGAGTTTCTTACTGAAGGTTTGTGGATCAAATTTATCTCCTTTTCTTCCATTAAGATTCATGTACCTTAATTTCAGTGGCTCTCGCTTGTGAATTGAATACTTGTCATGAAAGACTCAAAAAGTTTCTTAGATTACTCTGCATATAAGACCCCGTCCTACTCCTACTTTGCATTAAGTCTTTGTGCTGTTTATGAAAAAATTACTCTATACAACCTTTTGAGCCTACTCCTTCTGCTGAATACTAAAAATAAAGCTGCTATCTTACTGCTTTTCTACTTAGACTATTGCTTCTACAAGAAAGGAAGCGATTTTTAATAATATGGCAGTAGAGCCCATTTATTTTCCATAAGGAGTTATGATACTTGGTACTGTCTTCCTTTAAATAGTTGGTGTTTTCTAGTTTGTTTCTTTGCCATTCTTCATTTTTTTACTTTTATGCTCAGAGACAAACATTGTGGAAAGATTTTTGCATTGCATGTGTTTTGGCATTTATATTTATTTTGTTATTTAGATTAAGGATTTTCAATTCCAGCAAGCAGTTGATTCACTTTCAAGCTTTGAGTTCAAGCAGCAAAGCCTGTGCCAAAACAAACTATGGAGTTGTGGATTACAGTTTGCATTGCATTTTGCATTTCAACATCATTTCTACATCTAGGTCTATGGGAGATTCTAGCTGGAAACTAGGGCTACTGCATAGTTTTTTGCTTTCTAAGGGGGTTTTAACAAGGATATCCCTCCTTCCTTGTTGCTTTGGAGCTTCTAGGCATACTTTCAGGCTAATTGTGGGAGCAATACTCTAAGTCCTTTGGCAGGTTTATACCTATTCACTTTGTGTCCAGAGAGCTCCTGCTTCTTTATGATTTGCTCAACCTCCTATACCTTTGCTTTGGGATTCTTGTATGGGCCTCTTTTATATGTCCATTTGAGTTTATTCTTTTATTATACCTACCATATTCTAGTTTGTTTTGGATGGGCATGGGAGATGTAGATTATCCCTCCTTCCCCTCTCTGTTTAGCCGTCCTGCAGGAAGGTTTTCCCAAGTAAATTACTGGTGCCAAAATCATGGACTGAAACCAGTTGCCAAAAAAATCCATTATTGTATCTTTTGTCATCCACCCCAAGGAACTAACACGTTAACAGTACGTCACAAAGAGTTGATCTAGTAGTTTGGGATTTAGGAACTTATGTGGACAGTGACCTGACATTTTACTAACACATGTCCATCTTTGTAAAAAAATCCTATATTGCACAGTTTATAAACAGAGGGATTGTGTCTAGAGCAAGGGATGCCATTACCCCCCCCCCCTTTACTCAGCTCTCATTACGCCAGTTATTGAATGTAGTGCCTCCTTTGGCGTGTATCCATTTAGGCACATGCAACAACTGAAACGCTCACAGAGATATCTTACTAAAAGGATACAGAGCCTAGACAACATGTCCTACATGGACTGACTATCACTGTACTCGGTGCCTTACAGGCTACTAAGAGGTGAATTTTGTTTGGCATACAAGATATCCTCCAACCCACTACATATGGATTTACTGCCCATCAGCAAGTCCAGTGACCTCAGACATACTTGGTCAAGGCATCTGGACCTCTTCTGTAACATCATCCATATTAAACAAAGTTCTTCCCAGTCCATATTCAAGCCAAATTAGGTCCATGGTTGGATAACAGAACATTTACCCCAGGACTAACCTCTGTAGTACTGGTGGACAGAAGCAGCTCCTAAATGCTTTATCCTATACATGAGTCCCCTCAAGTTATCTGTGATACAATCCCAGTTATTCTAATTAGGGGTAATATATAATTACCCACCATGGGATGGGTAAGGCTAATCTTTAATCCAATAGGATAGGTTCATTCCAGCTTAAAAAAGGGAAATTGGATAGGCTTAAAATGGCCCACAAGGGCAGCTAGCCTACTACTAACTTATGAAGCCGTAAAATGGGACTTCCCAGCTAGACTTCATGATTAACAAAAATAAATAAACAACAAACTAGGCATTTCTCATTAATAAATGAAAATAAATAAGTATAACAAGTAGTTAAATAAATAATCTAAATGTTCATGCTGTCTGTTTTTCTCTCTCTGACTCTGTCTCACACATACACACACACACACACACACACACACACACACACACACACACACACACACACACACACTGCCTGTCTCCGTTTGAGTGATTTGTTTTTGGTAACGCTTTGATTTTCCAAGACTCGTTACTGTGAGTCCTAGAAGAGCAAGACTAAATGACTGAAAATGCAGACATCTATATGCTAAGTCCAAGATTGCTGTTTCTTAAGATATTCCCTTTTTTTTTGAGGTATGGCAGTGTTAGAGTTGGTGAATATAACATTGGGGGTATGGGGTAGGCCCTCCACATCAGTGGGTGCAGAGGGAGCTTGCCCCTAAAAACACTTAAAAGGAGAGCACCTGTGCTCAGCATTTGCTGTTCTCCTGCATGTTTGGGATTTTTTTGATAATTCCAGTTCTTGCAGTTATGAATTGTGGGATTAAAGTAGTGAGTCCTTTGTTCTCCTTTTTTAGCTCAAGTGTATTAAAGCATAATGTGTAATAACATTAACTTATTAGCGTCTAATGAAGGAATTCCTGTTTGTTTGTCAGCTGAAGCATTTGTATTGCAAAACCTACATTGGTCTAATAAGAGGCATTATATCACCTATCTGTTCCTTAAGTGTTGTTTTATTGAGGCATGTTTGATAATAACACAAGAAGTCAGTCGAGTTTTGGGTGAATTCAGATGTACTTGGAGATAAGCTGTTAGAACTGAAGCAGTTAATTCCTTTCTGAGGTGTTGGTGCAACCATGGAGTAGATATGTTTTATTTAGGGGGCTGTGGAGAAATGCTTTATTTAGGATTAGACATTAAGGTTTAGGGCTTTAGTTTTAATATGTCATTTTAATTTCTTTGTTATTGTTGTAGAAGGTGTTAGTTTTTTTTATTTGAAAATTATGCTGATTTTTTTTTGTGTGTAGTCATGCTTACAAAGTTTCATTTTTTTTTTGTTCCAGTTTAGTGAAACCTGTTTGGTTTTATTACTGTGAATTCATGTCTTTTAGTGTTTTCTACTTGGAGACCAGCTCATCATTTCTCTCCTTTTTTATCATTACATAATTAGGATAGTTTAACATTTTTGTAACATCAATTTGACCCCCACATATTGATTTTGAGTAACAATGCAACAGTGTTCTCTGTATGTTGTGTTGTTGTTGTTGTGTCTTTCGTCTTTTCCCGGTTAGGGGTCGCCACAGCAGAACTCCGGTCCGCTAATTATTGGCAGTAGACTTTTACGTGCCGAGTTGCCAGCCCTGACGCACAACCTTCAACGAAGGTACGCCCATTCACGCATGTCTCCACACAGAAGACGCCCTAACTGAGAATTGAACAGGACAACGTCTTACTGTGAGGCGACAACGCTACCGCAGCAACATTTTGTTTAAGTAGTATGTTTCATGTACTAAGCTGGGAGCATTTTTTTTTTTTTTTTGCTCAAGAGAGGTACTGTCCAGGATTCATAGCGATGCAGTGCACTTCTGAGCAAAGCTTTCACAGCAGGGTCAGCTCATGGCAGTGGAAGGAGACAGTGAATATCTAAACAAAAGCATAGCACTTATGGGCAGATAGTTGCTGACAGTAAATATGCATGTTATGAAAGTCAATAGTGTAGCCACTCTGAATTAACTCCCTCTCACACCAACAAACACATTCTCTTCAGCAAAATGAATCAGAGGGAGAAACACGGTAGAAATAATATAAAAATATATAAAAACTTTAATACGGTTAGCGCTTTCACATCACAGAGGCTTCTTCAGACCATGAATAAAACAACATAAGCTAAAACCATTTTATATACTTCCCAAACTCTACCAAGTTGCTGTTAATTAATTGATTACATCTATTCAGCACACGAGTTAAAGAGACAGCATATTAATAGGTATCTAGCCTAAAAAAACATACTACAGCTTGCTAACCCCAACAATATAATACACAAACTAACATTCCATCAGTGAAATAAAAATCAATAAAATAGGTACATACACAAACAAGTACAGATTTTTTAATAAAACATGAATATATGTAGGTTTTATAAACGTCTTGTTTTTACGTAGGGCTTAATAGATGTTCTGTCATTTAGCCCTGGTTCTTTTTCTACCTGTAACTCTATGGTCCATTTTTAACTCTCTCAGTTCCAGTTTGTTTTTCATATCACCCAACCTTGAATCTTGAGAGATACATTCAATAACTTTGAATTGGAAAATATTTTTATATTAATTCTTCCATTTTTCTCCCTCTGATTCATTTTGCTGAAGAAAATATGCATGTTAGCCTAGTTGTGCATTGTAGTTGTGTGGGGCAAACAGTGCAGTGAAATGTATACTCAGAAACACAGAAGAAAAGAAAAGAAAACAAAAACAAAAAAAAAAAAAAAACAAAACAACAACAAAGAAAACAAGGATAGAGGACTTCTGCTGTAGCGTTGCTCTAGTTGTATCAGTCTGTGGTGCTCCTAGGGAAAGTGGTGAATTTTGTTAAAAAAAACTCAGATTTGTTAGAGAAAGTAAAGAGTTTTGAGGTTGAATTGGTAGAAGTGAATGTGTCATAAAATAAGGAAAGGCAAGCAACAGAGAGTAGAAGTTAATGCAGAGATGGTCAGCATGTGTCTGAACAAATTGCACTGGAAGTTATGTAACAGGAAATAAAAAGACATTAAAAAGCCCTAATGGACCATTTTACAAGATTTGCTGGAAGAAAATGAGGAACTGTGAGCTCACACAGATTCAGTGAAGCTAGGCTGGAACTTGGAAGAATGCCTACAGGTGTGAATGGTGGATGCAGAGGATCAGGCTCAAAGGAAAAATGTAAAATAGATAGGTGTCCCAGAGAGATATGAAGGAGGGGATTGTGCTACTGCAGTTGTGAGCTTATTTAAAAATGGAGTGATATTTTCCAGTCGTAGATTCACATAGAGCAAGAGAGAGCACATGTGACCGGGACAAAAATGACTAAGAGACTCTGTCCTATTGTAGTGCGATTTCAAACTTTTGTACTCTGGGGAAGAAATACTAAAAGCTCTGTAGCAGTCCAGGAAGAAAAGGAAGGTAGAAAATGAGCATATTTTTGTGAATTTGGACTTTTCTTTCAAGACCAGATAGAAGAGGAATGCATTCCTGCCAGTGATTTGAGCATGCAAAGAGAAGAGAATTTGCTGGGAATGACCTTTCCAATTAATTTTAAGATCTTTCAGCAGGTTATGGCCAAAATGTTTACGGTTCCAGCTGAGGCTTTGGATTATATCAAGAAGCCAGCAAACTATAGGCTTAATAAGGTGTCATCGGAGGGCAGGAGACTAGAGTATCACACTTGGAGGGATGTGGACTGCTAGCGGCACCGGGTGTGGTGCTACAGATGTGAGTACAGGAAGTTTGGAACTGTGTGCATTATTTCTATTTAGTTTTAAATCTTCTTTTTTGCAATTAGATGTCACTGGACTTTAGCAGTGTTATTTATGTGGCTTGTTTATACTTCTTAACTTTATTTCTAATTAATTATGACTTGTTTGTATACACAACATTGTGTGTTTCTTTATGTGTGGTCGCTTAATGCAAGCGGTATGGCTTATGGTAGTTGTGTTTCTAGGATAGCAGTGGATGTATTTCTGAGGTAGTGGGGGGTCTAGTGCATATACTATTTTGTAGAGTTTCTCTGCCCTCATTAAAAATTGTTTAGAGCCACAGTGTTATGGTTATTACATGTGGCTGCATAATTCAAAGTGGTGTGGGTTATGGTGGAAGTTTTACATAGATAGTGAAGGGGGACTGGAGTTTATATTGTGTTTTAGCTTTGATCCAATTTCATTAAGAACTGTTTAGACCTACATTGATATATTTATTACATGTGCTGGCTTAATGCAAAGTGATGTGGGTTATGACACCTGTGTTGTAGTGATAACTGGGTGGGGTAGGCGGCATAGAGTTATGGCATCGAACAGAAAAGATTTTTAACATGAGGGGTTGGAGGTGAGTGTAGGCTATGAAGTTTATAGAGATACTGATGAACAGGATGTGACATATGCGGGAGGATGAAAAGGTTGAATAATTGCTGTGCTTATGATGGGCAGGTGCTGCAAACAAGAGGAGAGTTTAGGAAGAGTGGCTGAGGGTGACTCAGTATGATCTGCATGTTAATGATATAAGGTTAGCAAACACTAACAAACTCACTGGCATTTTGATCTTGTAAACAAGGAGTAAGTTGGACTTTTGAACATGTTTTGGTGACAGGTAACTGTAATAGGTTGAAGAGGATGATAAGTGGCTGAGATAGGAACTGGGCAGAAGTTGGATGGAGTTAAAGATTAGTTGTTCAAGTGTAAGATGGAGGAGGTGGGAGTGTTAGAGTTGAAAGAATGCAGTGGTAAGGTGCGAGAATTGTAGGCATGAGGGAAGGTGGGAAGATGTGAAAACAGGGTTGTCCATTTGAGAGACAGTTAAATAGATCAGGGAGGGAAAGAGAAAGGTTAGATAGTTCTATGATGACTGAGCAGAATGACAAGTAAGAGAGAGATGTGAAAGAGAGGTTGTGCAGAGAAAAAAGAGGACGGGATGATTGGAAGCAGGGCAGCTTGCAAAAGGAGAAATCCTGACTAGTGGAGTATTAAGTAGAAGAGAGAAGGGGATGGAGATTGCAGAGAGGAGAGGTGTATGTGGAGAAGTCTGGGTGCTGTGCACGGTCATAGTTATGACTGTACTAATGGTACTGGTGCATAATGAGACTCACAGAGTGAAACTGACTATGTTTGAGGAAGCAGTGTATATATCTGTAATTGGGGGTGGTAAGCCAGTACAATATGATGTTGCACAGGGTGATGCTTACGTAAGGAGGAATCTTACAGGCATGAGTAGGAAGAGAAAGGACAGGAAAGATTATGTTGGAAATGTTAGAGGAGAGGATAGCTAAAGAGGTGCATTTAAGTATTAAGTCATGGAATGTAAATAGCATAAGAAATAGTGACAAGAAAGAGAGGGTGTTGGGGCAATTGAAGAGAGTAAGGACACATGCAGGGGGAATTATAGAAACACATTTGGAACGGAGAGTTTGATGTAGTGGTAAATTTAGCATGGGGGATCACTAGAAGAAGGGGGTGGCTTTATTATTACAGCAAACCTTACTCTTGAAAGTGACAGAATAATAGACAGGAAAGGGAGGTGTGCAGGATTCAAAGGCACATTTTAAGGGGGACAAATTACAGTAGTAGCAGTTTGTTTCTTAATATAAAGCAGTGCTTGTAGCAGTTAGGCTGTGCATGCTACTGCATCTCTTTTAGCAGGAGGGCACCTCATGCTGCAGACTACTAAATAGACACACATTATTTGCAGCTGCACTGCTGTGGTGTCCAGATATATGAACACCTGTTAAATTCATAAAAGAGAAGAAAAGGTGTGACCAGGAAAGCAAGAGAAAGATGAGTAGTAAGCATTGGATGTGGCTGAAAGAGGGAAATTTTAATTTTTAGGGAAAGGACAAACTAGTTTTGCTTTCTGTAGCTAGCCATCAGCTGCTTCAAGTGTCTACTCGTCTATTGGGTCTACTGAAAATGCTTGCCACTCCTGTATTGACCAGACCCATTTTGGAGCTGGTATGAAGATCAAGGCTTCTTGGTGTGGTGTCACATGACAACTATGGGAGTTCTTCTACTTTAAGCCCTATTCCCTGACTCTGTGCATGTATGTGGTGCCAAAAGGTGTGGTAAATTTTATCTATTCAGAGTAGAGGAGGTGATTTAGTGAACTACACAGAAGCTGCTGAGCAAAAATGGATAATGACATTTAATGCAAACAAACCCCTTGGTTTGAATAACAAAGTATCCTTGAAGCCGTTTTTAAAAGCTAAACCTTTGAAACATTAATATGCTGCTGTTGTATTATTTGCTGCATGTTTTATTTAAGCATTAATGGGGGATAATAAATTAATACATATCTGTAGTTATGTATTAGTGCATAGGTATTGTCATATTTTAGAATACATATGGCTATCGTACTAGCTTATTATCAGTTTTAGCCATATTTTATCCTTTTATATTTTTATAGGACTAGATATTTTTTATTTTTTACATTTCTCGTATTTTTTACACTTTTAGAGTTATAGGTCTTGTAAATTGATACATGAATACACATATACTTTTTAATATGCTTTTGTACAATTTGATTGCTTAGTGGAATGTTAGCCTTAATGCTTTTAGGTACTTTGTCTTTAAAATTTCAAAAGTAGATTGTCTGTTAATTGAAGTGATTATAAATTTGGTAGATTGATTTTGAATGTTGTCTGATGAAGGGGTTGGATCCCTGAAAGCGCTTACTACTGAATAAACTCTTTTGCTGTGGTACGGCTGGTGTTTCTGTCATTTGAAGATTTTCGTTTTTGTGCACCCGCCGTTTTAGTAGTTGGAAAGAATTTCTGGTTTCAGTAGGCTGACTTTATGTAGACCATGCACCCAAATGTAATGCGGCCAAAGTGCAGTATACATAGTTGCCACTGTTATACAATACATAGTTGCCACTGTTATACAACTGTTATAGACTGTCTCCACAAAGGATGAAGCCTGGAGATATGCATGAGTGCCTGCATCCCCCAGATGGCCACAGCCATCCGCCTTGCCTCAAGGCATATCATTGGAAGGGGATACATTGGAGGGAGAAAGGCAAAGAAGGGTAACAAATGTGATGCATGAAGTTGGGAAGCACATAGGGTATGGTGCACCCTGCGTGTGGCAGGCTGACAAAGCTAGATGAGATTTTGGGGCTCCTTCAAGGTGTCCCATACATACCCAACATACCTCTGCCACCTTTCTAATATTAAGGATACCTCTTGCATACATAGCTTTAACGTGCATGTCACACGCACACATTTGTAGGTACAACTACCCATGCTCACTCTGGGTAATGTTTCATAGTGTATTTACAGGACATTGCACATCAATGATGACACACATAGAGGATGGGTCACAACAGCAAACTGATGATTGTGATAGAGATGCACAGCTTCCTGTCTACATGGCAGTGAACTGTAACTTTGTTCAACTTGCATACATTTGAATACTATCAGGACCTCATTTTACTACCTTGTTATATTTGCATGTCAATATGTATTAAATCTTTCATTTTTCTTACTGCAAAACTCGGAGGTTTACACAGAAAATTACTATCTTTTGGAGTTAGGGGTGAGGAGGCATACTGTCTTGATAGCATGTCATTACAGGATCACTTGAATGATTTAAGATTGCTTTTCTGTGAGCAGTATATGTGTCTATGAGAAACAAGTTGTACATTACTGCGGTCATTATTTCAAAATGGTGTGCTCCCATCTGTGTTTACACATATTCAGTTATTTCCCTCCCTTGTGACATGTTTTCTAGACATTACCCCTTCTGCACATTCCTGGATTTGCCACTGTTTATGTATCTTGTTTATAAATCCAGACCTTTATCCTTTATGCCTTATTAAACATATATTTGTAAATAAGAGAGGCAGTACTAAGCTTCAGAACTGGATGGCTACACATCAGGTTTTACTAACATATCTGAGAACAAGTCACATCACAGTTGCAGTGCACTACAGGTTAAGTGTCTCTAGTTGCATAATTAAATAATAAAAATATAATTTAGACTTTTGATACCTTTGCCTGTAGTAACTTAAAATTTAATTGCTTTGGATCTATATCACTTTCTTAAGTACATGTGAATACTACCAGCCAACTTTCTAAAATAAAAAGTTCACATAGAATGGAGGGAGTAGGTTTGTAATCATTGTGTTATGTTGTGATGTAAAATTTTGTGATATATTTTTTTGTAACGAATGGATTTTGAATTATTGCATTATGTTGGCATATACAATAATGAGATTTTTTGCTCAATGAAAACACGAAATATGAACTGACCAAAGAAATCCAATTAGTAAACGGCAAACCTCCAAAAAGCAAAAACACCAGTGCAGGAGCCACGGAACTACACTCTTTATTTAAAACAATACAGTATCAAAACCCATTTTGAACTTGTTTTGATACTGTATTTTAAATAAAGAATGTAGTTCTGTGGCTCCTGCATTGGTGTTTTTGCTTTTTGGAAATATGAACTGACTTTAACATTCTTGTGCTTCCTTATTAAAACCCAGAACTGTGGCTGGTCAGCCTGTGCAGAAAATGAAGGAAATACTGAATGGACTATATTTTTATCTATAAGAGCAAACCTAGTTTGCCAGTCAGCTTCTCCATGTACTGGCTATTTATTGAGGTGAGGTGTCTTTCTTTGCTGTAGCATTGTTAACTCTCTGACTTTGAACTACAGTGTAGAGGATGCCATTGGATAACTGGAGATGCATTTTATATCAGTAAAATGCATGCAGACTAAAGCCAGAGGAGCAGTACGTTAAACTTCTAAAATGAAACTCTTGAGTACTGCTTTAACAAGGTAAACTACTTTCTTGTAGGCTCGGACAAAGTGATGGGATACATAATCCATGAGCTGTCTGTTCTCTGCCATGCAAAAGATGGCATCTTTTTTTTTACTTCTGTAAGGGGGTCTGTGATAAAAGAGTGGTGGTTAAATTAAATGTACATGGTCAAAGATTTAGAGTACAAAAGATAAATTGTGTTAACAGATGTCATGGTGAATTAGAAAAAAATTAAAAAAAAAACTTGTCCTGAAATTGAGTATCCCCCTCACTGTAATTGAAAGGCACTGGATTTTTTAATGTAATTGTCATTGCCTTTGATTCCCATTTCTAATCCTTAAAAACACAATGTGGTCTTAGTGTGGTGTTGTGTTAGAAAAAAAGCATTTTTTTTAGAAGGCCCTGCTGGTTGGCATGCTTGAGATGCTGACAAAGTGTATAGAATCAAGACTGCCAGATGAGGTCAGAGTGTATTTTATGTCATTGTAGGAAGCAGTTCTGAAGTCCCTTGGGAATGAAGGTCTGTTCCTTTTCTCTTCACTGGACACAGATGGAGACATGTATATCAGCCCAGAGGAATTCAAGCCAATAGCAGAGAAGCTGACAGGTATGCATTTAGATTTTGTTACTAATTGCTTTGGTAGATTTCCATTTAAAGCTTTGAATAAGCTTTCAAACTGGCTTTCTTCTGCAATTTTTTTACACAGTGCTAGCTATTTCATTATTTTGCCAGGATAGCAAAACTGAAATGCAAAAGCTGATTTTCTTTGAGGATTTTGTTTTTTTCCCTGCAGTCATTGCTGTAGAAGTGCAAACTGGCTAAATGAGGTACATAGTTATTTTGTCTGAGATGGCTACATACTTGGTTTTGTTGCTGAAAGATCCAAAGACTGTTTTTTTCCTTTGCTTGATAATTTGGTTTCTTTTCCAGTACTGAGACTGCAGTGCAGTTTTAAAGACATAATGCACTTCTGAAGTACAGTCCTTTGTATGAGACATTACACTGGGATTGTATTTATGTGTCTAGATGGTAGTTCACAGTTGTGGTAAAGATTGTGTGGCATTAGTTATTAAGAGTATTTTACTCAAGTAGTACAGCAAAATCTACCCCACAAATGCTGTAATGTGAAAAAAAAATGGTAACTCTTTGAATTGTCAGGACCTGTTAAAGTGACATCGCAAAACACGGAGAGTGAATGGCTGAAAAAATGGACATATATACTAAGCTTGAGATGGGCAATTTTTGGAAGATTCTATTTTCTCTGAGGTATGACATTTTTGGAGTTTGTATGTATATATATATATATATATATATATATATATATATATATATATGTATAATATAAAGTTTGGGGGTTGGGGCTTGCTCTCCACATCGAGGGGTGCAAAAGAAGTTTAAAGGAAAAGAGCAATCTTTGAGATTCGCTCTTCTCTGGGATTTTTGGTCTTTTTTTTTGGCACTTCAGAGGTTCATAGGTGTGTACTAGGCTAATGGCCCTGGAGCCTTTACAAACCTAGCTCTCAGGATTACCCTGGCATCGTGCCACCCGACCTTAGTTCCCAGTGCCTTTGTCGAGTAAAGCCACTGGAGTGATCCCCGGGGTGAATTTTCTATTTCCCATCCACTCATCAAGATTTCTCTTGAAGAGGGCCAGTGAGGTGCTCTGCTTGACATGTATGGGAAGTCTATTCCATAGCATGGGCAGCCTCTGGGTTATGAACCTGTCCCTCCAGCATGTTTTGTTGATTGCGGTAATGAGGTTGAGTTCTCTGGAGTGTGTGTTGTGGCAGACTTGGGATTTCTTTAGATGTAGCATTTCTAACAGAGCTGGGTCAGACATGGCTTTGTAAGAAAAGCAGAGATCGCCTCTAAGTAAGCGATATGAGACAGAGAATAGTTGGAGTTTCTTAAGTCTGTCCATACAGGACAAGTGTTTAAGGCCTAAGATCCTCTTTGTGAGGTATTTTTGCGGCCTCTCCAGTTGTTGCAGGTGTCTAGTGAGGTACATGCCAAATGGGGCATTGTACTCGATGATTGGCCTAATGAGGGAAAAAGTAGATGGAGACAATGACCTCTTTCTTCCTGGATGCAAAACCCTTAGTAATGAGATGTGCCACATAGAAGGGCTTTCTGACCAGTTACAATGTGGTGGTCAAAAGACAGGTTGCTGTCAACCTGTGTTCCCAGATCTCTTATAAGCCTTCTGTGTTCAGCAGACTAACATCAATGTGGTAATTCATAGGAACCAAGTTTTTCCCAAAGGGGATGATGACACATTTTGTGGCATTGAGCTTAAGGCCATGGTTCTGACACCAGTTGTTGGTCTCACTGAGGCCTTTCTGTAGGATGTCAGCATCACTTGGGGAGTTAATAATAGCTCCCAACTTGCAATTGTCTGAGAACTGTGTTAGCCAGAGTCCCTTCGTGTTGACCTGAACTTCAGAGAAGTTGATACCAAACAGGAGAGGACCCAGGACCGAACCCTGTGGGACTCCAGTCATGACTGGTCGGCAGTCTGACTTGAAGTCAGCTATTTTCACACTGTGGGTTCTACCTGTGAGCCAGTTTGCAACCCACCTAGTGATATAGGGGTTGTTGCCTAGCTTAGTGAGTTTTTCTATGATTCCTGAGTAGGGAATAGTATCAAAGGCCTTGGCCAGATCAAGGTAGGCTGTATGAACCACCTTGCCTTCATCCACAGCTCTGGTGACTGACACAAAGAAGTTGACCAAGTTGAGCAGGCATGATCTACCCCCCCCAAACTGTGTGGGATCCAGAGTTTGGAGATTCCCTATGTCCTTGTTTATTAGGTCCATGATGATGCATTCCATAGCTCGTCAGGCTAATGGGGCAATAGTTCCCAGGGTCTGTAGTCGCTCCTCCTTTGTGGAGAGGGATGACTGTAGCAATGTGCCATTTGGTAGGGACAAAGCTTGAGGTGAGGCTGTGATTGAACAGGGCACACAGGTGAGGTGCCAGTTCACTCTTTAGGTCATGTAGAACACAGCCAGGGATATTGTCAGGTCCCATAGAAGATGTATTCTTGGCCTTGGATAGTTCTGTTTTAACCTATGCAGCAGTAGTACTGGGTGCATGGCAATCTACTGGTATTGTTATTGGTCCTTGGGGGGAGGGGTAAAGTTGGCACTGAATCTGTCGGCCAGTATATTGGCAATATCTGTTGGCTCAGTATAGGAGGTACCATTGTGCAGTAGCTCAGAGCAAATCTGGGTATTGCCATGGATATTCTTTACACAACTATAGAAGGCCTTGTGGTTGTCTTTACTATCTGCTGCAGTTCTGTTTTCTTAGCTAGCTTTAGAGGATTTGATGAGGGAACTCAACTTTTTGTTGAGGCTGGTAAGGGAGATGTTCATCGTGCATACAGCTGCAGTCATAACAGATGGGTTTTCCTGCCGTCAGGCGGGTCCTCGGTCGGCCGAATTCCAAAGTCTAGGTCCGGCGTTGGATGTCGTCGCTTCTTCCCTGACGTCAGTGCGACAGGGGTATAAAAGAACCAGCCGACGCCATTTTCTTCAGTCTTTCTTGCCACGCGGTGCCCAAAGCAGAAGCAGTTTGCAAGTGCCAGTTGGCCAGCTTCTGAGATTACGAATATTTTTCAACCGAAGTCTTCTTGAAAGCTAAGTACCCCGTTGGGGAAACTTTTCTTGCCTCAGACCGATGTCAGACAAAGTTAATAATTGCATTTCTTGTGGGAAGCAAATACCGCATAAGGATTTTCATTCCCTCTGCATTCTGTGCTTAGGCCCAGACCACGACGTCTTGGCCTGTCGTTTTTGTGCTACATTCAACAGACGCACTATTAAGCGTCAGGCGGAGTTCACCCAACACTATTTTGGCAAAAAGTTTAATTACATTATGTCGTTGGATACTCCGACTCCAGTTTTGAGTAAAACACGCAAAGATAAGGACTGACATACGAGGTCTGCGACTTCTACCGACACCACGCCAAAGCCGACTACAGGTGGTTCGGTTCTCAGCGAGGCGCCTACGCAGCCCCTGACTACCGATGACACTTCTTTGGCGGTGTCTTCTGTGCCCGAGGTCGCAGGCTCTTCGGCCCACACCCCGACTACAGATACCGAAGCCACTCTTGGCGGTGAAACTCAGAGTTCAGACAGGTCTGCCACCTCTCTAGGTGTCTTCAGGCCTTCCTCTTCTTTTTCCATCAAGGCTTTCACTAAGTCTAAAGCAGCCATGCATACTAAAAGACAAGCTCCACAGGGCCCCTCTCAAGGCCCCATGCCTAAAAAGCAGATGCTCAAAATGGCTGAGGATTTGATTACTCTTATCAGGGGTTCTCAACCCCCCCCCCCCCGGACAAAAGGCCCAGAGTGGAAGAAGAATCCCCTTCCTCGGACAGGGCTTCATTATTTCAGAACATTCTGAAGACCAGGAACATTCATACTCCCCTTTTGAAGATTCTGATGCAGAGGAGTCCATTCCCTCTGTCTCACCCCCTGAGGATTACTCATTTGGGGAAACCTTACATACCTTGAGGGAACACTTCCACTGGGAAGACCAAGAGTACTCAGACTCCAAGAAAAGGCTTAGGGATTTCTTCTTGCTCCCTCAGCACAGGCCTCTGGCTATACCTCCTGTCTTAGATATACTAGATGATGTGTATTCGGAGGCCTGCCTTAACCCAGATTCTTTACCTCCAGCTCCAGTCAAGCCTGGCAGGTATTACCGGGTTCCTGATTCACACCAATTCCTATACAAAAGCCATGCGGCTGACCCAGAAACTATTTCACAGGGTGCTAAGGGAATTAAGGCCTCCACTGCTAAAAATCCATTACCTTCAGAGAGAGATTCCAGAGCTTTAGAAAGGTGGGGGAAAAAGGTATACACCTCGGCCACCTTAAACATGAGGGCATTAAACTGTCAGTTCCATATGTTAAAGTACCAACAGTTTCTGTTATCACAGTTGAAAAGCAAAATGTCACAACCTGAACAACCAGACTTGAAGGAGTTGCAGGATTTGTTACATAGTGCAGAACAAGTGGGTAAACATACCTTGCAATGTGGTTTTGATGCTTTAGAGGCCTCATGTAGAGCTGCTGTTACAGGATCAGTCATACGTAGACATGCTTGGCTCAAAGAGCAAACCTTACCAGATCATGTCAAAGCTAAATTACTAGATGCACCTCTGCAAAAAAGATGTATTGTTTGGTGTTAAAGCTGAGGAGGTATTAAAGAAAATGGAGGAAAAGGCAAAATCAATGCAAACAGTGAAAGATTTCCTACAGGTACAACCTCCACGTTTCAGTAGAAATTGGCCTTCAAAAATTGGTCCTTTCCAGCCACGGACAGACCCCAAAGAGGTAGATACAGGTGCCCGAGGGGTAGAGGGCAATCTCAAGGATCGTTTAGAGGCAGACAATGGCAAGCACCTACTCAAAGAGGTGGTGAGGATAGTTCACAGCCATTCAGAAAGCAGAACCAATGACTTCCCCTTTGCATGCCAAGCAAGGCTCAAATGGCAGCACCTTTAGGTGGAAAACTGGCATTATTTTCGAAAATTGGCATATTGTCACAAAAGACAAATGGATCCTGGACATTATAGACAGAGGCTACAGATTCCACTTTCACACCCTTCCAAAAATGAGAGGCATGCCAAACCTGCCACACAATCAAAGGGCAGAGGCACAAAAACAAATTTCAGATCTCATGGACATGAAAGCTATTCAAGAGGTACCTGCACAAGAACAGGGTCAAGGTTTTTATTCCAGACTGTTCCTGGTACCAAGGAAGGGCAACGATTGGAGACCTATTTTGGACCTTTCCATCCTAAACACATTTTTACTCGTGCCAAAATTCAAGATGCTCACATTACAGCAGCTTCTTCCCATGCCGGGCAAGTAGTCTTGGCTGGTAACATTGGACCTCAAGGAGGCATACCTGCATGTCCCAATCAGACAAGATTGCAGAAGATACCTCAGATTTCTTGCAGGTTCAACACATTATCAATTCTCTGCATTGCCCTTTGGCTTATCTACTGCACCCAGAGTGTTCACAAAATGCCTGGCATCAGTAATTGCCTACTGCAGACTTCAAGGGATACAAATATACCCATATTTGGATGACTGCCTGATCCAAGCGGACAGCAAGCACATACTTCTCAAACATCTGGCGTCTGTAATAATGTTGTTGAATTCTCTGGGATACACAGTCAACAAAAAGAAATCAAGGCTAAAACCCTCGCAAACAATAATTTTCCTGGATACCAACACCCAGATGGCCTACCTCACGCCAGAGAAACAAGGGCAACTTTCACCAGGCTGACTGCAAGGAAAATCCTGCAGGCTCTGGGATTCATGGTGTCAAAAGATTTTAATACTCTTAACATATACTGGAAGAATCACGCAGATAAAAGTAAGCAAAAAGGTTTATTTTACATGCATGGAGACATGCTACAAAGTACATGGTATGTCAGCAGTCTAAATTCTGTACATTTCACATGGGTTTTTATACCCTCTCCTGCACGTACACAGTGACTGGTTACTAGACAAGGAATTTCACTCAAAGCTATAAATTCACATCCTGGAGCCTTAGATGGTCAGAGGTCAGGCACAAGATAAGCTTGTGCCTGGATCAAGGTATCATCTGTGCATTCCTTTTTGGTCAGCAAATCCTTTACAAGAAAAACAACTTATTTTAGCTTATTTCTTTGCATGCAATGCAGTTTCACATTTTAACCCTTACTATACATGATACAAAGATGTTGAACACAAAGATTCTTACTACATTTCCCCCCTAACAACACTTTGTATCATCAGTAATACATTTTATTAATACAGTTTTTCGCATGACTCGTGTTCTGTATATTCAGAATAATAAGCTTTAGTTGCATTGGCAGACAATACATTTGATATTATCATACGGATGCAAGGAATGCAGCAACAACCCAACAGTAGGAATATAATGGCACCAGCACATATAGCAATTAAGACATTCATAAGTACTGTTCCCCAATTTCCAAACCAATTTTGGAAAAAGTCAGTTAATGGATTTTGTCCTGGTTTTGTAAGTTTAGAAACTTGTTGTAGGATCTCCAGATGGCTGTTAATGTCATATTCGTTGTCTGTAATGAACGGACAACACTCGCAAGTACCTCCTTTCGCCGCTAGGGTGAAATCGAGCGCCATACGATTCTGCAATGCTACAGTCCTCATTGCATTTAACTCATCCATCACCAATTCTAGCGCAGAAAAAGTTGCATTGCTCAGGGTTTTTAACAGTTTTGACAGTTTTCTGAGCTCCCAAATGGATTTTACTGTCCCATAAGCTGGAAGAATACCAGCCCAGGAAATAACATCATCGCCCAAGTCCATGTGTGATAGCCCCTTGCTGCTACTATGGGCCAAATCATGGTGATAGATCCAGGATGCATCGTTACCTACGGGATTAACAGGTTTATTAACAGCACGTACATTTCGTATTTTACCTTGGGGAAGAGAAAATGTATGTCTTATAGCTGATGCTAAATAACCCAAAAAGCAACTGCCCGACCAATTCCTTGGTAACCATTTGTATGCTTTTCTACCACAGATAAAATAACAATTATTTGCTTTAAGTGTAATATTGACTGGAACAGAGTGATTTCCTTTGTCTTGCAGCCCTTTAAACAAAAGGTCATACACAGATAACATTTTTTTCAAAGAAACTTGTGTCATTAACAAGCCCTGTACTATTAACAAGCACTTTTATAGGCTTGAAACTCGTTGCACAGTGCCCATCTATTGTACAGTTATGAATTATGGTTACATTACACTGACTCCATCCAACCTTAATCTTGCCCATTCTCTGGAAGCATACAGTTCCATTCTGGCGACCCATGAGGGGTAATGCTATTTTGTCCTTTAAGGCTACATTTGATGTTTCAAATAGTAAATGAGTCCATGTATCATTTGCCCCCAAAGGGACTGTGCCTAACATTAGACCACCATGTACAGTAGGGATAGCCGTGCATATTCAACAATTTGAAACATTAAAAGATAGAGCATATGCATACTTAATAGCTTGGTATGTATTAAAAGGCGGATGCCAGGCCGTATTCTCATCTCTCTTTACTTGGCTAGTCTTGTTTGAAAATAAAAACGGCCAAAACAGAAAAGTAACAATCACACTTATTAACAACAAGATTATTTTGGAATGCTTTTGTGGGAAAGGCTGCTCCCTTCCGGTATTCCTCTGCATTGCTACAATAGTCAGATATTCATACAAAACAAGATTACTACTAATCAGTGTTCCTCAGGGGAGCCCAAATTTTTGTTCAGTTCAAACTGTTTCACCAGTTTACAATGTGTCAGATGGATCCACGATGTTCTTTCCTTTATTCGGACTGCTGTCGGTGTTGCTATCAAAACCTGGTATGGACCTTCCCACTTTGGCGAGGCCCAGTTTTTCCTCTTGGCAATTTTAACCCAGATCCAATTGACGGGTTCCACTTCCAGGATCCTGTTGTTCTTCTGATCTGAAAAGCAATCATTCGTTAAAGAGGTGTTAGTTCTGGTCAGCAACAGTTCCTCATGTAATCTGCTATCTCTTCACCCCCCTCACGTTCCGCAGGCAAAAGATTTTGCCACTGTGGGACGTAATAAGGTCTCCCGTATAATAGTTCAAATGGTGTGACCCCTTTTGAGGTGGGAGTGGTACGCATGGACAAGAGCACCAGAGGTAAGCAGTTTATCCAAGACTGATGTGTCTCTGCCATGAGTTTACGTAACTTGCCTTTGAGAATGCCATTATGGCGTTCAACCAACCCTGCTGACTGTGGGTGGTAGGCACAGTGATGTTTTAACTCGATCTGAAAAACGGCGGCCAGCTTTTGAATAACTTGGTTTACGAAATGTGTGCCATTATCAGAATAGATGCGTGTAGGTAGCCCAAAATGAGGGATAATGTTATTCGTAAGGGCCTTGGCTACCGACAGTGCATCTGGGTGTGCTACCGGAAAAGCTTCAACCCATTTTGTAAAAGCGGCAATAATGACTAACACAAATCGCTTCTGTTGAACAGGAGTTAGTTCAATAAAATCCATGCAGATTGTGTGAAATGGATACGGAGGCAGCGGAAAAGCTGCTGGGGTGACCTGCACCCCACCACCATGGTATCATGCACAAAGCAGGCACGATAAACAAAATCGTTTAGCGTACGCTATAAAGCCCTTGGTCCAGAAAATTTGCTGGATTATTTGAACCATAGCAGCAGGGCCCAGATGAGATGGGCCATGCGTCACTAACGAGGCATACCTAAAAAGGTTCGTTGGCAAGACATACTTATCATTTGGACCTACAAAAACTCCCTGCTTTTGAATAACCCCATATTTAATCCATCGCTGTTTTTCCTGAACTGTACTAAGTTCCTGCATTACCTGTAAACTTTGTAGATCAAATTTATCTGTAGGGTGAAGTTCCTTCTGTGTGGTCTCGAGTGCAAAGGTAGAGGTTAAGGCTATACTTTTTGCAGTTTTGTCAGCCAGTGCATTTCCAAGTGATACCGGATTCTTGGCATTCGTGTGCGCTGCGCACGTACAGATGGCCAGTCCCCGTGGCAGTTGGACAGCTTGTAAGAGGCTAAGGATTAAATCCTTGTGGGTTATTTCCTTTCCTGAGGCCGTAACCATTCCCCTATTTTTCCATTGCTGTGCAAAGACATGGACCGTGGAAAAAGCATACTGACTATCTGTGTAGATAGTAACTGCCTTATCCTTGGAAATGGTGCATGCTCTGGACAAAGCAATCAATTCAGCCGCTTGTGCGGACAGGTTCCTGGGGAGGGGTTTTGCCTCTAGTACCTTAGTCTCAGTTGTGACTGCATACCCTACTTGTGTGATACCTGCCTCGTTCTTACATGCTGACCCATCTACAAACAGGGTCCAATCTGAATTTGCCAAAGGTTGGTCCTTAAGGTCTGGTCTGGGTAAGACATTAGAGTGTATTAAATCTAAACACACGTGAGGGGCACCATTGTCAGCTGTAGGTAACAGCGTGGCTGGTTTAAGAGTGGTGCATCGCTCAATGGTCATGTGTGGTTGTGATAGTAACATTGTCATGCAGGATAAGTGTCTGCTAGGAGAGAGAAAGGTAACTTTATCCTGTAGTAGTATTACCGCGACAGAGTGCGGTACTCTTAAGGTAAGGTCATGCAACAAAACTAGGGTTGCAGACGCTTGCACAGCCAGTGCGGCTGCGACTACTGCTTGTACGCAGTGTGGCAAAGATCGTGCCACTGTGTCCAGTTTACTGGAATAAAAAGCTAATGGTCTCAACTTATCCCCATAAGTTTGCAACAGAACTGATGTCATAAAGCCCTGCTTACAATCTACTGTCTGAACAAAGGGTTTTGTATAGTCAGGGAAGCTAAGTGTTGCAGATCCTGCTATCAATTGTTTTACCCTAGTAAATGCCTGTATTGCCTTATCCGTCCATTGCAGCGCATCATGTGCTGCCATGGGAAGTGCGAAAATAAGTTCTGAAAGTGGACTTACTTCCTCTGCATAGTTGGATTCGTTAGTTGGGAATCCAACTACAACAAAAATTTGTTATTCCTAAAAATGACATAATTTCTTTTTTTGTGTTGGGCATTGGTGCCTGTAAAATGGCTTCTTTTCTACAGTTATCTAGTTGTCTACCAGCAATTGAAATGGTATAGCCTAGATACCGTACTTCAGTTTTACAAAATTGTAATTTAGATTTATTTACCTTATGTCCCTCTTTTGCCAAGAAATGCAATAACCGAATAGTTTCAGACTCACAGACAGCCTCCGTGGGTGCAGCCAGTAAGATGTCGTCCACGTACAATAGTAGATGACAGCCATGCTCTGGTTGAAACTGTGCCAGGTTTGTCGACATTTCTTGCGAAAAGATTGTAGGACTTTCACAATATCCCTGCGGCAGTCGTGTGTATGTGTACCGCTTGCTCATAAACATAAAAGCGAACCAAAACCTACTATCTTCCTGTAGGGAAATAGAAAAGAATGCGTTACTAATGTCAATAACAGAAAAATACTTATCCTTGGGAAGGATATCATTTAACAAAAGAGATGGATCTGGGACCGTAGGAGCCCTTGGCACTACAGCAGCATTTACAGCCTGCAGATCCTGTACCATTCTCCATGTCCCGTCCGGTTTCCTTACTGGGAACAAGGGTGTATTACACGGTGAATCTGTACATGGAATTAAAACCCCAGCTCGCAGTAGAGCCGTGATCACTGGTAGAATGCCTTCTTCTGCCTTTTTACTTAATGGATACTGACGCTTATGAGGTCTAAAATTGGATTTTGGAGTTATTTTAACCTGTCCTGCTGTTGTTATTAGCCTAATGTCGTGTTGCCCGCGGGACCATAAGGAGTCTGGCACTGATTGTAACTTTAATTCTTCTTGCGGGGTTAGGAGATATTGTCAGAATGGCCAACCCCCGGGTGGCGTTAGCCTGTCTTCGCGGAGGTGCACTCTTGGTCTAGCCTGGGTGACCCAATTTAGTCTTTGTACCTGAACTCCTTTACATGCCAATTGTTCTGGCGTCATTTTGGCCCATTCAGTAACTTTCCTCCCCACCAGATACCATGCCATTTGTTCTCCCCTTGTTACAGAGACATGTGCAATAGAATTATTGCGAAAAAGTAACTGCATATCTTTTGTAAGACTGCATGTAACTGCAGAATTTCCTAATTTATCCCAATAGAGATTTTGTAACAGGATTTTTGTGACCTTGTGTTTAAAAAATTGCTCCTCATATTTGTCGTCTGGTCCCACATACTTTCTGTAATACATTGTACAGTGTAGTTGTTTAGCTACCACTGGCGGTTGTGTGCCATATTTGCTTAAGGCCAAATTAGTTAGCTCATTTACTACATTTTGTGGTCCAGTTTCAACAAGATCATTACTGTACCAGTAGTGTAAATCACCCTGCCCCACCTGTAACATAACATCTTGAATTTCTACTCGTTTGGCTAGAATCCCTGATGCAGTCGGTACAGCTGCTATGCCAAACACGTGCATTAAATCTCTTCCTAATAAGTTTACAGGGCAAATTTTGGAGATAATGACTCGAAACCTGATAGTTTGGTTAGTTTCAGGGTCCGTGAACCATAAAGGTTTAGGTAATGGTTCCTTATAAATGCGGCCATTTGCTGCCTTGACTAATACATAGTCATCAGAAGTTACATCGGATGGCACTGCAGAGTTTTTTAGCAGGGTCCTGGAGGCCCCTGAATCACACAACTTCTACATCTTTACCCTCTACTTGAAGTGTGATTATCGGTTGTGCTTCTAGCTGCATAGTTACAGCCAGCGCTGTTAAATTAACAACCTGATATTCGCCTTCTTCTGAAAAATCAGTCATTTCATTCTCCCATCCTGCACATTCTCCCTTACCCTCTTCGTTTATGTCCTCAAAATCTTCCTCTTCACTCTGCCTTATTGATTCTGGCCAATCAGCCTCTTTGTCCGGGTCTGATTCACCTCCACCACCATCATATAGTCATGCTGACTCGTGATCCGGGGTGGTTTTAGTTTTTTCAGAAGACCGGTAATCCCTCGCAAAATGTCCCTTTTTACCACATTTGAAACATTCTCCTCTTTTTTGCCTACCTTCATAGTCTTCGGAATGTCCCACATTCCCTCTTCCTCTACCCCTGCCTCTGCCCCTTCCTCTACCCCTGTTAGTCGGACCTTGCAATAGCATAAGTGTCCCATCTTCACTCACCGTAAAGGTTTGAGCTTGTTTTCTTTTCTTTTCTTCTAAATATTTTTCTGCGTGTCTTGCATACTCCAGTAGGGGCTGCAGACGTGCCATCCGATGATCTATCATATGCTTTTGGACAAAGTTGCTAATAGCACTTTTACACCCTTTTAAAAAGGCATTTTTTAGTTGTTGTTCATATGAGGAGTCTTTTGACTGATCTATTTCTTTTTGCATACCACTATGGTTATCAAAGCACTGGGTAAGTCTCTGCAAATAGTTGTCTACTTTTTCATCTTCTGCTTGTACACATCTATTGATACAGGTCCAGTCTGCCCTAGGCTTCCATTTGTCCAAAATACGGTCTAGTAAATCCTTGACCTGCTTTTGGTATAATTCTGAATTGTGGGCAAGTGGTTTATTGTCTACTCTGGTTATGGGATCCCAGTCCCCACAGACCAAGTGCCAGTCGGGACCCAAAATTTGTCGAACTACTTGTTCCAACTCTACGGCATTTAGCTTATAACTTTCCATCGTGCCTGCGACGTCTTCGCAAAACTTGGCCATATCTAACCTAGGGTGTGGTATTCCTTCTACGGCTTTTCGAATGTCTTCCCACATCCAGGGTCGATAGACTAAAATGGTGGGACCCTGTCCGGACGTACCCACTTGCGGATTTGCAACTTCTGTGTGGATGCCAAATTGACTTCGGCTTCCTTTTGTTTCCATTCTGATTTGTCTATACTACGGGTTCGTAGGCCCAGAGTGTCATCCGCCTACTTTTGTAAAACTACGGGTGGTATGGTTTTGCTTTGTCTCACTTCTTCACTTTCCTGATACTGAGGTGGACTAGTTTTAAGGGTTTCCGTGTCTGGATATAAGGGTGGGGCCGTCGCCTTGCGACAGACGACAGATGTTTCATTATCATCCTTTTGGATGAAAAATCTATCTTTTGCACTCGAACCACCACTTTCCTTGTTCGAAAACTGTTCCCTATGTCTCTTATTAGCTTCTTCTAACCATTTCTGTGCTTGAGGGAATCCCATCTTCACTTGATTTTTAACTTTGCCTCCTGCGTCCCTACGCAGATCTCTCACCAAATTTTGACATTCTGCTCTATTTAAGTTACCACTAAACCCATAATTTGTCTTCCATTTTTTTATGTATTTTAAGTTTTTTGGATGTAATTTAAACATATATTCCTCATCTTCAGTCCTTTTATTTAAGCAGCCTTTACTAGCACAACAACTGCTTCCTATTCCCATTTTTCTTATTTAAAAGAAAAACTATTTTCCTTTTCCTGAGATCTCTACCGGTCTTTTGCAAAATTTAAACAAAAGAAATTCCTTTATGACTAGTCCCTTAAAAAAAAGTACTTTTATAAATGAAAAAAGCTTACCTTACTGCGGATCTTCCGCCCGTTAAATCACCGTCCACGGATCGAATCTAAGAGTGACTGGCCTCTACTTATGACTTCTTCGTCGGAGGTCTTTCCGTTCAAGGGAGCCCGAGATTCGTTCTCCCTTTTCTGTACAGGTTTTTCAGTCCCTCTTATGCGATTCGTACCATGAAGAGGTGGCCCCACGGTCTTGGGTGCCAGAAATGTCAAAAGATTTTAATACTCTTAACATATACTGGAAGAATCACGCAGATAAAAGTAAGCAAAAAGGTTTATTTTACATGCATGGAGACATGCTACAAAGTACATGGTATGTCAGCAGTCTAAATTCTGTACATTTCACATGGGTTTTTATACCCTCTCCTGCACGTACACAGTGACTGGTTACTAGACAAGGAATTTCACTCAAAGCTATAAATTCACATCCTGGAGCCTTAGATGGTCAGAGGTCAGGCACAAGATAAGCTTGTGCCTGGATCAAGGTATCATCTGTGCATTCCTCTTTGGTCAGCAAATCCTTTACAAGAAAAACAACTTATTTTAGCTTATTTCTTTGCACGCAATGCAGTTTCACATTTTAACCCTTACTATACATGATACAAAGATGTTGAACACAAAGATTCTTACTACACATGGCATCTTGCATCCTACTAATCCCATGTGCAAATCTGCATATGAGGAAACTTCAATGGTACCTAAAAAACCTATGGTCTCAACACAGCCACAGTTTGGAAACAATAATACCACTGATTCCATGTCTTCAAAAGGAATTTCTGTGGTGGGCTCAAACATGCCAAAGAAACACAGGTCTCCCATTCTGCAAGCCTCAAGCAAATCAAGTCATCACAACAGACGCCTCGGACTACGCCGGGGGGCGCACATGACAGATCGGTGCATTCAGGGCAAATGGTCCCAAAAAGAAAAGCACCTACACATCAGTCAAAAGGAAATGTTAGCAGTAATAAATGCTATTATAGCTTTCAAAGATCTACTGCATCCAGGCCAGCTATTGATAAGGACAGACAACACCACAGTAATGTGGTACATAAACAAACAGGGAGGAACCCATTCATACCCCCTATGCAGGCTAGCCATGTCTCTTTGGAACATGGCTCTGGAATTACAAATCGAGCTTCAAGCACAGTATCTGCCAGGCAAGGAAAACACACTGGCAGACAACCTAAGCAGAAATATGACAGATCCACACGAATGGAAGTTGCATCCTCAAGTTTTTACAAAGATAATTCAAGCATGGGAAAGGCCAGACATAGATCTCTTTGCCTCCCACAGAAATCATCAATTGGCAAAATTCTGCTCAAGGACCTTTCATCCACAGGCCTGGAAAGTGGATGCACTCTCTTTCAATTGGACAACAATGACAGTTTATGCCTTTCCACCTCTTCCTCTGCTGCCCAAAGTTCTATTAAAAACCAGAGCAGACAGACCAAAGATGATTCTCATTGCTCCAGACTGGCCAAGACAACACTGGTACCCACTCCTGAGGAGCCTGACGCATTCCCCACCTTAGATCCTGCCTCTAATGCCTCTTCTACTGACTCAGCACAACTTCAAAACTCTTCACAGTCAGCCGAGAACACTCAATCTAGCCGCATGGAAGATTCCTTAAAATCACAACAGACCCTACTCTCCAAGGAGGTGCAGGATGTCATTTTGGAGGCCAGAAGACCTTCTACTAGAAAAGCCTACTCCGCAAAATGGAAACGGTTTTGTGCCTGGAATGAGAAAAGGGGCCAGAATCCTGGAATACTGAATTTACCTCAAATATTACAGTACCTAACTGAGATGCTAAGCAGTGGACTTTCATTCTCCTCCATCAAAATCCATGCCTCAGCCATTTCTGCAGAATACAACACTGATCCTCCTTTATTCTCTCACCCCCTCTTAAGACAGTTCCTCAGAGGGGCAAGGAATATAAAACCCCCAAGGAAACAACCAGTACCTGCTTGGGACCTCAATTTCATTCTAGAAAAACTGACCTTGCCTCCTTTTGAGCCAGCTGCTTCAACAGAACTGCAATATTTGTCCTGGAAAACAGCCTTCCTGCTGGCTATCACCTCAGCACGCAGGGTTTTGGAACTACAAGCCCTCATGGCTGTGCAGCCTTTCATCATTTTCCATCAGGACAGAGTTTCCTTATGAACCAATCCTTCCTTTATGCCAAAGGTAGTATCCAGAGTAGCCTTGAATCAGGCTATCCACTTACCTACCTTTTACCCTAATCCTCAAAACAAAGGGGAGAGACTACTACATTCCTTGGACATTCACAGACAGCTACGTTATTATTTGGACAGAACAAAGCCTTTCTGAAAATCAGAGCAACTCTTTGTGTCCTATGCTACAGGAGCTCAAGGGAAGCCTATTTCCAAACAAATAATCTCAAAATGGATAGCCCACTGCATACGCTTTTGTTACTCTTTTCATGGTAAAACTGTACCTGCAGGCATCAGATCTCATTCCACAAGGGCCACAGCTACCTCTGCAGCCTTCCTCAGAGGAGTTCCTACCAAGGATATTTTGGAAGCAGCCACTTGGAGTTCTGTGCATGCCTTCTCCAAGCACTACAACCTACCATTATACTCCAAATCTAGAGCAGGCTTTGCCACTGCAGTCTTGCAGGGCATTTTGGCTCCTCCTAGTTCCACCTAGTGCCTACCACCCCTTTTTTAGCTTTGGGATTCTACCCATCTGTTATGACTGCAGCTGTATGTACGATGAACATAGTACAGTTTTGTACCTACCATAAATGTAGATGTTCGAGTGCTAATACAGCTGCAGTCCAGGTTTCCCTCCCTCCTTCCCCTCTTGGGACAGGCCTAATGGCTAACACCTCCTCATACAACCTGATCGGGGTATTCTTTTATGGTGTATTTGCTTGCAACTACTGTTTTTTGATTATATTGCATTGCATTTTTACATATATTTATGTATTGCCTTCCTTCTGGGGGCACCTGACATCTGGGTCAAGAAAAACTGAAGAAAATGGCGTCGGCTGGTTCTTTTATACCCCTGTCGCACTGACGTCAGGGAAGAAGCAACAACATCCGACGCCGGACCTAGACTTTGGAATTCGGCCGACCGAGGACCCGCCTGACGGCAGGAAAACCCATGTGTTATGACTGCAGCTGTATTAGTACTCGAACATCTACATTTATGGTAGGTACAAAACTGTACTTTTTTCCAGTCTTCGGGCTTCACCTTATTCTACATCAGTTTCCTCCTTCTTTTGTAGAGTTTGTTTATAGAAGGGGACCACCAGATTGGCTTCTTTTTTTTGGAGGAGAGAGTCTTGGTTCTATTGGATCCATGCATTTGTGTACGTGTTCGTACAGTGCATTGGTGTATGATTCGGCGGTCATGCAACTATTCTCCATTTTCATGGGTGCCATGAAGGTAGCCACCTCTGTTTTTAGGAGTCCAAAATTAGCTTTGGAGAAGTTTTTCATGGTGGTTACCTTTGTGGGGCAGGGGAGGGATGGGTGGGAGGGTTGTGGATTTCCAAAGTGATTAGTTTATGGTTGGATCTAACCAGGGAGGAGTTGACTATTGGTGGAGAGCAACGGTCGCCCATGTTAGTAATGACCAGGGTAGTTGAAGTCTCGCAGTATGAGAACGTTAGGTTGGACCCTAATATTTTCCAGGGTGCTTTAGAACGTGGAGTGTGAGTTTTGGGACATGGTTAGGGACCTGTAGCAGGCTACAACCTGAATCGGTGTCTTACCCACTTTTATATGCACCTGAAGTATCTCAGATGCGTTATGTTGGGCTACCAGTCTGGAGGTGTGCGCATCCTTTATGAATATGGAAACACCACTGCCTTTGGAGCTTCGATCCAAGCTCTGGGGCCGAACGGTGTGGAATGAGTTATATCCTGGTAGTGCAGGGGTGCTTTCTGCTGCCTTGAACCAGGTCTCTCTTACGGCACAAGTGTCGATGCTCTCCATTTTAAGGAGTGCTTCAAGCGAGTGCATTTTGAGATTTAGACTTCTAGCGTTTAGCAGCATGACCCTCAGATTGCATTTGTTTGTACCTGTTATGGTCATAATTTGGTCTTTGGAACACCGCCTAAGAAAGGCACTGTAGGGGTGGCAAGAGCCTTGGCCAGTATCCGGAAGCCCAGGGGTGACAGATGCAGGCCATCTGTGGCAAAGCATCAAGGCCCGTCAGTCATGTCATCCTAGGCAGACAGATACTGGGGCCCCTTAGAATGACACCAGAAACTTGGCCAGTTGTTGAAATCAATCATTTTCTGCTTGTACTGTGGTATAATTCTGGGTGATGGTAGGATGCTGCTCAGGGCTAGTGTCATGCCTGCCTGAGCTATATTATCCGAGAACTCCTCCATGTCTCTTTTCATGTAGTCCAGGGAGGTACGTCTCAGGTCATTCACACCCACGTGTACAATGACAGAGTCATATTTGTACCTGTTGTTGAGGGATTTGAGTGCATGCATTATGTGGCAGATCTTGGTGCCTGACAGGCAGCTGACTGTTACTTTCTCCTTATTCAACCTAGTGAGTAGGACATCAGTGTGCCTCACTGTCGAGTCACCTATGACCAGTGTTTTGGGCATGCTGTTTTGCCTTAGGGGCTTTGGTTGAGTGGCACACTGTTTAGGAGAGTTATGTGTCTCGTTATTAGTGTTGCGTTGTGGTGGCTGAGTGCATTTCTGCCTTGGAGGTCTCTGCTGTTTGGGTAGATTTTTACTGAGAGCCTCTGCGAAGGTGGGTATGTGGTTTCTGTTTTTATTTGAAGGCAGTGCTAGTGTGTGTTCTGGAAGGCTATGTGCTCCATGTGGTGTGGTGCAAGTGTTTACCTTCTCCTCTTGACCAGCTATTCCGGTCTTGGCTGGTGAGTGCGTGGCTTCCAATTTGGATGTATAAGTGCATCTCTCGCAAGTCTGAGTGTTCGGAGGTAAGAGGAGAGGGTTGTCAGTGTACATGAGGCAGTTGCTACATTGCCTCAGGATGCCCAAGTTCACCAGGTTAAGAAAGAATTGCAACAAAACTACAGTAAACTTGTAATTTGTACTTCTTCCTCAATGTGTGTATGCACAGTACAACAACTGAATTTCAGTAATTCATCATATTTGAAGGAAAAATGAGAAGTAATAAAAGATGTACATACCTATAATACTCAGCAGCTATCTGGTACAATTATATTACATTGTGATGTTACAGCCATCTTCTACAAACATTACTTATTTTTAAAATGATCCCTCAAAGACCTGTTCAGTACCCATGAAACAAAACAAGGTCATTATCCCAGTACACTCTTCAAAAAAGTATAAACTCATAATACTTCCTTTCATAAAACCAGACCAGCTTTGTTCTAAATACGTAACAAAAAGAATTAAGCAATATAAAATGATTGCAATAAACTCTCTTCCAACTTTTCCCTGTTACTATGAGTTCTCGAATAAGGGAAAAAAAATCCTTTAGGAAGTTGAAAACAGGCCCCACCCGTAATGCCTTCTGTATTACTTCTCATACACTGAAACTGTAATCCTTTCAGGGTGAAACACAGATAGTAAAGAAACCTCTCAGTCATGCAGAGCAGAATTCTGTCTTCACTGTCTTATCAAGATGAATGGTGACATTTTCATCTCATTTCACACCTATTATGGAATTCACTTAGGTTCTGAAAAATGTTTATGTGAATATTGAACTGTAACATGTAGCCAATAATGATGAAACAAAGTTTGTGGTAAATCAGTAAAAATCATACTAATTTCAGCTTTCTTTCCCACATATAGCATTATGTGAAAATGTTGCCTTATTTGTATGTTTTCCTTAGTGTGTAAGTACAAAATGTTAGTTAAAATGTAGGTAATGGCATATAAATTGCAAGAGCTAGCTGTTGTTTGTAAGGACTGAAATATAAATAGCAACAGAATTGTGAAACTGCACTGCATGTTAGCACTAGATGCGGAGGGTAGATGGCAGCTTCAATAGATAATTTGCAAACAAGCATATTTACCTAAAATCCACGTAGGTGACTGTGGGGTCACTGTCCACGAGAAGAAGATGGAAAATAATGAAAATGTTGGCAACCCTTAATCTTTACTGAGATATTTTGAGTCATATTTTCTATGAATTTATTTGCTACTGAAATAAAAGCATGTGTATTGATTAGGTGGTCAGTATTGGTCTACATTCTAAAGTCACCTAAACTTAAGGGGCTCTGCTAGCTAATCTATGTATATTTTTTGTTGCTTTTTCCTCTCACATTTCCTTCATTTTACTGGCCTAGCTCTCATGCCCTGCCAGTGCCAGATCAACCAACTAGTCCATGCTCCTCATACTTATTCCAGTAATCAGGGGGCGGTCATGGATAGCAGGCAGTGGTGCTTGGCATATCTAAGCTTCCATTCGGAGGGGTCTTACTTTGACCTACGCTGTTTCTTCTCCTCCCCTTTGTGGCCATGCTGCACTGTAAAAATCAAGTAAAGTAGGTGCAGAACCAACAACTCAAAAAATAACGAAATCAGCACCAAAAGCACCAAGAAGAAGCAGTCGCAGGCAAGCGATATCCAACAGCGATTTTATTGCTATAAGACTGACATCACACCAACAAAACAGTACAGATCAGTACTAGGATTAAGCGCTTTCATCCACACATAACGTGGACTTCATCAGAATCAATTAACTCTCTACTTAATTAAATATATATAGAAAAAAGAGCGCCAAAACACAATATCCTTATTTAACATTTAAAAACATACACACATAAATCAACTTTTTCTGAGTCAAACCAATTTCACTTTCTGTTTACAAAAGGTGAAAATCCAAGTCACATGAAAACATAAAGTACAAGGAACTCTCGTACAAATAATTAGAAAATATTTTAAAAATATCTTAAAAATATCATAACTGACCCTGTACCTTAATTACGTGAATAAAATACATAACACACTATTAACAAGTAAAAAACATTCAGATCATACTACTGTGAGCGCACATAAAGCACATTATTAAACTTAAAATAATTATACGCTTATATGCGTACTATAATGTATTATTCACTAAATATAAAGAACACATGGATCGAGTTCTTTAATATTTTGGTGGGAAAATCAAAGCACATAATACAAAATACAAGATGCAAAGTATTGGCAGAGATTTGGCAACAGGAGTACATACAACCTATCAATATTATTAAAAAATAGTAAATATAAAAATATTCTACGTAATAAGATGTGAACTATAAATGTAATAAATATTATTAAATAATTATATTATTCGCAAAACTGTTCTAACCGTACCTATCTATATGTAATCATTCTTTATCTTTCTAAACAATAGATATAAAAATATATATTTATATAAACTGATGGCCAAGTAATATAATAAAAATATATAAATATAAATTTGATTAATGTAAATATGTATGTATATATATATATATCATCATTTAATTAAATATAAATATAAATAAAAATGAATATATAAAATGTTTAAAATATTTAAAATATTTGAAATATTTAAGAAGAAATACTATACATAGAAAACTATATTAAGATAATATACATGTTACACGGACCAATATGACCTAAAATATAAACATTCAAATCACATACTGGTAAATAAACACAGGGATGTGGTTGTGTTAATATAAAAGGGGCTTAATGCTAATATAATCATTAAGCCCGGGTGCAGTGACTGCATCAGTATATAATTGCCACAAAACTTCTTTCTTCGATAATATAGCTTTCATATTATTTCCCCTAGATTCTGTCTTTACTTGTTCTATTATAGCAAATTTAAACATATGTTGTCCCTGAGTGTTTGCTACATGCCTATATAAGGCATTAGTACTATCTTTTCTTCGAATAGCATAAAGATGGTCATATATCCTCTTTTTAAATTGCCGTTCGGTTTTCCCAATATAAAAACATAAACAGGAGCATAAAGCTAAATAAACTATAAAACTAGTATTACAATTACCTTTACAAGTGTATATATTGGTTTTGTTAACATTTCCTAATTGAACAGATTCAGTCTCTAAGATGGTGTGGCAATAACTACAACATCCACATCTCCTAGTGCCTATACGTCCTCCAAGGGGGCGTTCAATCTTATTTGGTCTTTCAAATATATGTTTAATATTGATGCCCATCTTAAAAACAAATGCTGGAGCTACTCCTAATATACCCTCTAGTACTGGATCCGCTCTAATTACATTCCAATGTCTATACATAATATTTTTAATAGCCTTGGACTGGGGTGTATATTTTAATATACAAGCCCGTCTAAAGTCCTTGTCCTCAGATACACTTTTTGTAAAAGACAATGGTTGTCCTAATACCGGGGTATATTTATTTCCCCATTGTCCCACCACATACTCACTGACTTCGTACAATAATTTACTGGGATATCCTCTTAATCTAAACATTTCAGTAATAGCTTCAATTTCTTTTTTCATGTCTTGGTATGTGGAGGTCATTCTAACTGCACGAATACATTGCCCTTTAAAAATACTTTTCTTAGTTTTGTAAGGATGGTGGCTTCCAAAATCTAAATAATTGTTAGAGAAAGTTTCCTTACGATAAATCCTAGATTTAAAGCCATCATTCGTCAGTGTAATGTATGTATCTAAGTAATCTATACCAACATGGCTGATTTTATGGGTAAACCTTAAAAATGTTGTAGAAGTGTTTAGGAATTCAACAAATTCTTCAATAAGTTGAACCGGGCCATCCCAAATGATGAACAAATCATCCAAATAACGAGTGTAATAGCTAATATGTCTGTAGTATTTACTCTTAAAAAGTTTTTCTCCTTCCCAGTCCAACATAACCATGTTACCAATCCACGACCAGGAGGTAAAATTAACAAGACCAATACTAGTCAAGTTATAAACAAAGACATTAATTTGGACAAATTTCTACTTACTGATGTATGTTTTGATAAAAAGGTTGATACTTGTAATGTTCAAAACAGAAACGATGAACAGTTTATTGGTACTTTACGTGACTTAATTTATTTATTGGGCAAAAAACTGAATATGATTAGAGGCATTAAGATAGATAATGCATACCTCCATAAGTGTTTAGCTCTTAAAATAGTGCCGAAAGGGCTAAGGTTTTTTAAAAAAACTATGGGAATTGTGTTGAATAATGATACACGAACAGAATTTGAAGAATTATTCAATAATTTTGGATATCAGTTTATAAATCTTTTAATTAAAAAGAACGATGAGAAGCTATGTAAATCAATTGATGACATTGAAAAAATGAATAAGATTATTGTGGATGATTTGTTATTTAATCAGTGGGAAAGGTTATATTGCAAACAGTTTAATGAGGCTGAACGTAAAGCACATAATATTATATCGAATAAGTACAAAAAATTAGAAAGGGATATTTATGAGTATGAGAAGAATTTAGCATACCCCTGGAAGAATGATAGTAGGGGCTATGAAGAAAATGTACATGCTGGTTTTACTCATGAACTGCAAACTGATAATTATTATAATGATGGAGAAAATTCAAATTTTTATGGGGTGAGAAATCAAAAAGCAACAACGAATTGGAAAAGAGGTTGGAAATGGCAGAATCAGAGACAAGGCAGGAGATACACACCTCAATACAATCAGCGTTGGGACTATTAGACAAGCATAATAGTAGTGAAGTAGATGTTGGGGTTACTGAAATGTCCATGTTGGATTATTCACATATTTTGAACCCCACGGATTGTACAATAGGGTCTCATAGTAGTATTAAGGATATTATCATTAGTAAAAATGATTTGAATATTTTTAACTATACAGATTTAGTTATTAGTGATGATTTTTTTGATTTATTTGCAAAAGGAATGAAATTCGTACCTATCAAGAATTTTAGCATTGTAGATAGTTTAGTAGAAATTAAGAAGTATTTAAGAAAATTGAATTTAGCTATTCTTTTTAATAACAAAAATGAGACAGGATATATAACTAAGTTTAAGAAGCCAAGTGTATATACTCCCCCTATGCATCCTAACCTGGATTTATATGAAAAGTTAGTTACTAAAGATCTGTACTTATTAAAGAATGATAGCTACAGGGGTAAGCACAGAAATAATATGAGTATAAAAGAGAATGATTTGGTTCAGAGACTTACACATGACAGCTCCATTCGCATTATGAAGCCAGACAAAGGAGGAGGTATTGTTATTTATGATCAGACTATGTACAAAAACAAGATATTTAATATATTAACTGATTCAGGCAAGTATTCAGCTATATCAGTAAATGAAATTAATATAGGATATAAAAAAATAGATTTATTTTTAGAAGACTTACTCATTGACGAACGGATCAATTTGGAATTATATCAGTATTTAAATGTTGACTACCCTACGATGGCTACTATAGTAGGGGTGCCCAAGGTACATAAAAATGTGCTAGATCCCCCATTTCACCCCGTTATTTCTGGAAGTCATTCTAAGACTTTCCCTATGGGGGTAACTATAGATACTTGGTTAAAGCACATATATGAAAAAGTACCCCACCTTACTAAAGATTCATGGAATTTTTTAAGTAATTTGACTCCACAAATATGGAAGGTAGACTTAATACTTATTACAGTGGATGTTGTTGACTTATTTTCAAGTATCCCTAAAGCTGAAGGGCTAGATAGCTTACATAATAGTATTCGCAAATATTCTGGCTTAGATTGGGATCAAGCACAATTAATTTTAGAATTCATGTCTATTATATTGGAACATAATTATATTTATTATGAGGGGGAATTCTATAAGCAAACACAGGGAGTGGCGATGGGAGCCGCTTGTGCCCCTATTTATGCTAACATGGTTATGTTGGACTGGGAAGGAGAAAAACTTTTTAAGAGTAAATACTACAGACATATTAGCTATTACACTCATTATTTGGATGATTTGTTCATCCTTTGGGATGGCCCGGTTCAACTTATTGAAGAATTTGTTGAATTCCTAAACACTTCTACAACATTTTTAAGGTTTACCCATAAAATCAGCCATGTTGGTATAGATTACTTAGATACATACATTACATTGACGAATGATGGCTTTAAATCTAGGATTTATCGTAAGGAAACTTTCTCTAACAATTATTTAGATTTTGGAAGCCACCATCCTTACAAAACTAAGAAAAGTATTTTTAAAGGGCAATGTATTCGTGCAGTTAGAATGACCTCCACATACCAAGACATGAAAAAAGAAATTGAAGCTATTACTGAAATGTTTAGATTAAGAGGATATCCCAGTAAATTATTGTACGAAGTCAGTGAGTATGTGGTGGGACAATGGGGAAATAAATATACCCCGGTATTAGGACAACCATTGTCTTTTACAAAAAGTGTATCTGAGGACAAGGACTCTAGACGGCTTGTATATTAAAATATACACCCCAGTCCAAGGCTATTAAAATATTATGTATAGACATTGGAATGTAATTAGAGCGGATCCAGTACTAGAGGGTATATTAGGAGTAGCTCCAGCATTTGTTTTTAAGATGGGCATCAATATTAAACATATATTTGAAAGACCAAATAAGATTGAACGCCCCCTTGGAGGACGTATAGGCACTAGGAGATGTGGATGTTGTAGTTATTGCCACACCATCTTAGAGACTGAATCTGTTCAATTAGGAAATGTTAACAAAACTAATATATACACTTGTAAAGGTAATTGTAATACTAGTTTTATAGTTTATTTAGCTTTATGCTCCTGTTTATGTTTTTATATTGGGAAAACCGAACGGCAATTTAAAAAGAGGATATATGACCATCTTTATGCCATTCGAAGAAAAGATTGTACTAATGCCTTATATAGGCATGTAGCAAACACTCAGGGACAACATATGTTTAAATTTGTTATAATAGAACAAGTAAAGACAGAATCTAGGGGAAATAATATGAAAGCTATATTATCGAAGAAAAAAGTTTTGTGGCAATTATATACTGATGCAGTCACTGCACCCGGGCTTAATGATTATATTAGCATTAAGCCCCTTTTATATTAACACAACCACATCCCTGTGTTTATTTACCAGTATGTGATTTGAATGTTTTTTATTTTAGGTCATATTGGTCCGTGTAACATGTATATTATCTTAATATAGTTTTCTATGTATACTATTTCTTTTTAAATATTTTAAATATTTTAAACATTTTATATATTCATTTTTATTTATATTTATATTTAATTAAATGATGATATATATACATACATATTTACATTAATCAAATTTATATTTATATATTTTTATTATATTACTTGGCCATCAGTTTATATAAATATATATTTTTATATCTATTGTTTAGAAAGATAAAGAATGATTACATATAGATAGGTACGGTTAGAACAGTTTTGCGAATAATATAATTATTTAATAACATTTATTACATTTATAGTTCACATCTTATTACGTAGAATATTTTTATATTTACTATTTTTTAATAATATTGATGAGTTGTATGTACTCCTGTTGCCAAATCTCTGCCAATACTTTGCATCTTGTATTTTGTATTATGTGCTTTGATTTTCCCAGCAAAATATTAAAGAATTCGATCCATGTGTTCTTTATATTTAGTGAATAATACATTATAGTACGCATATAAGCGTATAATTATTTTTAAGTTTAATAATGTGCTTTATGAGCGCTCACAGTAGTATGATCTGAATGTTTTTTACTTGTTAATAGTGAGTTATGTATTTTATTCACGTAATTAAGGTACAGGGTCAGTTATGATATTTTTAAGATATTTTTAAAATATTTTCTAATTATTTGTACGAGAGTTCCTTGTACATTATGTTTTCATGTGACTTGGATTTTCACCTTTTGTAAACAGAAAGTGAAAATGGTTTGACTCAGAAAAAGTTGATTTATGTGTGTATGTTTTTAAATGTTAAATAAGGATATTGTGTTTTGGCGCTCTTTTTTTCTATATATATTTAATTAAGTAGAGAGTTAATTGATTCTGATGAAGTCCACGTTATGTGTGGATGAAAGCGCTTAATCCTAGTACTGATCTGTACTGTTTTGTTGGTGTGATGTCAGTCTTATTGCAATAAAATCGCTGTTGGATATCGCTTGCCTGCAACTGCTTCTTCTTGGTGCTTTTGGTGCTGATTTCATTATTTTTTGCACTATAAAAATCTGCAAAAACAACAGAGACCTCTAAAGCAGAAACCCAAGCAACCTCCATGCCCCATCACAAACCATGAAACACATACTTCACATAATAAGTGTGCCATACAATCACAGTCCTTAAGGCAAAGTAACATACCCAACACACTAGTAATAGGCGACTCTATAGTCAGGCACACTAATGTCCCACTAACTAGGCTGGACAAGGAGAAGGTTACATTTAGCTGACTGTCGGGCGCCAGGATCCGCCACAGAACACAAGCACTCAGGTCGCTCCAGAACAAGTACAAATATGACTCTGTCATTGTCCATGTTGGTGTGAATGACCTGAGATGTACCTCCCTGGACTACATGAAAAGAGACACGGAAGAGCTCTCTGATCACGTAGCCCAGGCTGGTATGACCCTGACATTGAGTAGCATCCTGCCCTCACCAAGAATGATGCCACAGTATAAAGAAAAAGTGATCAATTTCAACAATTGGCTAAGTTTCTGGTGTCATTCAAAGGGAATCCAGTATCTGTCTGCCTGGGATGACATGCTCGACAAGCCACATTGCTTCGCAAGAGATGGCTTGCACCTGTCACCATTAGGCTTTCAAATACTGGCCAAGGCTTTTGCTGCCCCCATAGTGCCTTTTTTAGGCAAGGCTCAAAAGACAAACCCACCACCGTAAATAGCACAAGTAACCAAAAACTAAGGGTAATGCTACTCAATGCCAGAAGTCTAAACCTCAAAATGCATGCATTCGAGGCACTCCTCAGTATGGAAAACATTGATATCCGTGCAGTAACAGAAACCTGGTTTAAGGCTCCAGAGAGCATCCCAGCACTACCAGGCTATAACTCATACCATACTTTTCGGCCACAGAACCTGGACCAAAACACAAAAGGCGGGGGTGTATCCATATTCATTAAAGATACCCACACCTCCAGGTTAGTGGCACAGCACAATGCCTCAGAGATCATCCATGTGCAACTAACAACGGGCAAAACTGCAATTCAAATTGTAGCTTGCTACAGATCACCCAACATTACCTAGGACCCCCATTCCGCATTTCTGAAGACACTGGAAAATATGAAGGCCCTACCTGCCAAATGCCCTAATATTGGGTGATTTCAATTACCCAAACATTAACTGGGAGAACTACTCAAGTACTAACTCCCTTGCCCAACGCTTTCTAGAATTTATAAACTCGAATGCCCTGGATCAGCTGGTCAACACCCCCACAAGAGTTGACAACATATTGGACCTGGTCATCACCAACATAGGTGACCGGTGGTCAACCCCTCACTGCTTAGATCAGACCATAGACTAATCACTCTGGATATCCACATTCTGCCCCCACCCCCAATCAAGGAAACCACCGTGAAAAACTTTTCAAAAGCAAACTTCACGTTACTTAAGACCGAGGGGGAAAGGTTCACAGCCCCCATGCTAAAGGACAACGCTGTCCAAGCTACTGAATCCCTTACAAAGGCACTGTATGAGCACCTGCAAGAATGCATGGATCGTGCTATCTCAAGCAAAACCAAGACTCACTCCTCCAAGAAAAGAAAACCAGTCTGGTGGACCCCTGCCATAAACAAGCTATACAATAGAATGAGGAAACTAGTACAGAAAAGAGTAAAATTCCAAGAAGGAAAGACATCCTTGATCAGTATCAGCAAGAAACTATGATCTTTCATAAAATCATCCAAGGCTAGCTTCGAAAGAAAAATTGCCAAGGACTCCAAAGATAACCACAAAACGTTCTTTAGCTATGTCAAGAACCTAAGTGGAATGCAGAATGGCACAAAATACACTGAACTGACTGATATTACCAACATTCTGGCAGACAGGTTTAGTGCAGACTTCACCCCCTCTCACCCCCTAAAGGGCCCATAACCATACCAGAAGAATGTAGAGCCCTGGCAATCACTGAAACACAGGTTAAAACAGCACTATCCAAAGCCAAAAATACAGCTTCAGTTGGACCAGATGATGTCCTAGGCTGTGTCTTACATGAACTCCAAAATGAACTAACCCCTCACCTAAACACACTGTTCAAACTCAGCCTGTCTACAGGCTATGTACCCATAGAGTGGCGCACAGCAACAGTTATCCCGCTCCACAAAGGTGGAGCCACAACAGACCCCAGGAACTATCGCCCTATAACCCTGACTAGCCTGGTCTGCAAGGCTATGGAGCGCATCATCATGGAACTCATTAACAGAGACATTGGGAACCTCCAAACATTGGACCCTACCCAGTTTGGCTTTGTTAAGGGCAGATCATGCCTCCTAAACCTGGTGGGCTTCTTTGAGACAGTTACCAAGGGTTTAGACGAGGGAAAGGAGGTCCACACAGCCTACCTAGACCTCGCAAAGGCTTTTGACACCATTCCCCATTCTGATATTATAGACAAGCTCATCAGCCTGAACATAAACCCTTACGTCACGAGATGGGTTGCCAGTTGGCACACGGATAGAACCCACACGGTGAGAGTTGCAAGCTCTAGGTCTGACTCTAAACCGGTTACAAGTGGCGTCCCCCAGGGCTCAGTCCTGGGACCCCTCCTGTTTGGTATATACTTCTCAGAAGTACAGGCAAGCACAGGAGGGCAGTGGCTGACCAAGTTCGCAGACGACTGCAAACTGGAGTCTTTAATTGACTCTCCAGCTGATACAGACATCCTCCAGAAGGGTCTCACTGAGACAGATACGTGGTGTCAAAATCATGGCCTCAAGCTAAATGCCAAAAAGTGCATAGTCAACCCCTTTGGAAAAAACAAAGTACCCGCGAACTACCACATAACGTGGTAGTCACCTAAATACAGACAGTGTAATAAGGAATCTGGGTACCCAAGTAGATAGTAATCTCTCCGTTGATAATTATATTGCCAAGGTGGTTAGAAAATCCTTCTATGTGGCCCACCTAATTACAAAAGGGTTTGCATCTAGAACAAAAGAAGTTATTGTGCCCCACTACTTATCACTCATCAGACACATCATAGAGTACAACGCCCCATTTGGGATGTACCTTACAAGACACGTGCAACAGCTGGAAAGACCACAGAAGTACCTCACCAAGAGGATTCCTGGCCTCAAACAGATGGCCTGTGCAGCCCGACTAAGGAAACTCCAGCTATACTCAGTTGCATACCGCCTACTCAGAGATGATCTCTGCCTGACATACAAGGCCATATCTGACCCAGAACTGATGGACATGCTCCACCTAAAAAAAACAAATCCCCAAGAGCCACACGCTCTAGGGATCTAAACCTCACCACAACAATAAATAGGACATGCTGGAGGGATAGATTCCTGTCCCAGAGACCCCCCCCATGCTTTGGAACAAGATTCCAGTGTACATTAGGCAGAGCCCCTCACTAACACTCTTCAAGAGAAACCTTGACGAGTGGATGGGAAGCAGAAAATTTACTGTGGCTCTGCTGGACAGAGGCACAGGGAACTAATCTAAGGGGGTGGCGAAAGTCAACACATTCTGGCTAGGCTTACAGATGCCCTCGGGCAGATAGCCTAGTACTTACCTATGAACCTATGAACGTAAGTGTTTGGGAAAGAAAATGGTTAACTGATTTAGTATATGGTTCCCTGGCAGAACGAAGGTTATAGTTGGGTCACTACAATAGATTGTCAAGTTGCACAAAGGAAAACTCTTGTCTGCTGATGCACTTTCACCTAAATGCTATTTAGTGCATTTAACTTTCAGAAAGATAGAGACTACAGTGTATGCTTGTGTAACACCCACTATTTCTATAGTTCAAGGAGAAGACTTCAAGGGTCAAATTAAGAAATGGACATGCCAGGTAGAGTGTGGTAGGTGTAAACTGCTTGTCTGATGCTTTTAAAACAAAAAACATGTTAAACATAAGGATGTTCTTAAGTGTACTTGGTGTCGGAGCACCTTGGTCCAAAGGCTGATGATTGACTTTTCAATCAGAAATGAAGCCTTATGCTGCGGGCAGTCAAATCAGGAGAAGAACATTGCTGTCATGTAAACACCACTTAGTGCTGGGTTTGATCACTTGGCAGGAGTGATTGCTGGACAGAACTAGGAAACCACAACATGCAAAGAGGATATACTGGTAATGTTTGTCTGACTGCAACTGAGTTTAGGTTCCATCTTTAGAAGACCTCCCATATACCCGGAGAGGTTGGGAATGGGAATTCAGAATGGATCCTGTTGAAGATTTCAGTACCTACGGTGGCAGCAAGCAGCACTGACCTAACATAGTTAATGCTTGTCATGACAGTAACCTGAATTCTGCTGGTAGCCATCTGAGGTGAGACAAGCTCTCTGGTTAAAAGTGCCAGTATTTCAACAGGGGACCAAAAAAAATCAGTCTGCTCCATCATATACACAAGTAGAGCAGCAAACTGTACCCCATAAATGTTGAGTGCTGATTTTTTTTTATTTATCTGTAGTTTTTGTTTTACTGTTTGGGGGATGTAATCTGCTCCTCTTAAAACCCAGGTAATAAAATGTTTTTCATATAGCACTTTGTTACTACCACGTGGGGTCTCTCTTGAAAAGTTAACTGTCCAGGTGGGATTAACCTGGTCACCAAAGAATAAATAAATTAATTTAAAACAAAAATACTACATGTGGCTTTACAGTACAGAGCTGTTATTCTACATTTAATTTATGCCACTGATGTAGGATAGAGTTCAGCACATTTCTGTAGCATTTAACTTACAAGATAATTTGTACCATTAGTGTAGGGTGCTTCAGCTTTTGTGTCTTATTTCATAAATAAAGGCAGCATAGTGGGCAGTGGTTGGTGCTCCTGCTTCTCATCTCGAAGGTTTTGGCTGCTTCTCTGGTCTCTTTATGTTGCCTGAGTGAAGTGTGTGTATATTCATGTTGTGCCTGTAAGATTTATACAGGAACTTGCTTCTCCTGTGGCCTAAAGAAATGAAGATTTGAATAGTAGAACTTTTCTCCTTTGTAACCAAACCTTTGTCTCAGGGGTCTTACTGTGTTAACAAAATGTACTGAGTTATTTAAAATAGAATATAATAAGGCATTATGTGTACTGTTACTTCCCCCACTTTATTCTGGTCACATTGGGTTCATTCTGCTGTCATTTAAACATATTTTTTCCAGTGAAAAATCTTTTTGCATTTTTCATGTTTTACTTTTCTTTTTCATTTGTTAACTGGATAAGCCCACTGGATACAGTTGTTCATGTTCAGGGGCAGCACAGGAGCACAGTCTGATTAAGTGACTAGCTAAGTGTCACACAGGAGGCAAATAGAGGAGAAAGGAATGAAACTCTGTACTCTCGACTACTGGAATCAGCTCATTAACGGATCAGAGCCATAATCCTCTACAGTTACTGTCTGACAACATCTGTGACAATATGTCTGTGTTGTTCATTGAATTTACCAAGCATAGCTTTAACATAGAAGACTCTCCTTGATGGATGCTATGGTTGTTTCATAGTATCCAAAAATTACAGTCATGCATTTTTTGGAAGCTGTTGTATTCAGAGATGGACCTGTGTCTGTGATGACTCACACAGTGACATCCTCCATGCCCCACCTCCATTTTTTCCACTTACACAGTTCAGATATTGATCCTTGCTGTCATAAATAAAAATTCCTATTTTGCTTGACCATGTCTTCTGTGTTCTTTGTTATTTTGAAAAATCATCCACTTCCTGAAACACAGTGAAAGGAAGCTCTGTTTGGGTATGGCAGGATGGTCCATTTTTGGCTTGTTGGAAAGGCTGTAGTTTCTTCACTGGAACATAAGTTAGAGGATTTGCAAAGGCTTAGTCTTCACAGAGGTAATTCTGTGTTGTCTGTGGCTTTCCTGGTTCTCACAGGAACATAGATCATCTTGCAGTAGGAGGGATTTAAGTCTGTTCCGGTCTCCCATTATGGCAGGGGACAGGAGGCTTGGGAGAAGCACTTGGGCCACCCATGTTGTGATCAATCAGCTTGAGCCCAGGTCCATCTAGAGTAATCTTGGGAAGTGTCCCCTTAAGTCACCAAGTAAGAGATCAGGGTACCTGGAGTCAAGGCTTCTTATCCTGGGAGTCCCAGGCTTCCCCATTTTCCATCAGTTTCAGCTGAGGAGGAGCTGTTGGATAAATCTGCATCAAGCTCTATGGTCCAGGCATGTAGTGTTAGATATCTGTTTAATTCAGTGTAGGACCTTTAGTAATAAATGTGGGATTTCACCCTTAGGGACTTAGCTGTGTCACCAACGTCATGCCTGGTACAGGCCTCTTACCTTTGTGTTCCTGTGTAAAATGTCATAGTTAAGGTTGTCCTTCAAGATTTGGCTTATTTGCTGTATCCCAGATGCTGCCTTTATGAAGAGAGTGTACTTTGGCCAAAGCCTCTCAGGCTATTAATAGGAAGTATTTCCTTTCAATAGTGAAGGGGTTCTGTCCTTTTTCTAGTTTGTCTTCTTCCTCCAGGAAGAATATAAGGTTCTGTCATCAATCTAGGTGCAAAGCGAAGTGCCCTCTAACTTCTTCCTCTTCAGTGGCAGCTGGGAACCTTTAGGGGGATGTCTGTGCCTCCATTCCTGTTGCACATTCTCTGCTTCAGGATGGGCTTTCCTGGAGATAAGAAATCTCAACTGGCTTATTCTGGTGGGTCAGCAGAGTTGAGGCTAGATGTCTCTCAGTCTCCTGCAATACCTTCTGGCTTTCTTCATTGCACTTCTGTCTTTGTTTCTGACTTTTTCATCATGGTGGAACTTTATGGACATGTCCAGACTCCAACTCTTTAGGGGAAATAGAGGCTGTCATGTTTGTAAGGAGATCAGGGACTGGACACCTTCTCTACTTCATAAGACTAGGATAGTGTTTTCATTCAGATCTGGGCTTTAACATCCCTCCTTTTGGAAGGGTCCTTTGTGGTTCAATTAATCCTTACTATTGTTAGGGCCAGCAGGGTTGTTGTTTCCGAAGATGATTTTTCAAGCTTAATAGTAGGAAACCTTCATCTTGGATCTCTCAAGATCATGGTGGTGGGGCATCACTCATGTCCAAAGCTTCCTGTCTGAGGTTTCTCAAGAGTCTAGAGCCTTACCAGTTGGCCATTACCAAGGCCGATCTTAGCGGCTACTAGGCCCAATTTGGGATATTTGGGGTGCCCAAGCCCTTCTCCTCACCTAGCCCCATCCCTTGTCCTGTCCAATACCCCTCCCCCCACACCACCTTCTCCTCCTCCACAGACTACTGGATTGTATTAAGATACTGTTAAGGGCAAAAGAATGTTAATAGTGCACTTTTAAACTTAATACGTTCTTGTTATTCTAGCAAATTTCTTTCTGAAAGTTATAGTCTGAAACTGAAATGTCTTGTCATTAATTAGTGACTGCAATACACAATGATTTGCAGGAAAACCCCACATTTTATGAGGAGTAGACCAAAAAATATGAGGCAAAAATCTGGACATCTGTGAAATTCTGGACATTTTTGAGATACACTTCTGCCCAGTCAATAACTTTATTCAGGAATTCTGGACAAAGCCAAAAATAATTGTGGGAAAAAGGACCAAAGTCAGTGACACATTTTAAACATTAAAAACGACAAATCCACTGTGTTGGACAAATGGACACCACACAAATGTAAAAATCTTTGTCTATGCAAAATCAGTTATAAAACCAGACAGTTTAGCGCTTTCGACCAAAAAACAAAGGTCTTCATCAGAATCTGATAGACCTTTGTTTTTTGGTCAAAAGCGCTAAACTGTCTGGTTTTGTAACTGTTTGATTTTGTATAGACAAAGCTTTTTAACCTTAGTGTGGTGTCAATTTGTCCAACACAGTGGATTTGTCGTTTTATTTTTTTACTTTTTTTCCACTGCATCAAGGCATTTGAGTGTTTTTTTGTCTTTCAACATTTTAAACAGTGCTGTTTTAAATTTAGAAAATTTGCCAGAATAATGGGTTTTACATTAGTGCACATGAAGCTCTGAATCACATAGTATAAAACTCAAATGACTTGTCATTATTTAGTGACTGTGACACAATGATTTGCAAGAAAACCACAAATTTTACAAGGAACAGACCAAATATGAGGTATAAATATGGGCATGTTTGAAATTCTGGACAGCTGAGAGATATTGCAGGACTTTGTTTTTACCGCACCCCACCCCAAGGAACTGCAGTACCACACAGATCCTGTCTGCAGCCCACAACCCTCTGGAAGCATGAGTTTTTGCTCCTTTCAGCATGGAATATTTGGTTTTACCAGTCTTACTCGACTGCTTTTCCCATCACCAGAATTTAAACAATGAAAAAAGTGCCTGATATTTGTTTCCTAAAATGTATCTCCTGAACATTTTAACTCTTTTGTTTTAAGAAATAACTGAATAATGTGCTTATCAGTGGAGTGATGTCTGGCTGGTTGCAGCAGTGTTACCCACCATCACCCTGTCCTGATTTCCAACCCTTTTGTCCTGTCTCTGCAATTATCTGGTTTAACCTGTCAGACAAACAAGAAAAACAAAAAAAAAGCAAGTATGTCACAAAAATGATTCTTAAGAATAAACGTTTGCAATCTCAGTCACGTCTACTTCAACTCCACTACTGGCACTGCCTGCATGCACCAATGCTTCAAACATGCTACTACAAAAAAAAAAAAGTCTGAAGGGGTGAGGACATAAGGGATTTAGGGATATGTAGTTGCTTCACTACTAAGGCTGATGCCTACATAGGGAGGAAGACTACATATCCAAAATGCCTTCTTTGGCTGTCTGAAAAAGTAGAATTTACAGGATTGGGATGTGGACTAATGTTTTAGGGTGGCAGAAAAGTATGGGGCCCCCTGAAGTGTAGGGCCCTATTACATCCAGTCTGTCCAAAGCTGGCCCTGGCCATTATGACCAAAGCATGAAGTTAGAACAGGGGCCCCGTATACCTCTGAAGATAACTGGCAGTTGTTAGTTCTGACTACTGATTACTAAAAGGGTGTTCCCTCAACCTTACTTCTCAGTATAGTTCCACAGAGCTGTCATAGTTCGCATTGATGCCATTTTATGTGTTGTGGTTCACTTATTGCCTGTGGCATGTGCCTGAGCACTGCCTTTATTACTTTTCCTTTCCTTTAGAATGCAGCAGTCATTTTGGTATGCAGCATAGGTGTAGGTGTTGAAAACTAGTTCTTAGTGCTTCTCAGAGGTTAATTAGGACATGAATTTGGATTTCCAGTCCAAGGGTGGTAGGGATCCTACCTTCTTTTCCAGGAGTGTCTCCCATTATTTATGTGATAGCTTGCTGTCCCTCATGATATGGCCCAAGACTTATTTCTCATGACCTTGGCATTCTACCCCCAGAGGAATGGGTAACTTTTAGCTGCTGCCTTTTGCTCAGGCTTCTAAGCAGTAGCAGTCTTCAGTTTGAATGGAGCAGTACATTGTGTCCCCTCATTTGGTCAGTTTTTGCTCAGGCTTCTAAGCAGTAGCAGTCTTCAGTTTGAATGGAGCAGTACATTGTGTCCCCTCATTTGGTCAGTTATAGGTATCCTTGATTTCCATTTCTGTTTGCTAAGGCATCATTTTTCTTGTGACTATTCCTGGGCAGCTTTATTCCCATTGTTCCTGGTGGAGGGTAGGATTGAGGTCCAGCTTTGTCTGGTCAGACATCTTTAAGAGTGCTTTTTCTTTAGTTCCCTTTAAAGAGCCTCCTGTCATGTTCCACGGGCATGCAGGTCTGCTTTTGGGTATGTGCATTTGATGGTGTTGGAGTTTGCCCTTGTATGAAATTCTCTTCCTGGTAGATCAGTCTTTGTAAAAGGATGTCTGCATTTTAGGAAGACAGGTGCAATGGTCCTCATTGCCCTTTTTCTGGAGACAGATTTCCTCCATTTTAATCCCACTTCCATAGAGAAAGTTTTGTTTTTGCCCCGAAGTCAGTATGTTTAATTTTCTTTTCAAGAGCAGAAACTTTAGCAGTGAAAAGACCTCCCTTTAGTAGTACTGTCCTATATCTGTCTGGTGGTGGGGTAGTCCTTCTAGCCAGCCTGTGTTGTAAGAGCTCTTATTAAGTCAGGCAGGTATGTGCTAGTGCATTACTGGTTGGAATTGTGCAAAAGTCTTCATTGTGGTTTCTTGATTTTTGCATAAATATACTTGGAAGTGGCTAGGAATAGTCTGGTATGTGTGGAGAATGAGTGTGCTTATGTAGTCAGTGAATGACATCTTAACATGAATCACCACAGGCAGACTCCTGTCCTTGGGCAAGGAAAGGAGCTTCTGAAAAAAGATGTTAAATTCTGATTGGTGGAGATGAACTCAATCACAGGACATCTCAAGGAGAGTCTTATATCAGCTGAAAGGATAACAATGTAACATTAAATAGAAGCAGATACTGCAAAAAAAAAAAAAAAAATCGGTACTTACGCATTATCACAACCACGTTAACTCTTCCATGCTGGCATTGCTCTTTTAGTGTTTTGTCTGCTAGAAGAAGTTTGCATTTTCTGCAGTTATGTTAGATTTATGTAAGATATAATGTATGCTGAAGTCCCGCATTGTTTTAAATGTAGCAAAATGCCATCACGGTTTTATCGGCAGCTACAAATGATATAGGACATTTATTTGTTTTACTTCCATGTTTTGTTTGGACCACTACTAAATATAAATATCAGAGAGTTACTAATGCCAGACATTATGGTTACAACTCAGGAGTGTGTGACTGCGACAGTCAGACTCTCACAGCACTAAAGTTTTTTTTTGTTTCTTTTTTTCCCCAAGACCGTAAGACCTTTAAATACAAGGTGACCCTTCAGTAGTGCTCTGACTGAACCACCTGCTGTGACTATAGGAATACGAAGACTGAGGGAATAAAACCCAAGTGTGGCACTACCTCTGGCAATAATCTCTGGTTAGTCATACACTGAGGTATGACGCTGTTTAAGTATGTACATGCAAGATCACCTCAGTAGGCTTTTTGGTTTACCAATTTACAGAACTGTTTTGTGGCTCAGCTTTTAAAAGTCAGTAGTTGAAAACAGTCTTCTAAGGTGCAGAGCAGCCCTAAAAGTTTTAAAAAGTGCCCAGCTTGTAATTTTAAGCCCATAGTATTCTACCATTTACCTCCAGAATGAGAGGAAAAACAAAAGTAATTAACTAGAAATCTGCCCCTCTAGGCACAGGACAGATCCTTTTTGGGCTGTTGTGTCCTGCAGCGAGTTGTTTGGAACGTGGTTGCGATAGTACGCAAGTACCAAAAAGTCTAATGCAAGAACAATTTGAAAGTGTGATCCTTTGCTCACGCGTGCACACACATGTACACAGACACACACACACCTGAAAGTAGTCTTTTACTGACTCTCATGTCTTGAACATAAAAAGTCCTTTCATTTTAAATGATTTAGCAGCTTTCTTTAATATGAAATCCAGACTTAGAACAGTAGCAGCAAAACCAGTGTGCTTTGCTTAGTATCTGTGAAACTTCTAGATGCAGTAAGCACATATTGTAAAGGTAGCAGCTATATGTGAGGAGTTAGGACTAACTTTAACTTGCTGTTCATTAAATGTATTTTACAATGGAATGTTTATTTCAATAATGTGTAGCAGTTTTACCATTTTAATACTTACGACACTACTCTCCATCATTCGTAAGATAACTCCTGGTATAAGCTATCATTTTCATTACAGGCGAATAATGTTTATTAGCACACACTATTATTTTCATATTGTTCCCATCCCCACTTGGTCCACCAACAGTGATGTCCCTGTTCAGTCAGAACTTTAGACTTTTTACATTTTTTTTTTTTGCTGTGCAACATTTGTCAGAGTCACAGTTGTTTGCTTATTTTTGTAAATGTTAATCTGTAGAACATGTGGAGCTTTTTTCCCCGGGCCTCCGCTGAAAAAGGGCTACTTAGCTCAGTCGGACAAACCCGATTGACAAATGTAAAATAAATAAATAAATAAACAAGGTCCACCATCTGTGGTGTCCCAGTGGCCCTCACAACTTCAGACTTTTTACATTTTTTCCTTGTAAAACATTCATTAGTAGCCAGGCATTAGTTGATTGTTTCAGTGCCATTTTGTAGTAAAGTATAAGTAGAACAGGCCATTTGTAAAAAAAGACCACTTTCTTACTCTTTCCCAGAAAAGAAAGGGTTCTCAACTGCATCTTCCACGGGTATATCTGATGTCTGTGGTACTAAAACAGGTGGGGACCTTTGCACTACTCAGCAATTATTCTCTCTCTTTTTCATGATCACAGACTGTTTTGATTCTGTGAGAATCTTGTTCTGGTTTCCTCACATGTGAACCATGACTACTTATCACAGTGTAAGACACAGAATACCTAAACACTTGCTTATTATGTCAGGGATCTATTTAAGACTGTGACTGCATTTCCTCATATAGACTTCATCTCAAAGTGCAAAACTTCTTAATTTTATATGTTTACCGAAAGTGTGTTTGAGTTCATTGTTTTCTGTAAATGTTTGCTTTCAGTTCCAGCAAAGTCAGTTTTCTTGATATGAACATTTCTGTCAAGAGTAAATCAGTGCATTTGAGAGAAAATTCTTTTGAGCTAACATGAATCATGACAGTCTTAGTTTCTACATTTTCACATTTTATTTTCTTCACTCCATCAACTGCGGTGGTGGTGCTGTGGTAGCGTTGTCTCCCCACAGTCGACGTTGTCCTGTTCGATTCTCAGCTAGAGCGTCTTCTGTGTGGAGACATGCGTGAATGGGTGTACCTTCGTTGAAGGTTGTGTGTCAGGGCCAGCAACTCGGCACGTAAAAAATCTACTGTCAATCATTAGCGGACCGGAGTTCCGCTGTGGCGACCCCTAACCGGGAAAAGCCGAAGACGCAAACAAAATTTTCTTCACTCCATCCTTTGAAGTCTGTGTAGCCCTCTTTGCCAGGTCATTAGATGAGGCATAAAGTGGTGTAGTAGTTACATGGTGGATTACATCACTTTCACTTGTTTGTAGATTCCGCACTGATGAAACAAGATTGGTTATCAGACAGTAGGATTTGGTAAAACTTTGTCACTGTTCTGCAGTGGCTTTATTAGAAGTAGAAAGACTTCATGGCATACACTTCCATCCATGTTTTATCTATTTGGTTAGCTGTTAATCGCTTTATTTATTTACTTGTGTTTCACTTTACGTGAGCATCATTCAGAACCAAAAATACTTTTCCAAGGAATGGACCTTTAGAGTCCATTTGCAGTTTAGACTATGGCTTTTCAGGTGATGACCATGGATATAAAGGTGCATTCAGTAGTGGTTTGCTGTTTGCCTGACATTCCTCACACATCTTTATTTCTTTTTCCACATTCTTATCCCTAGCATGACACTGTATATATGATATGAAATTTAAGTGATCTGAAAAGACAAGTTAATTTCCAGGATGACCTGTTTGCAGGGGAAACAAAAGGGAGAGGAGCAAGTTTTGGAAAATTATATATGATATACTAAGCTTTTTATTCTGCACATCCCAGGTTCAGCTTGATGCAGCATTTTCAGTATTACAGAATGACCTTGTGGTAGGATTGTGACTCTAGGCTCTCACTGTACTCAACAAGTAATTACACGTAATGCTTGTTTTGCAGAGTAATACAGTGTAAATTGTGGCTCTTTTATTTTAGGATGTGTTTTCAACACTTTTTCATGCACATTTGATAAATTTGCATCTTTAGCTTTCCAGTGTTTCCTCTGTACAGAGTAGCATGTACCATCAGTGACTGATTGGGTATGATGACGTTTGTAGGCTTTACTGAAGTAGGTAACTTAGTCCATTAGTGGCAACAGCACAACAGTTTGTTGGTCTCTCAACAACTCTGTCATCATATGCTCTTTGTAGCACTCAATAGTCAATGAACAGGGTAATAAATACTTTGAGATCTGTATTTATTTATTTATTTTTGTTTGTTTGCTGAGGTAGAGCAGTGATCAGATATAATTAGTTCTGGGCTCAGCCCAGATTGCGCAGTACAACTAAGACCACATTGGGTTTTATAGCCAAAGAAAAGAAAAGAGAAGAAAAAGAAGAAAAAGTTGTCACTTAAATGCCCCTTTGGGATATATATAACCTAATTTATAAAATCTTGAACTTTGATAAATTTTCACAATGCAGCTGGCTTAATTTGATTCTCATTGTCCATCCACGGGTGCCATTTGCAAACTCCCAGCCTTTCCAGTCTGGGCCTGTTCACAGAAGTCTGACTTATGCATTTTTCTCAAGATTTGATATAGTTTACATTAGTTTACCTTTTGTTGGCTTGCTTCATCTTGTCTGTTGCTTAGTGATAATTTTCAGCTACTCTGAGAATTGCACTTTACAGTTAGATTGTTTGTATTTTACCCAGCTTTTATGATGCAAAGATCCTGATATAAACAGTCCTGATCCCTGTGCTATGGTATGCTGCCAGGCAGTAATCCCTTCTAGAGCACCTTAACCTCTGAAAAAGTGGGTTGCAGCAATCCAGAGCTCCAAACTATGTTCCACCAGTCTGCTGCTTCTACATGCTGATACCTCCATAGTCATTGTGAATTCTTGAATATTTCCTGGATAAACAAAAAGAAAGAAAAAAGTAATGAGTATCTGGCCAACCAAAATACCTGTAAAGATATGTTTTTGTTGTGCACTTTAGGGCTGCCAGACCAAGGCCCTTAATTCTTCCAGATGGCTGTCTCAAAAATAATTTTCCAGTTTTTCCACACTGTCATCATTTGATTTCTATATTGCCCTGTGTACCACAGCAATACTGCTGATATCTCTGACCGTCCAGGCAATCTGCAGCTAACTTGGACCTCTTGTCAAGTGAAAAGAAACTCTGTCTTCCAGCTAATCAACTGGTCCCAAAGCTACCGGCTTCCTTCCCACAGTCTCCAGAAACTTTGTCCATAGTATAGCCTCTGCTACTGGGAATTCCCTCATTATCTGTGTCAAACACAAAAATAGACCCAATACCCATCCCTTCACCCTGTGAAGGGTGGCTAGTTCTACCCTTTTGGAAGGAGGAAAGTCCAGCCAAACCCTCTGACCTGATCCCAAAACATCAAAGTGATTCTTTAAATGAGATATGAACTTTTAGTCTTTCCCAGACTACCCTGTAATTTGAGTTCCTTTTCTAAACTGGCAGCTTGAAAATACCATTCAAAGCAGGATACTGCCAGACTTCCTCAGGTTCACTTAGTCTACAACCTCTGAGAAGAGACCCTGAAATGATCACCTGCTCAGAAAAACCTCATTATCCCGTGTACAGCCTTAATCCTCTCAGACAGAATACATTGGTAACTATTTGCGCTAACAGAGAGAAGGGATGACATTGTGTCAGCTAAGACCCTCAAGAGACTTTGCAGATACAATGCTGCCCATCTGTCTGATGTAGTTTTATGTTTAACCTCTGCTTTCTTTGAAGTATGATTAAAAGAAGGATGGAGGCTTGGGCTCAGATGGATATATAGGTAATTTTAATAATTTCCCTATCTGCAGGAAAAAAAAAACTGACCCCTCTGGATAGAGGGCAATTAATAAGAAGGAAGTGCAGTGTATCTTTGTGAATTCTGAAGCCCATGAAGTCTCCAGACTCCTTCTTTATATATGAAAATAACCTCAGGTTCAGCTTAGGGACCCAGAGATATTTCAACATGTCATTATCAGATAATGCCAGTTTCTGCTGCCTGCCCATCTTCAGACCTACCAATTCAGTCTCTCTCAAAACCTATTCTAGGATCTCCAAAAATCATAAAGCGGAATGGGGAGGGGGGAACTACTTCACGCCTTTACAGATTATATATGTATGTGTGCATGTGTGTATGATCTACTGAACTTGTGACGTAGAATCCCTAATTAGATCTTCCAAGTCAAGAACCTAGGCTGCCTGCGACTTTTGAAGCTGCAACAATCAGCCTATCACTTCTCCAGTCTTGCTATGAGCACTTCCTGAGGTGTCTCCTTCAAAACTGCTTTCATTGTGTCATACTGCATATGTAAACAGGTTATACAGACTGCCATATGTTTGAGGAACTGTCTTAATAATTCTGTAGGTGAGCAGTCCAAAAGTCATGAGCATTTACAGTCCACAGCTACAGGAGAACTTCCTCATCCCCTCTAACCATATAAATTAATGGGCCATGGTCTGTAGGAGAACATGACAAGAGTATTCACTGACTCAGTGAAGCACAGATGCTTTAAGTCACCACAAACATATCCATTCTCAAAACCGACTTATGAGCCATTAAATAAAGGATAAAATCTAAATGGCACCCCACCCCTCAGTTACGGTAGTGAGTCTTCCCAGCAGCAAATTCTCCATTGCTCAGGAATCTTTTCTGAAGGTGGCCAACTTGTGACCATGGGATCCAAGAACAAATACAGATCCTTATTATTAGTGACCCTTATGCATTTGGACTATACTGAGTATAAAGGGCCTCAGTTCTCCAACTGTTAGTCCTTTAGGAATAAACAAAGAAATAAAACTGATCAATACTTCCCTGTAAAGTTACTAACTCATGACATCCACAAATATTTTTCCAGAAAACAGCCACAAGTGTGGACCCACACACCTTCATCTCCTTTCCTTAACCCTTTCCCCATCATTAGGATGGGTATTGGCAAGGTGCAAACGGTCTTTGATTTACCTGTCTTCTAATTCCTATGATCCTGTGATCAGTAAATTGAAAACAGTTCAACACTGTAACTTATATGTCAGCCAACTGCTGTCAAGTAAAGGACAGAAAATCCACCTGCTGGTGCCTAAAATGCTACAGAAATATAGTCTATAGAACTGTATCTTATAAGCATTAGTCTAAGATGTGCATACCTCCATAAATGGCCAGCACAGAACCCACCCACAGCTTCATTTATAATCCTAGTCAAGCAGGCCTTTCTTTCATTTGAGGTTTCTTCCTCTTTATACTGAGGTGTCAGTTTCCCTACCTCTGCCTACCCCACTAAAGGTGAAGTAATTGCCCTAAATATGAGACTTCTTCATGTGATTAACCCAGTGTAGTTGGAATGAGCAAACTGCTGCAAACCAAGAAACTGGAAAGGGAAGGTTAAGCAGTAAATATCAAAGTCTCAGAGGTACACCCTAAGAAGCCTCCACTTCATAACTCCATTTTCTTACAAAAATAGCACTCTGCATCAGGCTGTGTTTCAGAATGTGAAACCTCACTGAAAAGATACAGATTAAATACAAAATAAACCCATGTCAGAGCATAACACAGTAAAATCATCGTAAGAGAGTGAGAGAGGGCTGAAAGGTGCATGCCATAAAACATGCTGCTGTCCATAATGCTTACAGTAATTAAGAAAATAATCCCTTGGTACCGAACTAAAAAACACTGTTCATGAGAGGAACCAGTTCTTAGTACAGTTAGTTCTTTAACAGGCACACAGGGAAAGCAACCACCTTTGACTACCTGTGTACGTCAGGCTGCCTGGGTATCCTTTACTAGTTGTGCACAGAATTAACACAGGCATTGCATTTCAGAAATTTCCAGTAATGGCCCAGGAAAAAGAAGTTAAGAGGGCAGACTCTCACATACCTTCAATTAAATGTTAATCCCCAGAAAAGCAAGAAGAAGACCGAATCATTCAGGGACTTTTAGCAGGATGGGGGGCTCTTCTCCATTAGAGGTGGCCTACATTATCTCAAGTAAAATTATCACTTGAAGGTCAGGGGAGTTATGATACTTCAAAGTAGGCAAGCAGTGGTAGAAAAAACTATGTGTATGTATGGCAGAGATCAAATACTCTGTCATAACAAATTAGACATCAAAACTTGTATGAAACAATGTAGGGGAACCACTGTTTTGAACAGCATCTCCAATGCATTCCTGAAATGATCAGCTCTTTAATAGACACTTCAGTTTTGCAGCCAAATCCCCTTTGCTTCTGTAGAAAATACATTAAAAAATAGCAAGATAATGAATTTCCCTGCACCTCTGACCTGTAAGCTGTATACTTAAAAATAAAATACAGCAGTAAGAGTCTGCCACAAAAATATGAAGAAAGATATCATTATTTAGCAGTAACCTAAGGAACTCCCCTTGATTTTTTATCATGCAAGTTTAAACATGAAGGGATAAAATCAAAATATTTTTTTCTTCTTTCGGTTTTTTCCCAGTAAGGGGTCACCACAGTGGATCACCTGTCCGCTCATGATTGGCAGTGGAGTTTTACGGTGTTGAGTTGCCAGCCCGGCGCCCAACCTTCCACAGAAGGCCCACACATGCACACACTCACACCTAGGGCCAATTTAGAGTGTCCAATCCACCTACAGCATGTCTTTGGGATGTGGGAAGAAACTGGAGCACCCGGAAGAAACCCACGCAACTACAGGGAGGACATGCAGACTCCGCACAGAAGGCACCCCAGCCGAGGATCAAACTGGAGAAGGGATAAAATCAAAATAAAGATGAATAATAGAAGGAACAGATCTGTTCCAAACCTCATAACTTGTTTGTCTCTTTTTTGAATTCATAGTCTGGGAAGAAATGCAGGAAATAAATATTGTGTATCTGCATTATTTTTAGGTTCAGCTTCCAGGCAGCTTTCTGCCTGCCTTCATCCATTCATATGACTCATTCACAACAACCACCAGTGTGAATAATCTGATTACACTTTCAGTGTACTACACTGAAACCTGCTAAGGCCAAGCCCTTGGCCCCTTACCAACATGACAAAGCATCCATGGGCTGCAGCCATATTGGAAGGTGCAGAGCAATCACACCTGTGCATGTGTACACCAATAACGGGAGATAATCAGTACTTACAAAAGGGGGGGGGGGATCACATTTCTATAGCTGGGCTCAAGGCATTCACAGACAGTGCTACCTTATTCCTCTCCACAAGCCATTTCTTAAACAATGAGCAAGGTTCATGCTTCTTCTGGTGAACCATGGATTTCTAGGTTGTATTTCTGTCAAACGTGGAAGTAAATTCACGGTGTTTCTTAGGCCCCGCCCAGCTTCTTTTCTTGAAGCTGTTCTGACACTAGATAAAGTTTTACCACCAGAAAAAAACAATTTTCAGGACCACTGGTTATAAAATGCTTACACTAATTAAGAAAATAATCCCTTGGTGCCAAACTAAACGTTGTGATCTCATTGAACCTGTACATTCTGATAATTAAGTGTTCTGAAGCTACCTTGTAACTGGGGCATAGTCAGTAACAGCCAGTATTTGTGCATAGATCTGTACAGAGACCCCCAAAAGGGAGCAAAGTCTTTTTGTTACACATATTACATTCCTCAGAAGGATCAGTTAAAGGCTTTCAGTCACTTATTTTTGGGGAAAACAAAACTCTGCGGGCCCTTTCATTTACCACCATATTGACCCCGCTAAAGCTGCAATGGCTTTCAGAATAGACACCGTGTTTAATTTCTGGCTCCCTCCTGTACTCCTTTGAAGTGAATATTCTTTCTTATCCTATTCTTGACATCCTCTAGGTACTCAGTGTATTCCGCTGACTGAACTGTTGGTTACTAGTAGAACTGATCCACTGCTTTGCGGTAGCTCTTCATAGCCACATGAATATCTAACTGCTGTGAGCAGAACTGCACAATTAAGTTGCCTTGAACTAGCTACCATATAGTCAGACAGCTTAGGTTTATCCTCACCAGCTCCTGATATGTTAATTTCAGTGGATTATCTTGCCCTTCTCTGATCTCTTCTTGGCTATACATATCAGTGCATGTTGTCCTCTTTGTTGCTTTAGGTGCATTGACTGCCAACTAGCACATACTAGCTACTGATTCATTTTTAAGATTATTAGTATTCCTAAATACAAAACAAGATTTATTTACCAATACCGAGTAAATATCATGATTACCTTAACTCTCTCCAGTTTGTAAAGTATACCGTGTAATACTGTTCATGTCGCTCACTCATATCAAGCGAACATACTACCTCAAATTAATTATCTGAATTAATTTAGAATGTTTTTTTTGAACAACATTGCTGTTAATGGAATCATTTAAAATGGCTGAATAAATGATGTTTTGTAAAAAAATCATTCACCCATACTATATAAAAATATTCATCATACCCTCTTTTTCAAAAACATAAAACATAAATGAAATGATTCAGAAATTCTCTCAATCCACCTGGTGTTATGCGACTCTCTAATATATTGCTATATCTTGGAATATTTTTGTTTTTATTACTAGGATGATTACTGTTATGATGTAAATATCCATTAGTAAAAGTATGCTTCCTATGGATTTTATATGGATTTATATTTTCATATTTTTCCTCTGGAAAACAGATCTAAAAAAAAATTACCATCAGACCAATATCACCTTTGGGTGAATTTCAAAAATTAAACAGAAATAAATGCCTCAAAATAATGTGCTTATTGGGGTCAAACACCTCCTTTTAGCAATTTTTTATTTTCTCTAGAGAAAAATGCCAAATCTCTCACAAAGATGAATTATCATTCAAAAGGGGTCCCAATAAATAAAACTAAAGAGATGCCCTTGGTAATAGAATGTGAATGTGTAGGGGCAACTACTACAGGCAGGAAAGGATTATTTGGGTCTTTATGTATTTTTGAATTTCAAAAATTTTCCCAATCACCCCGAATACAAAAACTATACACTCAAATAAAATATAACCAGAAATAAACAACATATAGACATATATAATAATAAATTGACAATATTAATAAATCGGTTTCGTTTAAGAATAAACCCTGATTGTGATCTGTTTCTATTCATTTCATTTTCTTTTCTTTTCTAATATATTGTCTAAACCTTGATGACCATATTGGAGCCCTTATCACTTTCACCTCACTCTAAGTACTTCTTAAAAAAGTCAGAATTAAGATTTTATTCTTTCTGCATTTTTTTTTATCATTCCTTAATTTTCCCTTACCATTTTTAACATTTTTTTAACATTTTGTATACACAATCAATACACATTTGTGATAATGATGTAATGGTATGTATAACCCTAAGTTGAAAGGTTGAAGGTTTAACTAATCATTTATTAGATGTGGTAAATTTAAATTAAATTAAATTAAATTTCAATTCCTAGTTCTTTTAAACTTCTTTACTACAGTTTACTGCTTTACTATAAGGTACAAAACTAAACCATACTTCAAAACATTTAATTCCACACTACTGCAAACACTGACTGTCAAAAACATTCTATATAACAATCTATATGTTCAATATGTTCCATCTGTACCTGCCGCAGACCCAAAAAAGAAACCAGTACGTACTGCTATATTTCAGTATGATTGATTGTTGGCAGACCAGGTCTCTTCCTTCTAGCAGTTGTGTGAATCACTTTACTTTATACATTTGACTTTTAACTTGGTGAAACATTGGCTGGTTTTGTTGTTTAATGTTAGTGTTAATGACACCATTACCTTGGTTTTTATAATTGGTGACATTATCTTGGTTGGGTATCAATTGAAATGTCATCAGTCGGCACATTCAAACTGCATCAGCTTTATTCAAAACTTTTTTTATCTCATTTTTATCAGAAAAAACAAACAACAACCTCACTGGGCAGCAAACAACTCAATTACATGTTCATGTGACAAAGATTTTAAACAGTGAATCAAGCTATCACTTTGCTAACTGGCTTTAATATAGCCTCAATGTTATTAATCTCAGTCTTTAAATAATCCCATCTCTGAAATATTATATATCATGAGCAGTTTTAAAAAAAAAAAAATCGCTTCATTGAAAAAAACAAAAAAAACACTGAACATAGGATTGCCGACCCCCGACCCCATTCGCACTTAAAAATCGCCAAAAGTAGCAATAACAATGGAAAGTTCAATGCGGCAGCAAAGCAAAGTAGCAGTAGATTTGTAACTCATCTGCAACCTCCGCCATATCAAACCACAAAACTCACAAATAACAAAAATAGAAAAGAACCCAAAAGAATTCAAAAAATGCGAAACCCCTTTTTTTGTATTTTAAATATATCTATAGGGTACCAGTGGAGTTTTAATTCACCAACAACTCTTTAGACAGTGAAAGGACACTTATAAAAGAGTCATGTGATGTATTTAAATAGATGCGAGAGTGAAGTTCCTAACTCATGCATTCATGTTGCTAGACATCTCACTGGAAGTCTCACCTTTCTTTCATTTCAGTAGCATATTTAGAAAGTGAAACTCTCTAGCAGCTTTTATGTTAGTCTGTACAAGACAAAATACATATGCTATGTCTTCAATGTAATGTACTTCTTTCTCAAAAAAAAAAAAAGCTTAATTGTTTCTTCGAAGATGCATGACTACATTGTTCATTGTTTAGGTACGTTATCTGAATTCTGCTAATGTTTTCCTTTATAGCCATGGTAACTAGGACATCATCCAAGTAAATAGTAAGTGTTCAGTAGTCCTCTGAATAATAGCAGGTATAGCTTGTACTGTGGAATGTAAACCATTATAGAATGACTAGCCATTAGTTTTCAAAAAGTAGCATTCTGATTGGTCAGCCCAACCAGCATGCCCATTGTAAATCTGAGCATATACTAATGGAAAAAAGGTCCAGTCACCCGGACTTTCTTCCATTAATATATACAATAAAAAATGTACTTTACTTTCATTAAAATAAATAAATAAATAAACTCACAAAACCGGAGACTCAAATGAATGAGAGGCATGACACAGAGAAGAATAAAAGGATAATCAGGTAAGTTATGCAAAATTAAAGAAACGTACCCGATTACCCTTTTATTTTCTGTGTTCTGCCTCTTCTGTACGTTAAAAGCCTCCGTTTCTTTTTTTTTTTTTTTTAATTAAAAGAAGCAATGGAGATCTTCCTTTGTCCGTTGCTTCCTTTATACAGCACTGGTGTGCTGCGAAAGCATGAGAATGCAAGTCCCATGCACATGCGCAGTAAGTCAGCAACACCCCGGGATACCAACGGAAAAGCGGAAGTGTACCATGGCGCCTTTATATAAAGACATTATTTAATAAAAGTAAGTAATTTTTTTCTTAAATAATGTCATTGTGTAATAGCAATAACCGACTCTGTGGTGTGGTATATTGAAGATTTACCCACGATTGGCTTTGTTTAATCACTTGAGCTTCACCATCGTGATTAAACCACACCAGCCATGCGTAAAGTTTCAATATACCACACCCATGTCGCTGGTTATTGCTATATTATATGTAAACATTCCAGTATGAATATGTATGGTTAAATATTTCATACACTGGTTATCTATAATTACATACAGATAAAAAGCAGGAATCTTATCTAATTCAGAAAACTTTTGACCTGTGACTGTTCATGCAAAAACATTTTCTATTTGAAGTGTAGGATATTGCCTTAAAGAAATTTGGTTAACTGTGAACTTAGAATCCCCACAAAGTCTGTGAGACACATTAGGTTTCAATATAAGCACCACTGGAGTAGCCCGTTCCGAATGTTTAACTTTTCTGTCTTAACTGTTTCTTTGTCTGCTTTAGTACATGTAGCATAAGCAACTGATCAAGGTCTGAAAAATGTCAGTTTGGCATTTGATAGAACATGAATACTAGCTTTGGTTGTGTTTAATATACTTGTTTTTTGTGTATGGTTTCATGTTTCATAGGCATCTTTTCTAGAGTTTCACTTTCAGAATGCATGTGCTTTATTTCTTTCAAGTTAAATGTGCTTTGTTAAGGCAAATTTTGTTAAGGCAAATTTAGGTAAAGCAAGTGTAGGCCTTTAAGTATTATCAAAGGTGAGGATGCCTGTCCAGTCACCTCCCATGGAAGGAATATTGGGCACAAATCACCTGGAAGAAGTCTTAGGGCAGAATTAGGGGACCTTCTGGAGAAATTATATTTCTCAACTGGCCTGAGAATGCCTCTGGAGCCTTTGGATGGACTAGAGAGTGTTGCTTGGGATAGAGAAATCTGATCTTTCTTGTTCATTTTGCTCCTGATGTGACCCAGCCAGGACAAGAAGTTTAGGAAATGGGTGGATAGATTGATGGATGTTTCCTTTTGGTTGTTATGAGCAACTTTAACATCAACGTATCCTACTGGCTTTGTGTTTATAAGGTTTCAATACAAGATTAGTTGGTTGCCAAACTGTGCTCCTTATGCTTCCGAGTTTCTGTTCACTCATAATGGTTACACCAACTTCCAGTATCAACCTCAAAATCCACAAGCTTATCTTCTGTCTCCATTTGTCCAATAAGTAGGTTAACTGTTTGTAGTCATAGGTCCTTTTTTCTTTTAATATAGACTGTGTGACGCTTTCATTGTATAGTTTTACAGGCTCTTGTTATGAACTTACTTCTGCCACATGTACAGCATTTGTCATGGTTACAGTTGCATTGAAAAACTGCATGTGTTTACTGGGGTACTCGTGACAGTCATTAGCTTTGCTGCAGTCCATACCTCTTTGGAACATGTCCTTTATTATATATATTTAATTTGGATACTTTTTGCCATATGTATAACTTACAAATCTATGTTTTTATTTGTCTGTTTCTCTGCCTGTGTAATGCATTTTCTTACGTCAGGTAACTTCCTGATAATAATCATCTGTGTTTGTGACACAGAGGGATGAAGTCCTGATTTCACTCCTGATGACCATTGATAATTTAGAGACTGCAGCATTGGAGGAGCTGGCTGTGGATGGTGAGTGAACTGCTGCCTACTCACCTTCCTAGGAGGAAGAATACAGCATGGTCAGCTAAGATACTTACATTATTTAGAGGCTGGATATTATGCAACAAAAAGATCAGGACATTCACACCCAACAAACGGCCTGTTGTGTAGCCAAGGTTCAGCATATGACCAGCATTACAAATGCTCAGTGTACCCAGCATTGTAAGCATTAAGATTTTCAGAGCTGCAGGGTGGGCATAAAAGTAGAAACACACTGGTGTGACTTCTGATCAGAATGGGAGCAGTGTATGTTTGATGGGAATTAGCCCCTTTCTCATCATAAAACTTGGATTTTTTTTCATGCCAGAGGTGGTGTAAATACCCAAATTTAGTAAAACATTTTAATTTTTTTGCAGTAGCTCCTCCTGGTGGCATGGGTAACAAAGAAAAGGGATTGTACTTTCCAAAATGTATAGCCCCATTTCAGGGGAAACAGGCTTGGCAGAGTCCTTCAGTCTGGAATCAACCAGGATGGAAATGGTGTCTAGGAAGGAGACTGAAGTGAAAAAAAGGCCTCAGGGTGTAACAGTTTATGCTAGAACTACAAAAACAGTAATAAAATCTGTAAGATTATATAGAGAGATCCAACAAGAAAATTGAGTAAATGGAGGTAGGTACTCCAGGCAGTTGTTTTAGGTGGCAGTAGAGCTTAGACTGCAGCCAAAGAATGCCAGCTGTAGTGGCAAGAATATGCTTAATGGAGACTCGCCAGCTTGACGTTAACAAGGGGAGAAGGAAGACTTTAGATTCTGTAGAATACCAGCACAAGTAGAATGAGGACATTGTGTTGGTTTTGTGATAAAGTGGCCTAGTATGCCAGCAGAAGAACTCAAATGGACACCATGTATCAGCAGCTTTGTTCCTGTCTTCTCCTGCACAGATTTTAAATCTGTAGACTGAAGAGAGAAAGCCCTGCTGTTCTTTGGTTGCCTGAGAAGGTTATAACAATTTGCGATTTAAGGGCCCTTTGTGATCACAACTTTTTTTGCCAAACCTTTGCAGAAACAAGCTGCTTTCTGATCAGTGATTAGATAGATCAAACAACTTAAATGGAAGGATTGGATGTTTTGTTCTGTTTGGCAAAGAGTACATTGTCATGGGTCCCTGTTACCTTTTCTCCCCAGAAAAGACTCGAAAGAAGTTATAACAGAAGTATTCAGTTGACCCAGTATTAAGGGGCTTGGAGACTCACATAACACTAATTTGGCCTCTGACCATCATGTGTCTACAGTTCTATGTTGCACAACTTATAATAAAAGGCATGGCATCTAAGTGCAAGAATGTAATTGTTCCGCTTTATTCGACATTCGTCAGACCTATCATTGAGTACAGTGTCCCCTTTGGTATGTACCTAACCAGGCATATCCAACAATTGTAATGTCCACTGAGGTACCTCACTAAAAGACTACAGGCCTTAAGTAAAATGTCCTATGCAGACTGCCTCAAGGCCTTATCCATGTATTCTGTCTCCTGTAGGCTTTTGAAGGGAGATCTATGCCTGGCATACAGGGCATTGTCAGACCCCCACTCTGATGGACCTCCTGCATATCCACAAAACAAACAGCACCAGAAGTACTTGTTGTGATATAAATAGGACTTGCTGGGAAACAGGTATGTATCCCAGATGCTAACCCTGTTTCTGGAACAGGCTCCCCATCCATGTAAAGCAGAGTTACTCCATTACCCAATTCAAGTGCAACTTGGACAACTAGATGGGGAACAGGAAATTCATCCCTGGTTTGGCACCTATGTCTCTAATGGACACCTCCCAGGCCCTGCTTGTAAATGTTTCATCTCTCAACCCCCTGCTTACACTTATCAAGGGTATCAGAACTTGTCAGAGATTTGGGATGCATGGCTAGGCTTAAAAAGGCCTTTGTGGTCGTTAGCCTAGTAAACACCTATGAACTTATTTTGTTATGTCCCCATAAGTATGGGTCTTGCTGAACTAATTCCTGTGTGGGTACATAGATTAGAGCGATTGCCTTTGTTTTATCTTCATTAACTTTCTATCCCAGAATGACTTGAAACTGTTTCAGAACACTGTACAGCACAAAAATGTCCTTTTCTGGTTTTATTAGGTGCAAAATAATGTCATCTGCAAATAAAGCCAACTTTTCTTGATTACCGTACCAATTGTATCCTTGAATTTCTAATTCCTTTATATTTGCCAGTGTTTCTAAATATAATGCAAATAACAAAGGGAAAAGAGAACACCCTTGTCTGATTCCTCTGTTCAAACAGATCTTATCAGAGAACACCCCTCCACACACACACACACACACACACACACACACACACACACAAACACACTTTAATTTTTGCTTCTGATCCCCATATATCTTCTTAATTCACCTTATTATTTTGTCAGGGAATGCAAATGCTTCCATTGCTCATAAAATCCCATCTTACTCTGCTTCAAGACCTACCAACAACAGTGGTATTTTCTTACATTCTATTTTCATCTGGATCATCCTTGTTCTATTGATGTCAAATGTTTGCTTCCCCGCCACAAAACCACATTGATCCATATCTGTCAATTTTGGCATCACCTTTGCCATTAATTTAGCTTTATAGACATAAACACTTTACAATACTAGTTTAGAATCAAAATGGGCATATATGAGGCTGCATTTGATGGGTCTTTATAATCTTTAGATATTATAGCCACCACAGTTTTCTTCCACGTTGTTGTTGCTTCCTCTCCTTTTAAAATAATGTTAAGCAAAACCTTCCAGATCTTTGTCGCTTTCTTCCCTCCTAGCTTCCAAACAGCCACAGAATATAATTTATTCCTGGGGACTTTCCTGTAAATTGGTTATACATCAGCATTTTTATCCTAACTGCTCCTATCCTAACTGATAGAAATTAGGCCTCATCGACCTTTAACCTTGGCATATTCAATTCTTCCATAAACATTTCCATTTGTACTTTTTGTTGATTTCCATGTTTCTCTGCTTTATATTAGATAGATTTGATTTTCATAAAATTTCCTAAATATTTCTAATGCCTCTACAGGATCTCTAGTTATTTTCCTTGTTATAGGCTCCCTAAGCTTAGCGACAACCCTTTCTACATTTTGTTGCATGAGTCATTGCGCTAAAAGCTTTTGGGTTCTGGAGTTGTAAAAAAAACAGTTAACAGCAGTATTTCTAAACATATGCATATTACCAGGGTAGTCTGTTATTTTCTCTTTAGCACTGTGCAGTTGTGCCTCCTCTTGGGATGTGAGATTTCCCCTATTGTGCAATAGTTTAACCTTTGTCCATTTCTCTAAATAATTCTTGTTACTTCTTAACCATATTTCATTTTCTTCTACCCTATTTTAAACTCCACTTTCATTTTATCCCACTTCCTAGCTATATTTTCTGAAGAAATTTCTATCTTCCTTAACAACTCTTAAATAATTTTCACTACCCATTCCTTAAATTCCTCTCTGTTTAACAGATAGGTGGGGAAGCGCCAGTGTCTCATTTATATTTCATTACCCTGTATTTTTATTTTAGTTATTATTGGTGCATGATCAGAAATAGCTATTGGATGCATATTAAAACTTTCAATTAAATGCACGTTACTATGAATTATAATTTCTGTCTAACCTAGCCCAGTTTTTCTACCTTGGGGAATAGTATGCAAGTTCTCTCCGGGCTCCTACTACTGAATTTCCCTCTTCCATATGAAATATTTTCATAAATTTCTCCAAGAATCTAACCCCTTTTTTATATTTTTCTGTTTAGGACCCCCATCTTCACTGTTGCAAATCAAATTCCACTCCCAACCTGTAAGTAATATTCTGCTGAAAGCTAATTATTTCTCCCATAATTTTAGTTCCATTGTAGCAGTTTCAGGTGGAATATAAATACATGCCAGTGTAATCCTGCTCTTTTAGCAATAGCCCTTTGCCACCACAAGTCTATTATTATTATTTTTTTTCTTCTTCAATTACTATTAGAGCTCCTGTACCAATTAATATAGGTATTCCACTTATCTATTGTCCCCGATATTCTACTGAATAACCATCTTGTAAGCCTTTTTTATCAAACTGACATGCTCAGTTCTTTGCAAACGTATCTCCTGTAGCATACCTATTTGCACTCTATATTTTAATACAGTTCACTACTCTTTCTTTTTGTATGTACCTGTGATAATACAGAAAGTGTTACCATTATGATAAGACGTTGTTATTCCCACATGTTATGTATAGCAGTTTTTTTAAATGTCTAGTTTCAGCTTTTGTGCTCAATGTATACACTAATATTTGGCAGGTTGATCTTTTATGCAGTTGTTTCCTGTCATATCCATTTGAACATATGTCACATAACCTAATAATGTAATACAAACACACTAAACGATGTATAGCCTCAAATAATAAAGTTTAACCCTCCTAATAGGAACAGTTGTTCAAGACTGGCAGCTAGACTGACAGGCATGAATTGACCTATAATGAAGGTTATATATGCCAAGATGCATGGTATATTCTTTGCTTCTACTTACACAACATGTATGTTTTTGTCTTATCTTTATTCCTCTTCAGATGTAGAAAACAACTTGGATGCTATCAGTAAACATTCCATGGGATTTATTAATATCTACACTATGTGTACACTAAGTGTACACTGTTCTGAGTGAACAGACAGCACAAGCATAACTCACACCTTCTTAATTTAAATTTTAGTTTTCCAGCTGAGTTTCATTCAGCCTTAATTATCGAGTGGGATATATAAAGGTTACCACAAAGTGCAGACTACATGTACAAATAATTTAATCTTTCTGAATGACTAGAAAGCATAACAAATGTGGTTGGGATGTTCTTGAATACAGATCATACACACTTAGTGTAGACGTTATTGAGTCAAGACCATTAGCTTTTAGCCATTGAGGCAAAAAGTATTTTGCTTTCATTGTAGTTATCAGCTTGTCTCCACAGACACATCAGAACCAGATACACAGTTTTCCAAGCTTCTCATGTTGCACTGTGAACATGTATTTGCTAAAGGAAAACTTTTCATTACATTCAGTATTCTTTCATTTACTTTTCATTGCATTCAATGTCCTTTCATTTACTTGCTTCCTCTTAAATCTTGATAGATAAAGCCAAGGACGTTAATCCAGTCATTCCGCCATGCAAAAGTAGGAAGAAACGCATCCGTTTTTTTCTTATGCTTTCTTCTCTTTTTCATTGCAGTGCCTACATTTCTTAAAACTGAACAAGAAGAAAGAAGGAACGAAAGGGTGCACCTATTTACTTTAGTATCACTGTGACATCAAAAATAACTGAAAAAGCTTTACTATATTACATGCAGTATATGTCATGTTTTATTAAAAAATGCTGTTAAGAACAAAGATTATTTTACTTACAGTTAACTCTTTCCTTGCTGTTCCCCCTCTCCTAAGTGTTTTTCCAAACATTAATGGCACAAAGTAGGACATATGATTTGGAGTCCCCTACATGTTTAACAGAGTGAAAAAAGTCCAGTGTTTTCAGGTTTTCTTGTTCCACTATATTTCACAAATGTGAGTGATGCTTTGTAATCCCACATTTGTTGATTAATTTCTGAGTTGCTGGTTTTCTTCCTGTTGATCTACATCTCACAACTTCAGTCTGTAGTTCATTTCCAACATACTTGTGATTCTTCTAGTCAACTCCTGTGCTTTTTTTCTGTCTCTCAAACATTTTTCTTAGGAAAATTGGAACCGGTTTCATTGGCATAGTCTCTATATGAGCTTTATTATCAGAAGAATAAGAAGCATAACTCCCTGCTGTTTGATAGTTCACTTTTTTGGACAGACTTGTTATTTCTTCCTTAGCATTCTCTGCATCAAAAAATGACCTCAACCCACCAGGAAACAATCATCTGAAGAGAGCCGGATATAGCAGCTTGAATCTCTCATCATTCCCTGATTGCTGGAATAAATTTACTCTTCTTCTGCCTGGTATACAATAAATAATCGTTTTCCACAAATGTTGTACTGTCTCCAGCTTTTAGTACTTTGTACTTTTGACACAGTTATGTCAGAATCAACTTTTCTTGCTGGTAGGATTGCATCTTTACTATTAGAGGTCTTGGCTGTTTTCTCATGGTCATGTTTGGAGCATACACACAATATGCCCTTTCATGTAACAACTCTTACTATGGACTACTAGTTCAGTTACATATTTGTACTTTCATAGAATTAATACAGTCTGTTCCTTCCAGTTTCTTTGGTATGTGTCTCAGGGTTTTCCTATGTGTTCTAATCTAACCCTTTTGATTTTTTATTTTATTGGAAGTCTCAAAACTCCATACAGCTTTTTTTCTTCTTCATTTCTGCTTTTTTTTTTTTATTTCATCATCAGATCATCTGTTTAAAGTTTCTTGTAGTAGTTTTTTTTTTTTTTTTTTGAGTTGAGTTGATATCATTCATCTCATCTACTTTAATCAGCTCAGATTTTCTTGAGATATTTTTCTCTAGATTAGTCAAGGCATCTTATTATTTATTATTTTATTTTTTTATTTTTTTTTTTTTATACTGGTCATTTGAGCTGGGAAAATGGAAATTTTTCAGCAGAAATATACAGAGAAAAGCTCCAGTTTGTAAATATATTAAAAGGCAAGCAAACATACACAGTCACATACAATATACAGAGGCAAGTACAAAAATACAACACTGATTTCTATATAGAAAGAAATAAATAAAAAATTCTTTATGTATAATTCACCCATAGATATGTGTAAATTTACAATTTTGTGTTTGATTATGATGGTGTATGAAAGAGTTGGGGAGTACAGTGAGTAGTAGAGAGCTTTCAGGAGTATAGTAGAACTCCTAGTAGATGAGGTTTGCATATTAAGAAAACTAGTACATACAGTAAATTAATATGTGGAGGTTGATAGAGAAAGTCCTGAGGGAAAAGCAGGTGTAGAAGGTCAACCTGGGGGAAGGCATGGACATTGTCTATTAATAAATAGGTGTTCCTTTAGTAGTTGTTTAAACTTAATGATAGAATTTGCTGAGGTAATATCAGAGGGCATTGAGTTCCAGATTTTGCCTATGTAGTTAGGAAAGAGGGAGTTTCCTGCTGAGTTGTTGGTTTTGGTGATTTGCACCAAAGCTGGAGCCTGAACTGCTTTTTGCTGAACAGCTGCAGGATTCGTCCCAGCCACTGTTTTCTCCTCACCTTTATAGTTGATTTTCTGGGAGTATATCAGAACATCGAAGTAGTAAAACTTCGAATTTTCTGATATCGAACACTATTCAACGAATGCTAAGAATAGCGAAGCTGCAGAACAGTGAATTTTTTCCTCAGGAAAGAATTTTGTTGGCCGTTTCTGTGGCTTCGCTATTCTTAGCGCTGTGGTGGAAAGTTACGGGTTGGGTTCAGGTAAGTGTGCGATTGTACGTTAGGGTTAGGGGCGGGTTAAGTGAGTTAGGGTTAGGGCGCGGGTTAGGTGTGTGTGCGATAGTGACAGACTTTAGGGTTAGGGGCGGTTTAAGTGAGCTAAGGTTAGTGCGCGGGTTAGGTGAGTGTGCAGTAGTGACAGACCTTAAGGTTAGGGTTTGGGTTAAGGTAAATGGGTAGATAGTAGTGTATGTCTAGTTTAGTGTAGCGTTAGATGTAGGAATTTAAGTGTATGTGTATGGTTGCTGTTTGTTTGATGTGCTTGTGTTGTGTGTATGTGTTTCAGAGCAGCAAATTTTTTCCATGGGAAAAAATTCGCTGTTCTGAATGTTCGATATTTTCATGTTTAGATGTTTTGGGGCTGATGAAATAGCGTTCGTTATTTTCATCTTTCGATAACGTGATATAAACACGATTTTCTTTCAGGTTCTCTTTTCTTTTCTTTACCTCGTTGGCATCCAGGCACTGCATTTACTAGTCAGTAACTGAATTTTACCCAAAAAGACAAATTCACGGGCTGTCTTTTCTGAGTTTCTATTTTCACACTGGAAGAGCTGAAATTAAGCTGTTACTCAGTGTGCAGCCATCCTGGAAGTAGATAGAAATACATTTTTGATAACTCAAAATAAACATAGTCAGGAAACATTATTTACAAAATATATTATTATTAAGAAAATATATATTTTAAAGATATTTTGAGTGGAATCAAAATACTATATTAAAACACTTGTATAGTATCTGTAGTGGACAGAGTTAGGATTACATATTTCAAACGGTCAGTGTGGTACACTTGGATAGTTTATTAGTTGCCAGGTGATATTTCAGGGTAGATGTGAATCACTGCAGGTTATTGCTGATGTATGCATTTTTCAAGTACTTTGGAGAGGGGAGGAAGGATTGCTGTAGGGGGATAGTTTGACAGTTCAGTGGATGTGCCACTTTTGTGTAATGGGGTTATGAAAGAAGCTTTATATGAAGCAGTGTACAAGTTCAGATATTTTAGTCATTCATAATAACTTAAATGTTCACATCCATGATGCCTTTGGTATATTTCCACTGTATTCTTTCCAATTTACGCGTGTTTGTTTTCTTATAAGATTTCCATGTTGTTATTCCATAATCTTGTTTGGGTCTAATGCAACTGACAGAATGATTTAAGTAAGCATTTCTGATTTCCTAGACTGTATAAATCTTTTTGTGCAACATATAGTTTTATAACTGTCAACCAATTGCTTGATATGATTAGAAAAACTCAAAGCTACATCTACCCATATACCAAAGTCGTTAAATGAATGTACAGTTTCAGTCACTGTGTACTTATTAAATATTTATCCTTTCAGTCTTTGTCTCCCAAATCTCATGAGCTTAGTTTTTGATGTATTTATCAGCATATTGTTTATCAATGTATATGTCTTTATTCTTACCACATATTATGTATTTATAAAATGTTTTCCTATTAATCTCAATGTCTTTATATACATTTTCTTCAAATTTGTCCTGATTTTGTATCACACTATGTTTAATTTGTTTGTCCAGAATGTTTATTTCAGTTTTCATAGTTATTGCTGGACCTTGTTTACTTACATTTCTTGTACTTTTTGTGCCTTATCTTAATTTAGTATCTTGTTCTTATGGAGCAATGTCTTCCTGACCTTGTGTCCCTTGATCCTGATGTTAAACATTATTTTGCATGCAATTTCTCCTTTCAAAGCTTGCCACATTCCTTCTACAGTTTTTCCACTGAACACATCACACAGTTTGTTCTACATAGTTACTGTTTTGCTTCCATATGTAGTCTGTTATTAATCTTTGGTGCATTAGTTTAGAGTTCCGTTTGGCAGAATTACCCAGCAGTAATTTAACCTTTATAACCCATGATCACAGCTCACCAACTGTGGTAAAACTTGACATGAAGTAACAGTCATTTCCTTAGTAACACAAACAATGGCCAGCATGTTCCATTCTCTGGTGAATCTCTTTGCAATCTGAAGCAGGTTTTGTTCCTGAGTGTACATTGTAAATAATCCCCTTACTTATGTTGTTGAAGCGATGCTGTTCCTGTCTGTTTCTGGGAAATTGAATTTCCCAGGCAGTATTATTTTTGTCTTCTGTGTTTCATGCAAGAAATGTATGAATTCCTTTAGGTCATCAACACTTGACTTTCGTGGTCTATACACTCCAACAACTATTATGTGTTCCAAGGTTGTTTTTATTGTCACAGTTACCCGATTTACAGTATTAGTATTATCATCTTCTTCTTCTTCGAACATATAATAATCACAGGTCTCATAGCAACCGTTAATCCTGTCATAACATCTGCATCCGATTTTTTGATTGAATGTCTGTTACAGTAAAAAACATTTGTACTCTAACAGAACTGGTTTCCAGTCATTGCTGTTTAACTATGTTTCACAGACAGTAACAGCATCAATCTTGTGGGAATGTAGCAAACTTTCCAATAAAAAAACTTTATTACTAATGTTCTTAGCATTAATAACCAGAACAGGTGACTTCCAAGATGGCTGCACATCGAGTAACAGCTTAATTCTAGCTCTTCCAGTGTGAAAACAGAACATCAGCAGAGAATGTCAGTAAACTTGTGTTTATGGGTAAATTTCAGTAACTGGCTAGTTAGTGTACTGCCTGGATGCAAGGAAAAAAGAAATACAGAGGATCTCGCAAGAAAACAGCTACAAAAATTGAGGGAGAAACACTGAGTGGAGAAAGTTCTGCAGCTGTTCAGCAAATAGCAATGCAACCTCTAGACATGAATTTCAGTAACCTACAGGAAGATATAAGACAACAACACACAGACCTGGTTAAAATAAATGAAACACTGATGGAGTGTATAAACACAAACAACAAAAGGCTGGAACAAAGGAAGAAGCTTTAAGCGAGTATTCAGATGAGGTGAACTGAAGAAAATGCTGGCTGAATATGAGAATGCTGAGGAAGAGATGTTAAAAAAATAGAATGACAGAGCACGTAGGGAAAACCTGAAATTTTCAGCTATACCAAAGATGCTGGAAGGAACAGACAGCATTAATTTTGTGAAAGCACAACTGCACTGGTATTCCATAGCAGGAGTTTTTAGTTGAAAGGGCACATCTTGTATATGCTCCAAACTTGGCTATGAGAAAACAACCTAGACCTTTAATAGTAAAGATTGAGTCATACCAGCAGAAGAAGTTGATTTTGACGAAATTGTGGTAGATGGACAAAGTACTAAAAGTGGGAGACAGTAGAATGTTTGTGGAGAATGATTACTCATTGTACACCAGGCAGGAGAGAAGCAAATTTATTCCACTATTCAGGGAATGTCGAGATGCAGGTGTGAGATTCAAACTGCTGTACCCAGCTGTCTTCAAAATAGTCTTCCCTGGAGGGACAAAATAATTTTTTTTTTATGAGATATATGCTAAGGAGGAAATACAAAAGTTTGTCCAACAAAAAGCGAGCTGTGAAATAGAAAGAGATTCTGCCGCTTGTTCTTCTGGTAATAAAGACTGTACCCGTGAAACTTTTCCCAGTGTTCAAAGGAAAATGTTGGAATGAAGGAAGGAAGTATGGGAATTGAGTAGAAGAATTGAGATCATGTTGGAAATGAAGCAGAGACAGGATTTGGGAGATGGAGATGAACAGTAACAAAACCAGTAACTTAATTTGGGGTTATAATGCAATAATTATATGTGTGAAATATACTAAAGAATCATGTGAGCAAAAAACAAACTGTAAAACAAAAAACAGGAGAAAAAACTGCGGAATGGCACCAGAAATTTATTAAAGTTAAGCGCTTTTCATTTGTTACAATTACAGACTTCCTCAGACAGACAGTCTGAGGAAGCTTGTAATTGTAACATATGTGTGAAATATGACAGAACAAGAAAATCTGAAAATACTGGAACATTCAGAGGTTCATAGGTGTTTACTAGACTAATGACCACAAGGGCCTTTTTAAGCCTAGCCATGCATCCCAAATCTCTGACAAGTTCTGATAGTCTTGATAGTGTAAGTGGGGGTTTTGGAGATGAAACATTTACAGACTGGGGCCTGGGAGATGAACCATTTACTGATTGTCTTTGTCCATTAGAGACATAGGTGTCAAACCAGGGATGAATTTCCTGTTCACCATCCAGTTGTCCAAGTTGCACTTGAATTGGGTTAGGGAGGAACTCTGCTTCACATGGATGGGCAGCCTGTTCCATAGATGAGGTAATGTCTGGGCTACATACCTGTCTCTCCAGCAGGTCCTATTTATATCACAGGTAAGGTTTATGTTTTTAGAATGGGTAATTCTGGTGCTGTTTGTTTTGTGGATATGCAGAAGGTCCTTCAGAGTGGGACCTGACAGTACCCTATATGCCAGTCATAGATGTCATTAATGTTCAAAAATGCTTTGGGGAGGGGAAGAGGAGAGAGAAAGTTAACTGTAAATAAAGAATTGTTTTCTTACTAGCAGTGTTTTTGTTTGTGATGTATGGTTTTCTTTGCGTTTAAAGTTTTCTGAGTTATTTTTAAGTGTAATGGGGATTGAAAACAAGTGCTGCTGTTCTTTTCTTTTCTTTTCTTTCTTCTTGTTCAGTTTTAAGAAATGTAGGCAATGCAAGGAAAAAAGCCTGGTTAAAAGAGCATGACGAAAGAAAAATTAATGCATTTTTTTCTCATTCTTCCATGGGGAAGTGACTGGATTAAGGACCGTATATTGATTTTAGTAACAAGTTTTAAGAGTAAGCAAGTAAATGAAAAAGAATATTGAATATTATGAGGCTTTTTTCTAGCAAATACATGTATGCTCAGTAGCAGTTCTGCAGCTGATCTTCAAGTTTCCATAGAAACAATCTGAAAAAGAGAAACTGGCTGCATGGTTCTAATGTCTCCATGGAGACAATCTGATAAAGAGAAACTGGCAACAGTCTGGTGGAGAGTGATTGGCTGAAGAAAAAAAAACAGAGAGGAGAAATTGGCTAGGAGATAATGCTGTCTTAAAGCATTTGGGGTGTTTTTCCCGTCTGGGAGAGCTATGAAGAAAAGACAAAACCAATTATCACATACTAGAAGCACAAGTTGCACCATGCTTCTTAGCATGGTTAACCTTTTTTAAGTTAACTCAAGTCTATGAGTGTGGCTGTCAATTTGGGAATTTTGTTCCTATTAGGAGGGTAAAACTTCAGCATTTGAAGGTGTACATAGTTTTGTGTGTTAGTATTAAGTTAATAGGTTTTGGGGGGATTGAGGGTGTGTTTGTTTTTTAGTTTGAAGGCTTTCAATAAAACAAAAAGTTTTGTAAGATGTGATATAGGCTTAAATGGATATGACAAGAAACAACTGTGTAAAAGCTCAAAAGGTTGGTTGATGTACTTTAAAGATTCCCTGCAGCATGCACTGTCGGAGATGCTGGGCAGGCAGATTGGTATGATGAGGGTGATGATTTTTCTGAGCTGTGATACAGAATTGGAATTGCCTAGACACAGTAAGGCCTTGCTGTGTCTAATTATGGTGGCTGCCAAAAAAGCAGTTACTAGAAAATGGAAATTAAAATCCAAACCAACTATATTAGAAGTAGTGAATATAGTAACAGAGAAAAAAAAACTGGAATTGATACCTTTAGAAAAGGATAGGAGCAAACTACATAGGAAAAAAATGGAAATTGTAAGAACAATACATACAGGGGTGGAATGAGGTTTAAAAGGAAATGTGACTTAAGTGAGCTATATAATGTTTGACTGAAAATGATTGGGTAGGTTGTAAGTGATGCTTAATGTTTGCAACTGGTAGTATGTCAGTATAGTTTGTGATGTAAAATGCTTGCAACTAGGATTGTGTCAGTGTGGTTTGTTTTCATTTGTATAAATGTATGATTGCTTACGTCATAAGTGATGGTGTAATAAAGATAATTCTTTAAAAAAAGGGGCAGGAATTGAATAATTTATGTAATGTTGGTTAGAGTATATGATATATCGCAATATATGTGAAGTATAATGTTTGTTAATATAGCAATAACCCACGCCTGGGTGTGGGTAATGCTAAATTTACCCACGGTTGGCGTGGTTTGGTCCCGAGGGACCAAACAAAGCCAACCGATGTAAATTTAGCATTACCACACCCAGAAGTGGTTATTGCTATTATATGACATTATTTAAGAAAAGAAACTATTACTTTTCTTAAATAATGGCATAGTATAATGCCTGTGTACTGCCCTTCCGCAGATGTCTGGCATCAGCGGCAGTTCTGATGTACTGCGCGCCTGCGCAGTACATCAGAGCTGTGAAAGCAACGGAGAAAGCAAGATCTCCGTTGCTTTTTAGTGTTCGCTATGTTAAATGAGTTTAACATGGCGAGACAGTTTAAAATAAGCAACGGAGATGTCCGTTGCTTATTTTAAAACTGTCTTGCTATGTTAAACTCATTTAACATAGCACTAAAAAGCAACGGAGATCTTGCTTTCTCGTTGCTTTAACACTGTCTCGCTATGTTAAATGGGTTTAACAAAGCGAGACAGCTAAAATAAGCAACGGAGATCTCCATTGCTTATTTTAAAGCTGTCTTATGTTAAACCCATTTAACATAGCGAGTGTTTAAAACGTGTTATACTAATGGAAAAAGTCCGGGCTTACGGACCTTTTCCATTAGTATAACTCGATTTACAACGGGCACTCTGGCCAATCAGCGTGCACGTTTTTCGGCGGTCATGGTATAATATAGCAATAACTAATGCCTGGGTGTGGGTAATGCTGGATTTACCCACGGTTGGTGTGGTTTGGTCACGAGGGCGAAGCTCGAGTGGCCAAACAAAGCCAACCGTGGGTAAATCCAGCATTACCCACACCCAGAAGTGGGTTATTGGTATTATACAATGACATTATGTAAGAAAAAAAAAATACTTTTCTTAAATAATGGCATTGTGTAATGCCTCCTTGCTGCCCTTCCGCAGCTGTCTGGTATTCTGCGGCAGTTCTGATGTACTATGCATGCGTACGCCTACGCAGTAAATCAGAGCTGTGGGCAAAAGCAACGGAGAAAGCAAGATCTCCGTTGCTTTTTACAAACTGTTTTGCTATGTTAAATGGGTTTAACATAGCGAGGCAGCTTTAAAATAAGCAACGGAAATCTCCGTTGCTTTTTTTAAAGCTGTTTCGCTATGTTAAACTCGTTTAACATAGCGAGACAGTTTTACTGTAAGAGTTATAGTAATGGAAAAAGTCTGGGCGACTGGACCTTTTTCTATTACTATAACTCGGATTTACAACGACCCCCCCCCAATTAATATTCAAAAACGTGCACGCTGATTGGTCAGCGTACACGTTTTTGAATATTAATGGGGGGGTCGTTGTATAATGTTAATTTGTTAATACAGTTTGATTCTTTTGTTATAAATGTAAATTTATTGTCACAAGTGATGATTCAGTGCATCGAATGTTGCTATCTGTAAACTGTTACATTTCTGATCTGGCAAAAATCCTGTCGTGTTTTTCAAATATTGCAATATATCTTGACTTAACAAGTGCACACTGTCCTGTCTAAATACATGTGTGCCCCAAATTAGGCTTGGATGCTGTACACATTTTCCTTTTTTTAAAAGAGACATGTTTTTCATGTAGGTATTTATCTAAAAATGTTTCATTCATGCTGAGGTGGTTCTCCTTTCCATATATGATTTCTAAAAAAAATATGACATTAGCACCTTTACAATTTGTGCTGTGCAAGAGTCCTGTAATTTCCCTACTAACAGTCTGAGAGCCTTTGAAGATAACATCATTTGTTCGACATGAATAAAAACCACTCCATACTTACTTAAATTAAGGTATTTTAAGGCCCTACTCTCATCCTGTATTTCACTGTTTATTATCTTTGCTCCAAGTATACTGTAGCCATCAGTTTCTCTAATAATTAAGTCTTCAATTACAAGTATATCATTTCTGACCAGCTCTGAAGAACCTTCAACCTGTAATTCAGTAATGTCTGCTCTATCAGCTGTTACAAGGGAATGACCCTCATCACCATTAGTCTTGCTAATCTCACTGTTTTCATTGCATATTGCATTTGCAAGCTTACAGTTCTCATCCATCTGGCTTTGTGTTTCCACAGCTTGAGCCATGTTGTCAGTTTTGGTCGTTCTCCTCGTTTTTCTTACAGTAATGCTCCTTTTTTACTTACAGTAATATTCTTCAGTCCTTCCAAGTTCAGTTTTGGTTTCTTCCTTTTAGCATGCCCTTTGTTTCTTTCTTCTTTCTTCTATCTTCTCTGTCCATTTTTCTGTAGACTGAAAGTTTTGTGACTGAGCAGTGTAATTCCCTATAATCTACAGTATGTGTACGTAACAAATCAATACCCTTTGTAGTATATGTTCTGTTTGCATTATAGTCATTAATCGGTATTATTGTCTTCCTAGTTATTCGTTGTGAATGTCTACTTTCCTTTCTTTCATTTTATTCTACATGCTGTGAAACATCAGATTGCTAACTACTCTAATCCTGAATTCTGGAGTTGTCATTGGTAGTATACTGTTTATTAGGGATTTAGTGATCTTTAATGAAGGTAGACACTTCCTTTCTGAAATGTGTTTTGTTTGCGCTGTGCCTAATATTATTATTTATCTTACTAGCCATGTCATTTAATATATGTAACAATGGTTTTCCGAGCTGTGCCAGTTTCACAAGTGCAGTTATCATCATTAGTAAGTCTAGATTTACTACTGCTAATAGTTTGCAAATCATCCAGTTCTGACATTAGGAACAGAGGTCTCCATTGTTATCAGTGTTACCTTTATACATACACAGCAATTAGTACACTGTGTAATATACTTGTGCTTTAGTAAATTAATGGCATACTCATTTAAGGAATCCATTTTCATCTACAAATGATTAAAGAATTTTTAAAAGAAAAGAATAGTCAAAATCATTTACCACAGAATTCAAAGAAATTAAAACAATTAGTAATTTAAGCCAAATTGTATGAGGAAATCACGTAAACAATATACAACTAAATATTAAAGTGCACTGAGTTAACCTTGTACAAGGCAAGTCATTCAAACAGTTTATCACTCTTACCTGCTGTACCACTTGTGTTTTTTTGAAACTTTTGCATTATAAACTGCAAGGTCATAGAACAGTGGGTATAAAGAAATTTCTCTTAGTTTATTTAAAGATGCAGAGGCAAGTTGTATTTTTTAGTAAATTCAATGGTATGAGTTGCTAGTGTGTTTTATTTTTCATCAGAGTGAGTGCCCATGAAAATTGTATTCATTTAGTCATACAGCTGTGGAGGGGAGGTGTATAAAATGTTGTATTTTAAGTGTCGCAGGGATAGCAGTATATGTGGATTGACTTTAAACTTGAAATTCCTGGTTATACAGTGGTGACCTTTTGACATGCAGTGCTCCTGCTCTGTGGGATTTTGGCTAAGGGAAGCTGTATGCAGGTTACAACTCCTTAGATCTCTGTTTCTTTTGTGTTACATATACTGTGTGACCAGTGCCCTGGAGTGTGCTTTTATTAGGTTCATAGGTTAGTACTTATCTAACTGCCCATGTAGGCCATTTTAAGTCTAGCCAGTTATACCATCTGAGAACCAAACTTTGCACCATGTGTTTGTAAGGCCAACACCTTAAGCATTTTGGTAATGCCTTAAGTGCCATTTAGGCACAATGGCAAGAGCTTGCCTTGAAGTCTAGCGTCACCTCCCCTGTCCCCTCAACTTCATCTTGTTTAAGTGCTGTTAAGGCATGTTGTGAAAGAGTTATCCCAAGTGGTGTGTTTTCCCCTCAAGCCAGTGTGAGAGGATTTGCTCGTTCGTCTAGGGGGAAATGGAGGTATGACACACACACACACACACACACACACACACATTACAGCCTCCCACGATCACTCTAACAGACACTCACCCATTCACAAATAGGCACACACGGACCTACCTATCCCCTCCCTAAACCTCCTTCTGTGACCTCCAATGCATATATACACTCATACATGCACTCACACATACAGCCCTGCACACACACACACACACACACACACACACACACACACACACACACACACACACACACACACACACACACCAGTACCTGTTTGCTAAACTCCCCTTCTTTTACTTCTACCGCAGTGGGTGAACATGAGCTTTTGGCAGTGTTCTTTAACCCAGAATGGTTGTGAGTGGCTGTGTTAATTTATGCAGCCGAACTATTCTCAAAATTGCTTGGCTGCATAAATGTCTTATTACATGCAGTTCCATGGAGGAGCACATGGCTAATTAGCATATGCCTCCACTAGAGTGCCTCATTAACATTTCACAGAGTTGCATGGTGCCGATATCTTTGTCTTGCAGCAGCTTAGTAGTGCTGTCGCTGAATTAGAAATTGTTACTACAAGTGTGTCTGGCAGTTTAGTGTAGAGGATTATATCTCAGAACTGCGAAAAAGCTTTATCCTGTAAGTCCTAGGTTTGATTCCAACACATCTACATTTGCCTACTATGTCTGGCCAAATCATTTAATTTGTTAGAGCTGTTGGTTAGTCTTTGAAAAAGGAACTTGTTTATAGTGGGCATACCATATTAATTAAAATAAACTGGTATGTATGAGAGGCTTAAATTCCCTGAAAATGATTTATCAAACACTCTGTTTTGATGACTTTAAATGTGAAATGTTTTTATAGAACATGCTGTCATTAGCTGTTAGGTGATTTTACTGGACGTCTCTCTAACAGTGTTTCTCACATCTGTAAAGGCAAAAAAGTAGGGACTTTCGCAAACTAAGAACTTTTTGGCTGGGGTTATAAAGGTCAAAGAGGGATGGCTGCCAAGGAATAGATAGATGATTGTAGGTGATATTTTTAACATTTGTATGCAAAAATATGTGTAAATCTAACACATTTTCCTCCTGACAGGCATGTATTTTGAGAAGAGACAGAACTATGTTTTTATTGTCTTTATTTTCTAATGCTACTCAGGTAATGTCCTAGGATCAAACTTTGAAGAGGAGGATGGTCTGGATCCTAATGGCGAGACACTGACTATTGAAGCCAAGTTTCAGCCTCTGCTGCTGGAAACCATGACAAAAAGCAAAGATGGTTTCCTTGGGGTAAGAATTAAATTTAAACCAAGCATAGCTAATAATGAGGCTAAAGGAAGTATTGACAGAATATTACATCACTCCTTAGGATGAGACAGTAGCTTAGTTACATGTCGTACCTAAAAAGTCACATCTCTTTGTGTAGATGTTTTATTGTTTATTTAGTTTATGCTCACAGGTTAGTACTAGGCTAACTGCAATTGTGGGCCATTTTAAACCTAGCAAATTATCCCATTTGAGAACCAAACCTTGCCAACTGTGCTTGTAAGGTAAATAGATACTTGCTTGTCATAAATGTGATACCCAGAATTTCCTGAATGACTAAAAAATAAACTGCAACCCAAATGCAAAAGCAGCAAATTTTGAAACTCATTGGTACACAAATAAACCATTTTTGCTGAGTGGCTGAGGGGATGGTTGCGAACTTATGAATTTAAGCTTCCAGCTCACTCATTATCGACAACTTACACTGTGCCCCTACACCTGTGCTGTAGATGCATAGTAACTCTGAGATAACTACTTAATATAGGGGGAACATTCTGAGGCAGTACATTAGTCAGACTTAATATGGGTTCCCTTTACAAGTTGGAGGACATGCAATTGTGCTTCTTAGAACCATGAACAAAAGTGCAGCTAACAGGATATATATATATATATGTATGTATACACACACAAATAGATATAGATATATAAATATGCAATAGGGCTTTATGTGCAGTCCATGAGAGCTGTGAAAATTTAAGTGCAATTAAGGGGATTTTATATATATATATATATATATATATATATATATATATATATGCAAATATATATATAGATACATATTTTTATGTGTATAATATATATGTATGTGTTTGTATGTGTATATATCTATATATGTATCTATATATATCTATATATATCTATATATATATATATATATATATATATATATATATATATATATGTATATATATATATATATATAGACACACATATTTTTTTCCAAATTGCTGTATCTCAGACAGTTCCTTCATCTATAAGGCTGTAAGGTACAGCAATTTTAGAATTAGTATATGTAAATAATGGTGGTGGGGACCAGGGAGCTTATCCTCATGCAAAAGTGCTTTTAATTTGTAACAGCAGGTTTTACACCTCACTTTTCATGTTAATTACCCACAATTTGAGACAGTTTTGGTATTTGCAAAAATTGAGTCTCACACTTCTGATAGGTTACCACTTAATGTGCATTCTCCAACATGCACATTTGTAATTTCACTTTTCCAAATATGACAGTTATGATCCTTGGAATTTCAACAGGCTTCCCTGGTAGACCATAGGCTGCATTCAGAAAGTTCACAGCACAGCTCAACATTAACCTGTATTAGTCCTTAACTGCAGATTGTAATTGGGGAGATTACTGAGCTGCACTGAGATACAAAGCAGTTTAGTACAGCCCTCTCTTGATCTGCTCATTGCTGTCCCTAGATGTTGACAGTGAGTGACATTATGCTTGGGATGTCGGTTGCTGAGCTGTTTATTGTACAGATAGGTACTGTTTTCAGTGATTATAAAAATACTTAGCACTGGAATTTTGCTGTAGCTTCCTTTCTGTCTGCTTCTCTGTCTCTCTCTCTCTCTCTGTGTCTCAATTCAGTTTTGCTCATTAGCAGTTCTGGTAGGAACTATTTTCCCTCACTTAAAGAAAGGTGTCTGCAGAAATCTTTAGCATAGAGAAGCTGCACCATGTGTCAGATAGAAATTAAATAAGTGACCACCAAATGATATATTTTGAGTTTAAAACAAAATGCTAATGAATGACTAGACTGTGTCACACAGAGGTGAGGAACTACACAACGTGGGCTTTCCCCTTTTATTAAGGATTTCCATTTAAAGCCTTGTATTTGTAATGAGTATGATGCACAGTTATGAAACATGTAATGCTCAAGGGTGAAAAATAGGTACATTTCTTGACTGGGACTTGAAGTTAAGCTATGCAGAATTAATTTTTTGTTGTGCGCCACTAACCGTCTACTGTATTAATTAGTCTAAAATGTGGACTGCCCCCAGCATAACATTTTTATCTTTCTCTAGTGAACCGCAGCAGCTTCGAGTTTGAAAAAAAGACTAAGGGGTGGGATTCACAGGCAATTCTGCATGACTGAACAGGTCTGATGTTTTTGAGTGTGCTTCGTGGTGCAGTTCAAAGCATAGAAGACATGCATTAATGTGTTGTCTTTGAATCTCTGTATCCTTCAGGTGGCCAGTAATTAATGCTGAGCTGTGCCCCAATTGTCTATAAATCCCAGGCCCAAGTGTGGTCTGGAAATTTAGACAATAGTATTTGGTGTGCTGATTTTGTATAATTGCTGTTATTTTGATATTTACTTGTATGTGGATGAATAGTTGTGTATTTCCATTAGTGGTACTTTTTGTTTCACCTTTTTCTCTGAAGCACAGTCTGGAGGTATGGAAAAAGTTTAGTAGGTACTAATTTTGGGCAAGTGGGTTAAAATATGTTGGTGGTCCATCAAATTCAGTCAGTTGCTGCACCTAGCCCTCTTCTCTCATCATATTTTCATTTGAATCACACAAGCATATGTGTGCATGCAAATGCACACGCATGCGCATACACATACATTCGCACACTCACAAACATACACACATACTCACAGCAGTATACCTTAGTAGAAGGGAAGAACATGTGCCAGAAACTTCAGTCTTTCAGAATTATAATGAAGATTCCGACCATTTGTAAGCTGGGGCACAATATGCTGTTCTCCTTTTGGGCGGAGTTACTCAGGTCTTCAATAAGTTCAGTCCACAGAGAAAACACTACTCACCATATCTAAATCCAAAAACCTAGCAGGAGACTCGCTGTACCCAAATTGTATGCAATACTTGCTTACTAGCACTCCTCTCAGCTACTGTGCATCTTATCACACTTTCAGCTACTCGCTACCTTAGCTCACATTGTATTTCTTGCTGTTACCATGGAATTGGCAAGTAAACCAACCGTGTATTCATATTAGTAACTCTTACAACCCTCTTGGTTGTAAGGTTGTGCACAAAAATGAAATCTTTCTCTTGCATATTTTACTGCTTTGTTATTTATGCCCTGTCTCTTTCATAATCACACATACACAGATTTTTATATATATATATATATATATATATATATATATATATATATATATATGGAATCTACTTTGTAATATCAAAATTGCAAAACACCAAAGACCATAACATTGAGCCGAGAGTCATTAATGTTAAAATGCCGAAGCGCATTCCAGGATCGGACTACAGTGGGGAAAGGAGCATGATTGCTCACGTTGGGCAAGTTTTACTTGCCCTGTGAATACTTACACGGTTCAGCATTTTAACTTTCTTGATTCTTGTTTTGGCATTTTGGAATTTCAGTATTACAAAGTACATCCATCTCTCTCTCTATATATATATATATATATATATATATAGTTATATAGATACATAAATATGTTATAATATTCGGTCTCATCAATATTGTAACTTTTTATACTTTGTGTAGTCTTACTGTTTAGTATCATATCTTTTTTGTAACTTTTGTTTATCACTTGTTATTTTGTTTTAGAACTTTTCATTGTTACTTTTATTTTAAGTTTTTGTAAATTAGTACTGTATATGTATTTTGGAACTTACCTCCCCAGCCCTTCACTGAAAAGGGGCATTTGTTTTGCCCAGATGGATTATCCCGGTAATCAAATGCAAAATAAAGTAAATAAACTCCAATGATGATCGTCTAGTCCCATAATTGGTTCTTAACAGCATTGTAGGAGTATGTCGTGAAGCTGCTTAAGGATGAATGGCTTCCTTGAAGTACATTAAAGTTCAGTACAGAGATGACTTCATAACCAGGCTGTGAATAGCTGCCCTGCTGTATTATAGTGATACATTTGAAGATGGAGGCTTCAGGGTGAGCTTGTTTGAGGGGAAAGTAAGAACTTGGAGCACGGTAGAATGGGTCAAGCTAAAATGAGGTGTAAGGAAAATAAATTGTGCCAAGTAGTCTGGCTGTCTGTGTAAGCAAAGAAAATAAGCAACTACAGATTTTATTCCTTAAGCTTGACTTTTCTCTGAAAAATAACTGCTTTAATCCGAAACTACACTTGCATGTTGAGTGACATTGAGCACAGTGGTTCACTAAATCAAAGCTACCCTTGCAATTCAGAAGATTAAAGCTGCCAGGTTCATCTGAAAGTGGGCAGTTGTGCGTAGTGGATCTTACCTGGTTTTCCAAACTGAAGTAAAATAAAAAGTACTTTCAGTAGAACAATATAAGGAGACCTTCATGTTTTCCATAAGATGAAGCAGAAGGAAAGGCCGAAAGATGCAAGAGAATGTACTGAAAGGATTATAAGAAAGTGTGTCAGTAAAGCAGCAAAGGATTAAAGTGCACACAAGTAGAGAAGAAAGCAAACCAGGAAGTTGAAAGTGTGCACAACATTTCCTTGGTATATACAGAAAAGGAAACTGCAAGGCGGAAAGAAAAGGAAGAAGTATGATTCTGCAAAGGAAGAGAAGAGAAGTTCAGCATTTAGAACAAATAGTTTTGCATCATATTCTAGCAAAAATAGGAGTGGTATATTCATTAAAAAGTGTCAGGAGATTTAGGCAAGGTACATAGGAGCCATTCATTTTTGCATTTGTTCACATACAGGTAAATCTGTAAGTGTACAGAACAATGTTGCCAGAAGGAGTGCCTCCACTGAACTGGATGGAGTTCAAGAAGGTGCTAATAGTATTTGAGTGTTACCTGTGTAAAAGACTACTGCATACAAGAATGACTCCAGAAGACTGGCTCGCTGCAGAGGTTTGTATCATGTCTTTAATATGGTAGAAGTGAATGTAAATTAGAGGCTGGCCAGATTGGAGTATGCATTGAAGGTGCATTTTAAGAAAAGTGCTGCAGAACATCTGTAATGTTGTATATTTATAGATGTAAAATATGGTTAAGTCCACAGAATTGGTGATGATAGTGTGAGGTGAAGGGAAAGGAATGTGTTGTACCATCATAAGTAAATGTGGATTTGTATAACTGGGCTTGAGCAGTTGATGAATTTGGTCCAAGCAGCAGTAGTAGATTTGGCTTACATAGATTACTGTAGCCAACTGAACATCGTTCAGCACGTTAGAAACATTGGCACTGCCTAGGTAACCAGAATAAGTAGAATGTCAGTATTGGTTCACTAGAGGATAATTGTTAATCAGTGAATGTAAACTAAGTTTGCTTGCAAAAGAAGCAGTCACCATTCCTGTTAAATGTCTTTACTAGTGATTATTGCAAAGAAGCTAAAAGGAAAGATCTTTTTGTTGGTATCTTAAGCCTAGATTGTTTGCTTCATTCAGGCATTGAATTCCAGGGCAGAATACTTAAAATTTGGAGTGGAAGTAGCAGTGAAACATGACATCAATTTAGGGTGATGCAAAGGTACACAGACAACAAAACAGGGTAGTCTGAAGTATGTGTGGGCTGCTGGGACACTTAGGAAGGGATATTGTCAGTAAACGTAATACAGCAAAGTTCCAGTCAGATCAAAACTTGTCTACACTGACCAGTTTTGGAAAGCACATAGACTATGAGAAGATGTACTAAGAACAACATAGAGGACATTTTTTCATGCGTGTGATGTTGCTGAATGAACACTACTGCTCAGTATTCACAAAAGAAAAGGGAGATTTGCTATATTTAGTTAGTAAAAGTGCCCGTAGTAAGTTCTTTTATTCTAGTCTGGCCCCAGAAAAAAAGAATGCTAAAAGACTTTCAGAAACTTAAAATGGACAAGACACTGGGGTATGATGGCTTTGCCTTAGCATAAGAGAACTTGTCATGCAACCATGTAATTTTTCAAACAAGTTATGGGAGGAATGTAAAAATCTTGAAGACTGTAGAAGGCACATGTGATTCTTGTCAGAAAAGAGGAAGCTGATGCTGGAACCTACTAGCTTATCATTATGTACTCTTTGTAAGGAAAGGAATAGAGCTTCTGCTGAAGGAAACAATATTATACTAGCTGGATACCAGTGGGGCTCTGGACAGAGGGTAGAAGAGATTCAGAAACTGATGTCATGCCATATAAATTGTATACAAGTTCTTTGACTAGATAAACAGGATTTCACTCAAAATGTTATAAAAATTAGTATGAAAATTGAAAATAAGTCTTAATTGTGGGTGCAGCTTGCTAAAAATTTTAGCAAGTGCCCCAGTACCATTCAGTAAGTTAGTGGAAAAATTAGGAACAGTATGTAGTCTGAGGGACAGTGCAAGTAAAACTAGCTAGCTGGACACACACAGGGTTATAATGTCCCTGATTCTTTTTGATTATTTGTCAGTCACAAGTGCAGAAGACCTGAAAGGAAAAGGTCGCTTTTCGAGATTCATTTAATTTATTTCAGCATACTAATCCAGTTCTATTTTGTACAACAATTTTAAATATTCAAAAATGAAATTTCTTATAAACACATTTTTAAATGGCTCCATTGTCAAACATTGATGCATATAGTTGTATATGTCTGCTAATACCATAAATAAGTAATTGTACATTATTTTCTAGATAAAATAACTGTGTAGAAGGCCCTGCCAGATAAATGTGATGGAGAGATACAAAATAAGCAAAGTGGAATATTAGTGTATTCCCTGTAAAATTTAAAAGGAAGGAAGAAAGAACTTCCTCTGTAAAACAAACTGTTTTCCTTCTTTTGCCTGGCTGTGTAGCACAGATGAAAGAAACACTGACTACAGTCCTGGTGGCCCAGGTTCTATTAGTGACACTAACATTGGAGGAGCCAGGTAGGGAGGGTGAGGAGTGAAGGGACATGGCCTGCTTGTCTCTCCTTGGTGGGGGGGGGGGGATTTGCATGCATTGGGGACACACTGGGCAGTGCAGTCTCCCTAGCTGAGGTTAACAAAATCACCATTAATTCTGTGATGGAAGAGGCAAAGCCTCTTGGAGGGAACTCCAGTTGTAGAAGTGAGGGTACGTCCTCTACTGCTCCCCATCCCGATAGCTGTCTAGAAGATGGACCAACCTGGTTGATTGCCAATGCATGAGCCATTGGACTGGGAGGAGGCTGATGGGCAGTACGCAGCATGGGCAAAATGCTGAAAAAAAACTTGTTTTCCAACTTTTGCTGATGTAAAGTGAAGCCACAAGGTTGACTCTAATGAAGGTACAGAAAAGATGAAAAAAGATTTGGCAAGATCGATTGAAAAAAAATCTCTTGACCCACTGCAACTTAAATAAAGAATGAAAAAAATCAGAATAATTAAGAAGTGCATGCATAAATGTAGCAGAAATAGAAATAAAAAGAAATGGGGGAAAGGACCTAGAAGTAATCATATCACTTGACCAAAAGAAAAACAATCAGTCTAAGAAAGCATTAAGGGAGGTAAATTTGATAGTGAAATGTCTAAGAAAAAGCACCACAGGTAGAAACATGTTATCTGTCTGGACAGATTAAGAAAACCCTATTTCTGGAGACCTCATCTTTATAAGAAAACAGTAAGAATATGTGCTATTCAGAAGATGCAACAAAGACAATAAGCAAGTTGTATCAGACGCTACATGGAAAAAACTAGAAGTGCTTAATACGTAGCCCTGCAAAAAAATAGAAAAAGCTGGAGAGAGAAATATTATTGAAATGTTTAACTTAAGGAAAGGTAGTTACCATTTTACAGATAAAGAGGTTAGCAAGAGAACACTTTTACAAGGTAAGCGTTCAAGATAAAGCAAAGGTGGGGGACTTACAAAATGGCTGTACAATGAATAACAGCTTAATTTCAGCTCTGCCAATGTGAAACCAGAAATTCAGAAAAGAGAGCCAGTCATACCTCTTAACCTCTTAATGCAAAACATCCAGACAAAGCCAAAAATAATGGGGGACAAAGGCCCAAAAATAGGGATAGATTTTAAATATTGCTCTTATATACTTAGAAAGTTGCTAGAATAATATTATTTATGTTAGCATGTATTTTCTGAAGGATGTGAAGTCTGAAACTCAAATATATATCATTATTTAGTGACTTTAGTCCTTGGTGATTTGCCAGAAAACCAGAAATTTTAAAAGGTACAGACCGAAAATGTGGGGAAAAAATCTGGACGGTTGAGAGGTTTGGAGCCAGTGAATTTATTTTGGGTAAATTTTAGTTACTGGCTAGTAAGTACTCTGCCTGTATGCTGACAAAGAAATTTAGAGAACCTGAAGGGAAATCATTACAAAAGGTGAGGAGAAAACACTGGCTGGGAAGAATTCAGCTGTACAGCACAAAGCAGTTGAAGCTCCAGCTTTGGTACAACACACAACTTCCAGTTATCTAGAGTCAGAAATAAGTCAAATTGCTGAGAGATGATTGAAATAAATGAAACACTGAAAGAGTATATCAACACAAGTAAAAAAAGGCTGGAAAATAGGGAGAAGCTTTAAACAGATATTCAGATAAGCTGAGAAAACTGCAAAATACAGAGGTTGAAATGAAGAAAAGGCTGGCTGAGTATGAGAATGTTCAGGAAGAGATTTTTTAAAAAAATGTTAGAAGTAGAGAACAGAGCACATAGAGAAGACCTGAGATTTTCTGCTGTACCAGGGAAACTGGAAGAAACAGACTGTATTCATTTTATGCAAGCATAAATAAACAACTAGACTGGTATTCCACAGCAAGGGTTGTTAACTGAAAGGGCACATTGTGTGTATGCTTCATACCTGACCATGAGAAAGTGTCCAATGTCTGTATTAGTAAAGATGCAATCATACCAACACAGAATTGATCCTGACAAAATTGCAGCAAGACAAACTATTAAAAGTTGGAGACAGTGGAATATGATTACTCATTGTAGACAAGGCAGAAGAGGGGTAAATTTATTCTGACAGTAAGGGAATGTCGACATGCAGGTGTGAGATTCAAGCTGTTGTATCCCACTATCTTCAGAATATTTTTCCTGGAGGGTCAAAGTCATTTTTTGATGCAGAACATGTTAAGGAGGAAATAGAAAAGTTTGTCCAAGAAAAAGTGAACCATTGTTTCTTTATGAATTGCTTATCCAGTCTCTGTTCCCAATCCTTTCTATTCTCCTCTGATTGATTCCTATAGTTATCATGCAGGATTTTATATGCCCTACTAATTATCTCTTAACAGCAGCTTCTGTTCTAGATTCTACTAAAAACTCTACCAGTGTTGGTCTTTTGATTAGGATCCCCCTATTTCTTTCTCTTTGCCTATACTCTGATGTCAATCCTTAATAGGGAAGGCAGTCTCTAGGCTGCACTCCAAATAAATTCTTGGCCTCTTCCCATTATTTTACCTATCCCTCTCTAATTACTTGATTTGCCAGTTTTCTCCAGTTAATTCAAGCCCACTTTTGCCTGTTCTGTGTACCCCTAATTGCAGCCATCCCTACTGGCAGAATCTCCTTTCTCCATTACAGTGCTGGCTTAGTTCTTAGATTTCTTTCTGCTACTTTATGAATATGATATTCTGTGTGGCGTTTATTGCTCTCCGTAAGGATCTGCATCCAAAATCCCAGTCTCTCCTTGTGTCTTGAGCTCTTCCCGTTTCATCGTCATCCCTTTCCACTTTGAATTAGAACATTCTGTTTGTGCTGTGTATGGGAGCCTTAACTGTGTAGCTCTGAAATGGGTCTACTTCATATGACCTAAATTTTATTTGACTGAAATTCATTTGAGTGAGACCAAACCACTGAAAGTTCAAAAGACTGAAAACTAATTTGACTGAAACTCATAACACTGACACATTAATGTAAAAGGTATATGCCCTTTTCTCCACTGTAGTGCGATCCTGGAGTTAGTATATATAGTTAGGGGTGTGTGGGAGACACAGCCCCCCACATTGGGGGGTGTGGGGGGCGAAGCCACACACATTTTATACATTTTAAACCATGCACATGGATATTTATAACTGCAATGAATAACTCTTTGCAGAAAACAATATTTACCTAAACTATGTGGGAGGCTTCACCCCCCCCCACACCCACCAATGGGGGGCTGTGCCCCCCACCCCCCTAACTATATATACTAACTCCAGGATTGCACTACAGTGGGGAAAAGGGCATATACCTTTTACTTTAATGTGTCAGTGTTATGAGTTTCAGTCAAATGAGTTTTCAGTCTTTTGAACTTTCAGTGGTTTGGTCTCACTCAAATGAATTTCAGTCAAATAAAATTTAGGTCTTATGAAGTAGACCCCTCTGAAATACCCCTTTAAATCAGGTAATCCTAAACCACCTTGTTGCAATGGAATGATCTACTTCTCCCACTTGACTCTTGCCCATTTTCCTCCCAGATAAAATCTGTCAACTCTTTATTAATTGCTATCTACAACTTCTCCTTTGTGTGATAAAAATATGCTTGACCTGTGTATAAAACTAAAGGGATGAAAAACAATTTCACTACTTTTATCTTGCTATCCATATCCATAAAACAGAGCTTCCACTTTCTCAGTTTTGTAGTATCTTTTGTGTAGTCTTTTCCTACATAGTCTTAGCTGCCATAACAGAATGCATTGTAATCCATAGTCCTAAATACTTCATTTTATTATGTCTCCATAAATTTGGGTATTGCTGAACCAGTTTGAGTGTGTGCACATAGTTTATAGATATTGCCTTTGTTTTATCTTCATTAATTTTGTATCCTGAAGAGACTTGAAACTGTCTCTGAATGTTCCACAACACTGAAATATCCTTTTTCTATTTTTATCAGGTACAAAATAATGTTGTCTTCAAATAAAGCCAACATTTCTTGGTTACCAAGCCAGTTATATATTTGAATTTATGTCCCTTATTTTCTTTGACAATGGTTCAGACTATAGCACGAAGAAAGAGGACACTCCTGCCTAGTTCCTCTATTCAAATAGAAGTTATTAAAGTGGAACCCTCCTTTAATTTTCATCTCTGATCCTCTCATATATCCTCTTAATTAACCTTATTGTGTCAGGGAACGTAAAATGCTTGATCGCCATACTCATAAAATCAAAGCTTACTCTGTTGAATGTTTTCTCTGCATCAAGACCGCCAAAAATAGTGGTATTTTCTTATATTTTGCTGCCCTCTGTATCATCACTGTTCTGTTCATGTTTTTAAATATTTGTCTCCCCTCCACAAAACCACATTGATCCATATCTATCAATTTTATGATCACCTTTGCTATTTTTTAGCAATTATAGACATAAACACTTTATAATCATGGTTTAGAATCAAAATGGGTCTACATGAAGCTGGATCAGATGGATCTTTGCTATCTTTAGGCATTACAGCCACAACAGTTTTCTTCCAGGATGTTGGTGATTCTCCTCCTTTTAAAATACTGTTAAACAAAACCTTCCAGATCTGTATCACTTTCTTCCATCCTAGCTTCCAAATTTCCACAGGAATGCCATCTATTCCTGGAGATTTTCTCGTAGATTGGTTATGTATCACCATTTTTATCTCATCTCCTCCTATCCTAACTGTTAGAAATTAGGCATGATCTATGTCTAACCTTGTCATATTTAATTTTTTCATAAACATTTCCATTTGTATACTTTATTGATTTCCAGATTTCTCTGCTTTATACAGCTAGTCGTAAAATTTCTGAAATATTTCTAATACTTATACAGGCTCTCTGGTTATTCTCCTTGTTATAGGCTCCCTAAACTTAACAACAATCATTTCTAATGTCTGTTGTCTGAGCCATTGTGCTAAAAGCTTGTGTGCTCTGGATTTATTATCAAAGTTGCTTCACAGCAATCTTTCTAAACGTATGCATATTACTGAGGTAGTCCCTTATTTTCTGTTTAGCACTCTGCAGTTGTGCCTCCTCTTGCTCTGTGAGATTCCCCCCATTCTACAATACTTTAATCTTTCAGTCCCTCTAAATAAATTTTCTTACTTAGTAATCAGTTCTCTTTTTCTTTTGCTTCTAGCCTATTTTTAAACTCCACTTTCATTTTATATCTACTCCCTAACTTTATTTTCTGAAGAAATTTTTATCTTCCCTAATAACTCCTGAATAATTTCCACCACCCATTCCTTAAATTCCTCTCAGTTTAACAGATAGGTGGGAAGCACCAGAGTCTAATTTTTATTTCATCCTCCATTTTTATTTTAGTTATTATTGGTGCATGATCTGAAATAGTTATCGGATGCGTATCAAAACTTTAAATTAAATGCACTTGTTACTGTGATATATAACTTCTGTCTACCCTATCCCAGTTTTTGCACCTTGAGGAACAATATGTAAATTCTCTCCAAGCTCCTACTGCTGAATTCCCATCTCCCATACAAAATATTTTTATAAATGTCTTCAAAAATTTGATCTGTTTTGTTACATTTTCCTTTCTTGTCCCCACTGATACATCTTCCCTGTTGCAAATCAAATTGCATTCCCCACCTATAATAATATTCCCTGCTGAAACTTGAGTATTTCTCCCAGAATTTTCTTAAGCTCCACTGCAGCAGTTTTACATGGAATATAAATACATGGCAGTGTAATCTTCCTACCTTCCCAGTAGCCCCTTACTACTACATATCTACCATTGTTATCCTTTTTCCCCTCTTCTGTCACTGTTTGAGCTTCTCTAGCAATTTATATATGTACTTCCCTTTTCTTTTATTCCAGATATTCCACTGAATAACCGTCCTGAAATCCTTTCTTTCTCAAATTCACATTCTCAGTTCTTTCCAAATGTCTTCTGTAGCATAGCTATTTTCACTCTGCATTTGTAATATAGTTCACTATTCTTTCTTTTTTCTATAAACCTGTGAGACGATTAACATTAAAAGATAATACAGAAAGTGTTGCCATTATGATATTAACTTATTATTCCAGCCTAGGTATAATAGCTTTTTTTTTAAATGTCTGGTTTCAGCTTTTGTGTTATATGCATACACTAATATTTGGCAGGTTGATCTTTTATACAGTTGTTTCTTGTCTTATCCATTTGAACCAATGTCACATAACCTAGTAACTTAATATGAACACATAAAATTATATACAGCTTCAAGCAATGAAGTTAACCCTCTTAAAAGGAACAGTTGTCCAAGATTGACAGCTATGGCCACAGATGTGAATTGACCTATAATGAAGCATGTCCTTCTATTCTCAAATTGCAGTATTCATAACCTTTGGGTTAGCCTCCACCTAGTGACCTGAATGTCTGGCCATTGTACAAAAGCTTTGGTCACTGCAAGGTACGTGGGATGTCTGACATTGGCCTTAGGGTGCGTGGGCCATAAAAGTGACGTCTGCACATACCTTCCTCAGAACTTCTCTGCTGCCAGTTGAACGTCAGCTCATCCTGCCATGTCTACTGTTGAATTCTTCAATTTTAAGATAAGTACCCCATTGGGGCCTTTTTTTTGTTCTTGTTTTAGTCACTGCATGCCTGTCCGGGTTCATGTCATCCGGGAAAGGAAAGTGTAAGTGTGGACGTCAGATCCCTCATAAGGATGCCCATGACCTGTGTTTGTTCTGCCTAGGGCCCAACCATGACCATAAATCCTGTGCAATTTGTTAGGCCTTTGTTTCAAAGACTCTTCACAGCTGTCTGCATGCCCTTAATATCTGTTTAGAGAACCAATGCCTCAAATATCTTGCTCTTGCAATGGAAAGGCTGTCTGGTCAGACCATTGAGCCACCAGAAAAGTTACCAGGCTTGAACCTACTGCTTCACATCTTCTACCTGACGTTCCCCCTGTGGCTGACGTACACCTGGAGGAAGGTATGGAACCTGCTGACTCTGGTATAGTTTACCTTTCCAGACGACGCAGAACCAAGGTCTGAAAGCATGACCATTGTGGTAATGCAGACGTCGGATGCTGACGACGACGGGAACATTGGCCCACTGCTGACATCCAGACTGATCCTTCCACCATTAGGGAGCCATCTGAACCTAGGCCCTCCTTAGGGCGCATACCCTCCAGGCCTGTTTCTTCTTTAAAAAGGAAACAAAAAAAAAAAGTATCTTCAGCTTCTGAAAGCTTGCCTGACTGGCAAGCTTTCACTCAGGGTTCAGTCAATGCCTTCATGGCCCTTAGGCCTTCCATGCTGCTTCTCCTCCAGCTGCCCCTTCTGTTATCAGCCCTAGGCCTTAGACTGCAGAACATCTTTCAACAGAAGGCTGAAGACTCTTCAGATTCCTCTTCAGAGGATTCCTTTTCTTATACTTCTCAAATACCATCCTCTCTAGGGTATGCCTACCCAGAGAAGGACTTGGCTGAAGCAGATTCCCCTGGAGAGGACCTTATCTTTGGAGAAACCATCTCTTGGATGAGAGAGTTTTGCAAATGGGACTCCACTGAAATGACTGAAGTCCAAAAGAGGTACTGTGAACTCTTACAAATGGATACCCCTTCACCTTCTGCCATTCCACCAGTCCTACCAGCCTTCTTAGACACCATTTCTGCAGCTTCTAAAAATCATTAATCCCAACCCCCTGCCCCTAGAAGGCCTGACAGATTTAATAAGGTCCCAGAAGGGGCTACAATTCTAATAAAATGCCCTGTTGCAGACCCTGGTACCATTTCTGTCACTGCAGACAAACCCTCCAGACTGCTACCCTCTACATCTGTCCTTCCTACTGATGAGGACAGCAGAACTATGGAGTGAAATGGCAAGAAGGTGTACACCTCTGCCACTTTGTCTTTTAGGGCCATCAACTACCAGGCACACATGTCTAAGTATTCCCTGGCCCTTGTGACTCAGGATTCAAAACTCTTGGCTGATCTCCCAGATTCGCCCACAAAGTCACAAATCTCTAACCCGATCTCCTTGTCCTCACAAGTAACAAGACACTCAATCAGATGCAGTTATGATGCTGCAGAGGCCTCAGACAGATCTGTAGCTTCTGTCTCAGTGCTCAGAAGGTACTCTTGGTTGAGGCTGCAACCTCTGCCCGACGATAGCAGGGCTAAACTTCTAGATGCTCCCCTGGACAATACTGCCTTGTTTGGGGCCAAAAAAAGTGTCCCTTCAACAGAAGAGGAAAGAACTACAGGACTTGAAACATTTGTTTGTGTTACCAGTTCCTAAATTCCACAGAAATTATCCAACTAAGACCCAATTCATTAGAAAACATTCTGCTCCTACTCCTCATACTAGGGGCAAAAAGAGTTCCAGGAAGCAGCAGCCACCTTTCAGGCCTGCCCAGACAACAATCCAGAAACCTCCACTTCAGGACAAGGCATATAGTTGTGACTACCTGCTGCCTCCTCCTCCCCCTGTAGATCCCATACCCCTTTCCCAGAGACTCTCTCACTGTCTTCCCTTCTGGAAAAGCATTACCTCAGACAAGTAGGTCTTGTCAGTCATAGAAGAAAGTTACTTCATGACTTGGATCATTCTTCCCATCTTAAGAGGCATCCCACAGCTACCAAAGGACCAGCTGCCCCTATTGCAAACAGTCTTGGACAGCCTCCTCTCTCAAGGGACTATCCAACCAGGGAAGGGGCTTTTACTCTAGACTTTCCTGGTCCCAAGAAAGCATGGCCCATGAAGACCCATCCTGGATCTCTCTCACCTCAAACTTTTTGTTCAAGTACCCACTTTCCGGATGCTCTCACTTCAGACTCTATTCCCACTGCTAATGCCTCAGGCATTTCTGGCCACCTTGGACACCAAGGATGCATACCTGCATATCCCTATATGGCCCAAATACAGAAGTACTTAACGCTTCTCTGTGGGTTTCTTGCATTTTCATTTCTCTGCTTTAACCTTTGTACTGTCTGCCACTTCAAGGGTATTCACCAAGTGTCTGGCTCCAGTGGTAGCCTATTGCAGGGTCCAAGGGGTACAAATTTTCCCATACCTGGACAAACTCTTGATCCAGGCAGATTGTTACAGTACTCTCCAGAATCATCTCCAGGCAGTCATTTATTTTCTGCAGTTCCTGGGTTTCACCATCAATTTCCCAAATCCAGCCTAAACCCCTCCCACCACCAAATCTTCTTGGGGTACAGAATCAGGACAGACATTATGATGGCATTCTTCCCACCTTAAAAGGTGGAAAGCTTGAAGGAATATCTGTTGTCTGTCATTTACACCCTGTAATGACAGCAAGAGAAGATCTCAGACTCTTAGGGCGTATGTCCTGTACAATCCCCATGTTGCAACTGGCAGGACTCCACATGAGGAAACTTCAGTGGTACCTGAGGTCCACATGGACCCAACACTCCCACCCCTTGGACCACACCATTCCCTTCCTACCATGCCTAAGGAAGGAGGTCTTTTGGTGGGTGGATGAAGTTTCTCTGAACCCAGGACTTCCTTTACAACCCCTCACTCCAGTCCTGGAAATGTACACAGATGCTTCAGATCTGGGTTGGGGAGTTGCTATGGGCAGCTTGAAGGTGCAAGACACATGGACAGACCCCTTCAAGAGGGAGCACATCAACATCAGAGAGATGAGGGCTCTCATTTTTGCACTGAGGGCCTTCCAAAATATTCTGAAGCAAGGACCCCTGAAGTTGTTCACAGACAACACTACTGTTCTTTGGTATGTGAACAAACAGGGGGAGAAGATCATACTTGCTATGCAGAATTGCACTCCAGGCCTGGGAATTGGTGGTTCAGCATGGAGTCACTCTGCAGGCATTCGGCATTCCCTTAGTTCAGAAAACTTATGCAGACATCTTGAGCAGGTCCATGTCACAATCCCATGAATGGAAGATACACAGAGATGTGTTTCTGGACATAGTCCACAGGTGGGTTATGCCACAAATAGATCTGTTTGCCTGCCCTCTGAACAGACAACTTCCACAGTTTTGTACTAGGTCACCCAGACCCCTAGTGAGGACGACGGACGCCTTCTCTATCTCATGGAAGGGGATGTTTCTCTATGCATCCCCACTTCCCACTCCTACCAAAAGTCCTAATGAAAATTCAGCAGGACAAACCAAAAATCTTGTTGGTGACTCCCTTTTGGCCAAAACAGCACTGGTTCCCCCTGCTGCAGTTAGCTAGGGGCAATCATCACAAGTTACCTCACAGAGTGGACCTACTTACACAGGACAAGGGATCCCTAATCCATCTCCACTGATCCTAACCCTGTGGGTGATAGAGTTTTGATCCCTTTCAAACACCTTTACTCTGAGGATGTGCTAAATGTCCTGCAGGAGGCCAGGAAACCCAGTACTAGGAGATTCTGTCTGTCCAAATGGAAAAGGTTCTCTGTTTGGTGTCTAAAAAGACATCTAGACCCATTTCAGGGAGAGGTCCCCTTAATGCTCTCTTATCTGTGTGAATTGTTGCAGGCAGGGTTGGCATATTCCTCTGTTAAGGCCCACCTTGCTGCTGGGCGGCCACGGTGATGCAGTGGTTAGCGTTGCTAAGAGGTTCTCCAATTCAATCCTTGACTGAGGTGCCTTCTCTGCGGAGTCTGTATGTCCTCACTGTGGTTGCTTAGGTTTCCTCTGGGTGCTCCGGTTTCCTCCCACATCCCAAAGACATGCTGTAGGTGGATTGGCACTCTAAATTGGCCCTAGGCATGAGTGTGTGCGTGTATGTGCCTTCTGTGGAAGGTTAGGAGCTGGACTGGCAACTCAATACTGTAAAACTCCACTGCCAATCATTAGTGGACAGGTGATCCGCTGTAGCGACCCCTAACCGAGAAAAGCTGAAAGAAGAAGAAGAAAAAGAAGGCCAACCTTGCTGCTATTTCTGCTTGTTTGCCTCTTGACCCTCCACGTGCTTCTAGACTTCAAGTGAAGTTATTCCTGAAAGCAGTTCTACATCTCAGGCCCTCCAGGAGACTGGTTCTACCACCCTTGGACCTGAACTATGAGTTAGAGAAGTTTATCGTTGCCCCATTTGAGCCAGCAGCTACAGCCTCTCTAAAGTACTGCACTGGGAAAACTGTGCTTTTGGTGGCCCTGATGTCAGCCAGGAGAGTGTCAGATCTCCAGGCCTTCATCATTTAATCTTCCACAAGGACAGAGTAACCCTACAGACTAACCCATCCTTTACGCCTAAGGTGGTCAATGAGTTCTATCTTAACCAGTGTATCCACCTCCCCCAACTTTTTTCCACAACCAAGACCAAATCCCTTAGGAGATCAGAGCAACCGTTCGTCTCCTTTCATTGCAGGGTTCTGGGGAAAGCTGTGACAAAGCAGTCTATTTCTACCTAGATTTCCAAAACCATCTCCTTTTATTACACCTGGCATGGCAAACACCTAGACTCTTAACATAAAAGCCCATTCCACTAGGGGCATGGCTTTCTCTGGAGCCTTCTTCAAGGGGCTGGACACTGCTTCTATTCTAGAAGCAGCTACCTAGACATGTGTTCATACCTTCACCAAATACTACAAACTGGACCACATCTCCAGATCTAGATCAGGTTTTGCTAGGGCAACCCTGCATGGATTGTTGGAAAATAGTTCCAAACCGCCCTCTTTTTCTTCCTTTTGAGCTATGGCACTCACCCAAGTTTGTGAATACTGCAACATGAGAATAGAAGGACATAGAATAGTTGTATAAAACTGTAACATAACCGTAGATGTCCTTCTCTTCCATGTTGCAGTATTCTATTCCACCATTCTACCCCTGAAAAAAAACTTTGTTGGATGATTCAGGACTTGTGTAGTTATCCTGGGACTGGGGTTCGACTGGGGTGTTCAGTTCTGAGGGAGGTACCTGCAGATGTCACTTTTATGGCCCACGTGTCTTATGGACAATGTCAGTTATCCCACATACCTTGCAGTGACTAAAGCTTTTGTATATTGGCTGGACGTTCGGGTCACTAGGCAGAGGCTAACCCAGAGGTTATGAATACTGCAACATAGAAGAGAATGACATCTATGGTTATGGTAAGATTTTACACAGCTACTCTTTATCCATGCCAAGATGCATGGTACAGCCTGTGCTTCAGCTTACATTAAGTGCTGTCTGTTTTTTTGTCTTATTTTTATTCCTCTCCCAGATGTAGAAAACAACTTGAATACTTTCAGTAACATTCCCACCTATCCTTACCTGCTATATCAGAAACTGTTTTAATTTATACTCCTAAATACTCCGCCTTATCATGCCCTCATAAATATAAGTATTGCTGAACCAGTTCATTCATGCATTGGTGCATAGTTTACTACAATAACTTTTGTTTATCTACAGTAATTTTTATATCACCAAGACACTTTAATTGCATTTGGCATAATGTCTCAAAATGTTTCACATCACTGAAATGTCTTTTTTTTATTTATCAAGTACAAAATAATATGTTCTGCTACTGTGGCCAGGTTTTCTTTAGTACTACAGCAGTTATAGCCATTTAATTTATGAGTCCCATATTTTCTTTTGCTAACTGCTCAAAATGTAGAGCATTTAACAAATGGTAAAGACAACAACCCTGCCTGCTTCCTCAGTTTAAACAGCGCATCAGAGAGGAACCTTCCTCACTTTAATTCTTGCCTCTTGCTAATCACATACCCGCTTTATTAACCCTGTTATTCTATCAGGCATCACAAAAGCTACATTTGCAAAGCCAAAAAATCCGTACGCTGTGCCAAAGTCCTGCTATGCTCCAAAATACGTACAAAACCAAAGAAAAGCAACAGGACACTGCTGTATGAGTAAAACCGGTTTAAAATTTAATCAAACTGTAAAACAGGGTTAGCGCTTTCGGGATTCACCCTTCTTCAGACAAACACATAAGAGACAAACAACATTTATTAGTATTAGGAATTGTGATTTGAGTAATGCCTTGTATAGGCATATTAGTGGCAACCCTACACACAGTTTTAAGTTCAGGGCCATTGTCAATTTAAGATTGAATAATGGGGGGGGGGGACATTAAACATTTGACAGCTTTGGCTGAATCCAAATGGATCATAGAATTTATGGCACACAGGGAGCCGGGGCTTAATGATGTAATACCTATCAAACCTACCCTCCTAAATAGGCGGGTTTTTCACTAGTTGCTATTGGCTACTTTATTTTTTAAAATGTTGTTTGTCTCTTATGTGTTTGTCAAAGCTACATTTGCCCTAGTTATAAAATGTCAGCAGACTCAATCAAATGTTTTTTCTGCATCAAGACTCACAAGCAGTTGTGGTGTTTTCTTATGCTGGACTTCCTTTTGTATCATCAGTGTTTTGTTAATGTTGTCAGATGTTTGCCTTCTGTCCACAAAACCACAGTGATCCATATCTGTCAGTTTTGGTAACATCTTTGCCATTCCTGTAGCTAATATGGACATGCACACTTCATAGTCATGGTTTAAAAGTGAAATGGGTCTATATGAAACTAGATCTGAAGGATCTTTACCTTCCTTCATTAATACAGCATCCACTGCTTTCTTCTAAGATGCTGTTACTTACCTCGTTTTCAAAATATCTTTAAACAAAGTCATCCAGATCTTTATCATTTTTTCCCTCCTAACCGTCAGATTTCCACATGAAGTCAACCTTTTCCTGGAGACTTTCCTGTTAATTGGATTATATCTTATTTTAGTTGATCTCTTCTTGTCTTAGCTGTTATTTTTTTGCATCTATTTTTAGTCCAGCCACTGCTGACTTCAGACTCCTGTTTTCACCCAGTGTTCCACTTTCATGTTTGTATATGTATAGTAGTCTGTTTAGTGTGAATGACTCTGGGAAGGTCTCTCATCAGGGAGCATACCCCATACATGGAGCCAGGTGCTGGGCTGTATTCCATGTCAGGGCCCAGGGAGGGTTGCATCTGCTGGCATACTGTGGAGCAGAACTAGCCAAGTGGGGCCATGATATTGCAGCTAGTGAAGCCTTTTACATGGTTTAAGTCCCCACTCCTTGTGCTGGCAAGTACATGCAATTTTTGTGTAGTCTGAGAGGAAGTGGGAATGACATCATGAGCACATGCCCTCCCATAGTTGTAGAGATGTCATGTGTACTCTGTCTCCTCTGCCTATGAGTCTGACTCCCTTCCAAGAGACCATCGCCATCTTCTGTGTTGCTCTGTCAGTCAGTCAGCTATGTTACAGTCCATGCTTTATCCCTGTTTGCCACTGGAGCAACATCTTGAGCCTCCTGTTCCTCTAGCTATTAACTCTCAAGCCTCCCCTTCCTCTGCCCTTGGCATATCTTAAGATTTCCACAAATATTTCCATTTGTACCTATTCTTAGTTCCCTAGTAATGTACTATATACAGATTTTCATACCATTTCTAAAATATCTGTGATACATCTATAAGATTTTTGATTATTTTTCTTTTCGTGGACTTCCAAAGTATGGCTGCAACTCTTCCTACTTTTCTATTGCCTAAGTCATTGTTTTAAAAGTTTTTTGCATTAGAGTTTTCAATAAATAATTGCTTAGCACCAAGCTTCTCATGCATATTGTCCAAGTCCTTCCTTATTTTTCTTTAGCATTCTGCAGTTGCTCCCCTTATTTTGTCAGATTCTCCTTCTTCTGCAGTGCTTTAACCTTTGTTAACTCTTAAATAATTCCAATTACTTATTTCCTATATCTCTTTCTGTTTTGCTTCTGTTGTGCTTTTAAAGCCCATTTTTATTTTAATCCCACTTATTATTTCTCCCTTTAGAATTTCTACATCCCTAATAGATTTTGAATCATCCCCACTACCCATTCCTTAAAGTCCTCTGTAGCAGATAACATTTTTAATCAATACCCTTAACCCCATGATTCAATAACATCTACATTAACTGTATGCTGTTCTGAGTGAACAGACAACACCAACATAAGTCACACCTTCTTCCTCCTAATTTTAGTTTTTCTACTGATATTATTGCAGCTTTAAATATTGATAGGAATTCATAAAGGTTGCCACAAAGTGTAGACTACTTGTACATGTAGTGTAGTCTTTCTGATTGACTGGAAAACACAAACTGTGATAAGAATGTTCTTGATTACATATCACATACACTTAGTGTAGGCTTTATTGAATCTGGCCCTAAATCTTTATGTTGTTTTTTTTTTTTTGCATGATCTGAGATAGTTATTGAATGGGTTTCAGAAATTTCAATTAAATGCAAAACTCCTGTGCAATATGCTTTCTTCCCATTCTACTGTTATTGCATTGTGGGAAATATGTAAATTATGTATGAGTTTGTGTTGTTGAATTCACATTTCCTTACCAAATATTCTCAAATATTTTTTTCAGAAATCTACCCTCTTTTGTTATATATTCCCTTCTAGGGTCCCCAGTACATCTTCACTTTTGCAAATCAGGTTGTAATCCCTACTCATAAATAATATTCCTTTCTGGAAGTTTATCAATTCTCCCAGTATTGCACTAAACTCCATAAGAGTAGCTTTAGGTGAAATAGAAATACTTGCCAGCATTATCATGTTCTTCACCAGTAACCCTTTGCTACCAGCTGTCTAACATTGTTGTTCCTTATGCCTTCCTCTTCTGCACTTCCAGGCCTCTCTCACAATCAAGTTTCATTACCTTGCCTTTTCTTTTCCCCTGATATTCTGCTGAATACACAGGCTAAAATCCTTTCATAGTAGAAGAAAACACTGCTAAAGTTAGCCGAGGAACAAAAATCAGAACCATGAAAAGAAATCTTCGGCTAATCACCATGGCTTAATCACTGTTGGTTGGAACACTAAAGCAAGGCAAGTGTTTACGTAGAAAACCACTTTAATTGATAAAGGACCCAAAAGAAACAATGAGTGCTTTTGGCTGTATTAGCCTTCATCAAATCGTAAACAAGTTATCATCTAGACCATTTAAAAATAAAATGACAGCCAATCACATTCTTTGTCAAAAACAGATGAACCGATAAAAAACATTTCCTACTACCTTAAACATTCATCTATATAGAAGCCAATTGTAAATCACTTAATAGTCATTGGACCAATACCTAACAAAGGGTGGGGTTAGAACAATGATCATAGCACATCTAATTGCCAAGACATATATATATATATATATATATATATATATATATATATATATATATATATATATGTATACCTACAATTCTCAATGACGTGTACATAAATCAATAAGATTCTTGTTCAGTTCATCGAATCTAAATATAATTTCTATGTAGGTTATAACTCATATCCTTGGTAACGGAGCCATAAAAACAAAATTCAAAGGCTTTCACACCAAGGTATTAAACTAAAAATCATTGAGCACCTAATGAGGTCACAATGTCTGTGGAATCAATCATCAAGGCTGGATAAAACCAGTGGACCAATGCCTAATGAAAGGTGGAGTTAAAAGAAGAATAACAGCACATCCAATGCCGAGATGTATATAAATTGACAGTACACAACTCAACAAATTTTTTTTGTTCAGTTCATCAGACATAAATATATTTTCTACATATCTAGTATCTATAGTTTCATAGTTTCATAGTTTAATACTAGGCTATCTGCCCTGGGGCATTTGTAAGCCTAGCTATAGTGATGTGGCTTTCGCCACCCCATGAAATGGTACAAAAATGCACAAAAATGCACAGAATAGATTTAGAATACTGTGCCTCTCTCTCTAGTAGTGACACAGTGAAGGCCCCCTTATATAATAGAATTAGTTTACTGTGCCCCTGTCTAGCAGTGACACAGATGTGACCCCTGGGGTAAACTTATGATCTCCCATCCACTCATCAAGATTTCTCTTGAAGAGAGTCAGTGAGGGGCTCTGCCTAACATGAACTGGGATCTTGTTCCAAAGCATGGGAAGCCTCTGGGTTATGAATCTATCCCTCCAGCATGTCCTATTCATACTTGTGCCGAGGTTTAAGTCTTTAGCTCTCGTGGTCCTGATGGATTTGGATTTTTTGAGGTGGAGCATGTCCATCAGATCCTGATTGGACATAGCTTTGTACGTCAGGCAGAGATCACCTCTGAGCAGGCGGTATGCTACTGAATAGAGCTGGAGTTTCTTTAGTCTGGCAGAATAAGACATGTGTTGGAGACCCTTGATCCTCTTGGTGAGGTACTTTTGTGGTCTCTCCAACTGTTGCAAATGCCGGGTGAGGTACATATCAAATGGGGCATTGTACTCAATCATGGGTCTGATGAGGGAGGAGTATAGGGGTACAATGACATCCTTGGATCTGGATGTGAATCCCTTCATGATGAGGTATGCAAGGTAGAATGTTTTTCTAACCACTTTGGCAACGTGGGTGTCAAATGAGAGGTCGCTGTCGACTTGGGTCCCTAGGTCTCTGATTACTTTTTCCGTACTCAGTGGGTTGCTGTCTATGTGATAATAGGTTCATAGGTTAGGTTCATAGGTTAGTACTAGGCTAACTGCCCTTTCAAGACATTTTTAAGCCTAGCTAATTATCCCTTGTGAGACTCAAACCCTGTACCTTGTGTTTGCAAGGCAAACACCTTAACCACTAGGCCACCCTCCCAACCCGATTTTGTGGGTACTTTGTTTTTCCCAAAGGGGATGACTATACATTTTTTGGCATTTAGTTTAAGGCCGTGACTCCGGCACCAGTTATCCGTTTCTGTGAGGCCTTTTTGTAGGATGTATGTGTCCGCTGGTGTATCGACTATGGCGCCTAGTTTGCAGTCATCTGCGAACTTTGTCAGCCACAACCCACCCATGTTTGCTTTAACATCTGAGAAATAAATGCCGAACAAGAGGGGTCCCAGGACAGATCCCTGTGGGACACCACTTGTGACTGGCTTTGAGTCTGACATTGCTCCAGCGATTTTAACTTTATGGGTTCTGTCCTTTAGCCAGTTTGCAACCCATCTAGTGACATAAGGGTTTACGTTTAAGCTGGTGAGCTTATCTATGATGCCTGAGTGGGGTATTGTGTTGAAGGCTTTAGCCAAGTCCAGGTAGGCTGTATAGACTGCTTTGCCCTCATCAATGGCTCTAGTGACTGTTTCGAAAAAGTCAGCCAGGTTCAAAAGGCAGGATCTGCCCTTTACAAAGCCGAACTGGGTGGGGTCAAGTGTCTGTAGGTCCCCTATGTCTCTGTTTATGAGTTCCATAATGATTCTTTCCATAGCTTTGCAGACCAGGCTGGTTAAGCTTATGGGGCAGTACTTCCAGGGTCTGTAGAGGTACTTTGTGGAGTGGGACCGCTGTTGCTGTCGCCAGTGTTCAGGTACATATCCTGTAGTAAGGCTAAGGTTAAATAGCATTTTTATGCGGGTTTAGCTCCTCTTGGAGTTCACGTGAATCAACCGGGATACCGTCAGGTCCCATTGATGCTGTGTTTTTAGCTTTGTTGAGGCGGTTCTCACTTGGACATCTGAGATGACAGGAGATTACATTCAGCTGGGATAAGTATTTCTTCTTTTGGGGGTGAGGAGGGAGAAATTTGCACTGAATCTGTCAGCCAGAATGTTGGCAATATCTGTGGGTTCAGTGTATTTTTTGTTGTTGTGAACTAACTCTGAGCATATCTGAGGGTTTCCACCCAGGTTTCTAACATAGCTGAAGAAGGCTTTGTGGTTATCTTTAGTGTCCTTAGAGATTTTTCTCTCAAAGTTGGCCTTGGATGTTTTTATGAGAGAACGTAGTTTTCTGCTAATGTTGATCATAGATGTATTCCCTTTATGCGATTTTGCTCTGTCGTGCAGTAGCTTCCTTCTTTTGTTATACAATTTGTTAATGGCTGAGGTCCACCAGGCAGGACGCTTGCCTTTGGTGGAGAGGGACTTGGATTTATTTGGGATTGCATGATCCATGCATTCTTGAAGATGTCCATAGAAAGCATTTGTGAAGGATTCGGCATTGTGGGATGTGGTATCCACTGGCCCAGTGGGCTTAAAGGATACCATCTCAGTCTTAAGAAGAGTGAAGTCTGCTTTTGAGAAGTTTTTCACTGTGGTCTTTTGTGCTGGGGGTGGAGGTGGGATATGTATATCCAGGGTGATTAGTTTGTGGTCAGATCTCACTAGTGAGGGGTATACCTCCGGTGTGGAGCATTTTGTCCCCATGTTTGTGATGATCAGGTCTAGTATATTACCTCCCCTAGTGGGAGAGGTGACTAGTTGTTCAGTGCATTTGAATTTATGAATTCCAGGAACCTTTGGGCTAGGGTGTTAGGGCTAGAATAATGTACCCAATCTATGTTTGGGTAGTTGAAGTCTCCCAGTATGATGGTATTTTGTGATACATTCATATCCTCCAATGTCTTCAGGAAGGCTGAGTGGGGTTCCTGAGATTGGGAGGGTGGTCTGTAACATGCTACCAGTTGTATAGCAGTTTTGCCTATGGTTAGTTGCACCTGTATGGTCTCTGATGCTTCATGTGTTGCTACTAACCTGGAGGTGTGGGTGTCCTTGATGAATATGGACACTCCCCCTCCCTTTGTGGTTCGGCCCAGGTTTTGGGGCCGAAAAGTATGATATGAGGTATAGCCTGGTAGCGTTGGGGTGCTCTCAGGAGCCTTGAACCAGGTTTCAGTTACTGCACAGACGTCGATGTTCTCCATACTGAGGAGTGCATCGAGTGCCTGCATCTTGAGATTTAGACTTCTGGTGTTGAGCAGCATTACCCTTAGCTTTTTTTCATTTTTGTTTTCTAAGAAGGTGGATTTGTCTTTTGAGCCTTGCCTAAAAAAGGCACTATGGGGGTGGCAAGAGCCTTGGCCAATATCCAGAAGCCCAGTGGTGACAGGTGCAAGCCGTCCCTTGCGAAGCAGCGTGGCTTGTCCAACATGTCATCCCAGGCAGACAGACATTGGATCCTCTTAGAATGACACCAGTACTTGAGCCAATTATTAAAGCTGATCATCTTGTCTTTGTATTGTGGCATCATTCTTGGTGAGGGCAAGATGCTGCTCAGGGTCAGGGTCATACCAGCCTGGGCTACATAATCAGAGAGCTCCTCTATGTCTCTTTTCATGTAGTCCAGGGAGGTACGTCTCAGGTCATTCACGCCAGCATGGACAATGACGGAGTCATATTTGTACTTGCTTTGGAGTGACCTGAGTGCGTGTGTTATGTGGCGGATCCTAGCTCCCGATAGACAGCTCACAGTCACCCTCTCCTTGTTCAGCCTGGTAAGCGGGACATCAGTGTGTCTGACTATAGAGTCACCTATTACTAGTATATCAGGCATGGTGTTTGGACTTAAGGGCTGTGGCTGGTTGACACACTGATTTATTGAAGTATGTGTTGCATGTGTTTTGCTTTGAGGCGGTGGATTTTTGGATGTCTGCTTTGGGAGCCTCTGTTGTTTTTGTAAGTTTTTTATTAGAGCCTCCGAGTATGTCTTTGTGTTTTTATGTGTTTGGTTTGCAGTTGTGGTAGGTCTATGTGGGACTGGGTTTGTTGTGTGTGCCGTTACCATCTCTTCCTGTCTGGTCATGCCAGCCCTGAGTTGAGAGAGTTCAGCCTCCAGTTTGGCTGTATAGTTGCATCTCTCACATGTATTTGTGTTTGTTGGGAGGAGGAGAGGGTTGTCTGTGTACATGAGACAATTGTAGCATTGTCTCAAGATACCCAGATTAACCAGTTGAACTTGAGAGGACACCAGCAATCTACCACTGGACATGCTAAAACAGTATAAGGGAGTGTTGTGCCTTTAAGGGAAGTGGATATTCACAGGGGTGGTAGGTGGATGTAGTGCTTACTTAGTACGAGAGTGCTTACTTAGTAGAGAAGTTTTGAGAACAAGTGCTAGGCTTATAATATAGCGAGTAGTCTGATTATACTAAGAGTAGAGCTTCCTTAAGGGAAAATTTGAAGAGAAGACTTGGCGGTGCCAGAAGAAGGTTAACCTTGTTTAACCGGCGCTGCGCTATGTGCACAAAGCTGCAAATCGGATGTTAAACAGGGAACTACAAAAGAGCTAGAAATGGTCCAAAACAGCCAATTACTACAGCTCTTGTGCTGAGGTCACTTCCTACAGGGACAGGTAGGCTGCTTAAGGCTCCCCACTCCCACTGGTGAGCAAAGAAACTTCCTTCTATCCAAGTAAGGTAATGGACAACACAGGAACTACACCACAGCCCAGAATACAGCAATGCCTGTAAACTGGTCTAAACTAGTCGAGGAGGCGGAAAACAAGGATTATTTTTTTGTTTTTTTTTTGATAGAAACACACAGAAAATGCAGAAACAGTGATAAATCAGTTACACAGGCTAGCACACTTTAGTGGGCAGCCTCAACAGTTAAATTAGACAAACAAACAAACAAACTTTAGGTCAAATTCGACTAAAAAGTAACTTTAAGTGCAGATTTTAAAATAATGCAGCAAACAGCTAAAAAAACAGTTTAAGCTTGTTAAGGGTAAGCTAGGGAAGCTATTCCAAGCAAAAAAAAACAGCAAAGATACTTAAATCCAGAATGTAGTCGCTTTTCTGAGTTCTCTGTAGCTAGGACCACTCTGCAGGACCACGAGGAGCTTGTCTGAGTAGTATAGCCAGAAAAAAACGCCCAGAGGCGGATTTTAAACAGGGAACTACAAACAAGTTAGAAATGGTCCAAAACAACCAATTACTACAGCTCTTTGATAACGAAGCCATAGGAACAATAAACAAAATGCAGAATTTTTTGCAATAGAACGTAGGGCTAAGAATCGCATAATGTAACAAAAATGTCCATAGAACCAGTCATTAAGCTTTAGGCAGATGTACATTAAAGAGAAAACTCACTGTAGGTCTCCCTGTTAGAGACACCAGACAATAGCCATAAACAGATGTATAACCAATCGTATGGTTTCCTATGGAATCCTAGCCAATCATAGCAAGACATAAATAAATAAAATGCTTCTATATCAAAGCATGAGACTGCAAATCCAGTACAAGTAAGGCGTAAGGCTAAGAATCACATAATATAACAAAAATATCCGTAGAACCAATCATTAAGGTTTAGGCAGATGAGCATTATAGAGAGAACTCACTATAAGTCTCCCTACTAAAGACACCAGCCAATAGCCATAAACAGATGTATATTGCCAATCGTACGGTTTCCTATAAAATCCTAGCCAATCGTAGCAAGACATAAATAAAAGGCTTCTATATCAAAGCATGAGACTGTGAATCCAATCCAAGCAGTATTAATAATCCTACTAGAGCATATGTAACCCATTAAACTACTTTGCAGCGGGATTCAAATGATAAAACTAAGATCATTAAAAGCCTGCATCATATAGCGTACAAATTGAATAACAATAGAAGACCGTTCCATATAGGCAAAAGCCGTACCACTAGCATATAAAGCTCAGATAATAGTCACAATATGATTCAAAAATTAGAAGCCATCAATAGCCTTCATAATATGAAATATAAATTAAATAACAATAAAAAAGTAAAACTTCTACGCACAGGCAAAAGCCGTACTGCCAATCATTAAATTTATGTAAATCAGTAACATGAAAAAAACTCCATATAGGTTCCTAAGAAGAACACAACGGCCAGCAATTACTGTTCCAAAACCATTTTAATAGCAAATTTACAAAGGATATATGATATATATCCTGCTCCAAACCGGTTTCGGTTCCCCTTCTTCAGTGGAGCTTAAGATTTGTGAAAAAGCCAACATCTGATTCCCTTTAATAGTGTCAGTACACATTATAGACCAATCAAAATTCAAACATCTTTTCAAACATATTTTCTTAATATAAAGTAAACCCAACAACCATATTATGAATATACCTTAGGGCTAACACATTGCCCTATATGTTTACATATAAACTAGTATATATATAAAAAAATATAAAAAATAAATGAAATAAAAAATAATAAAGAATAGAATACACAGAAATATTTGCACATTGTCAACTTCAAATCTAGATATATGGAGCAATTGATTTAGATATGATAACATTCTTAATAAACATATATCTCTCAATATTGGATAAATAATCTATGTTATATAAGATATATCAATCATAATAATGCATAAATATATATCACAAGAAATATATTATAAGTGATCATTAATACCTGGCGGGAATAATGCACCCAAATGTATGATCCAGTATTTTTCTTTTTCTGTCAAAATGTTGTCCCATCCTTGTTGGTGACTCCTATCACCAACAACCCTGTCAATAATAGTAAACTTAAATTTTGCCGTGAGATGTTTCATAGTATGTAAATAAAGGGCATTAGTAGATATTTTGTTTTTAATATTACTTCTATGTTCCCCAATTCTTATTCTAAGGGGCCTAGAAGTTTTTCCAACATAGAATGCAGAGCATTGACATGTGGCAAGATATATCACCCAACTCATCGAGCAATTACCAAAAAATTTTAGATCATAAACTTTACTGGTATTGGCACTACTAAAAGATTTAGTTTTATTAATATCCAAACATGACATACAATGTCCACAAGGATAGGTGCCAATCAGTTCTTTGCCCATAATGGTGAGCTGTTTATACCTTGCCCCTCCACTGCTATGATGTTTAAAATGTGAGAACATAGAAGCTAAAGTTTTGCCCTTTCTATAAGAATATTGACAACATGTCCCCAGATGTTGTCTAAGAATATCATTAGCCATTAAGATATTCCAATTTCTCTCTATCACACCTCTAATAACCTGATTATTTCTACCATAGGTAGTGACCAATCTCATAACTTCATCTCCTTTTTTATCTTGATCATGATCTTGATATTGTATGAGTTGGTCCCTACTTTTTTTGTCTGACATATATTTAGCAGATTTAATATCAAACATAGAATACCCTCTATCATGGAATCTATTAGTAAGATCCAAGCTGGCTATCTCATAGTCTTCATGACTAGAATTAATTCTTTTAATGCGACAGAATTGAGATTTTGGGATGTTCCGGACAGTGTGGCGGGATGCATACTCGAGGCATGTAACAGTGTATTATATTGAGGATATTTCCTATATATTTTTGTACCTAGTGTATCATCAGGCTTCCTGTATACACTGACATCCAAGAATTCAATATTGGACCTACTACTATTAATAGTAAATTCAATGCCCCAGGGGTTACTATTAAGGTAATCCACAAATTCTTTAAGGTATTCCATCCGCCACACCATCCAACAATCATCAAGATATCTGCCAGATATCTATTTCCTAATGTAAATATTGTGAGATGTGTCATAAATTAAGTATTCTTCTTAATACGCCATAAATAGGTCTGATATGGGTGCAAAGATGCACCCATAGCAGTACTTGTAACTGCCAATAGCAGTCACCTTGAAAGAAGAATACATTTTATTCAAAACATGCTCACACATACAAATCAAAAGTGTATTGAATCCAGGCCTATATAAGTTTGATTTCTCAAGCCAATATTGTAATGCTTGAAGACCCAATGTGGAATACTTGTATATAAAGATCGTACGTCCAAAGTACAGAGTAGCCAGTCTGGTTCAAGTTCCATCTCTTCTATAATTTGTAAGAACTGTGTAGTGTCTTTAATTCTTGCTCTTACCTGAGATAACAAAGGTTTTAGATATTCAGTCAAAAAAACTGAAAGTGGTTCCGTCAAAGAACCATGGCCAGACACAATTAGACTGACCTGGTGGGAAGTCAGGGATTTATGGATTTTAGGCAATAGATATAGTATCTGTTTATTAGGATCATTAACAGTCAAATGTTTAACAATGGTGTTGGACAAAATACCATTTTCAACTGCACTACTCAGGAACTCATCAATTTCCTGTTTAAAATTAGTCGTAGGATCAATGTGCATTTTCTTATAACATGTTTGATCTGATAATTGTCTTAATCCTTCCTGTATATAATAATCTATATCCAAAATCACTACTGCCCCACCTTTGTCTGCCCTGACAATAACTATGTCATTATTATTTTTTAGTTCCTCAAGTGCCTGTCTTTCAGTGTGCTGAATATTGTCTGACAAAATATTAAAGCCATATGGTGGAAAATGTAAATCCCTAAGTACTGCCTGTTGAAAGGCTGTAACATGCATATTAGCAGGAGGTTGAAAAGTAGATTTGAGAAATCTAAATTCAGTAGATCTTTGAGCTGTCTGATCTGAAAAGAATATCTTAAGGTTTAAACGACGGCAAAATTCCAAAATATCTTTTACAGTTTGATATTGATCACAAAGAATCCGGGTACAAACCCTAAACCTTTATTCAATATTTTTTCTTGTTCCAATGTTAATTCCACTTTGGACAGATTAAGCACATTTTGAAATGTGGTGGTTGTATCTATTTCAAAAGAGCCTGAACTATTCCATCCATTGATTCCAGATCTGAACCTATTACGGTGTTTCCTCCCCCCGCGTCTTGTCTTCTTACCCCAAAAGGGGTAGGTATATTGCTTCTTTTTTTATAAGGTGAGAGGTCAGAAGTAACCACCTCACTATCAGTGGGAGAGGACTCATCACCTGAGGTGCTAGCATATGTCTGTTCTCTATTTTTAAGAATAGGTCTGGGTCGTTTCTTAGCCCTGGCACCACTCCTACCCATAGACATCTCTTTAAATCTCACTGATTTCTGAAGCTCAAAGGGACGTCCCAAGAAGAACAACCATCCACTGTCCATTTCCAAATAAATGGCCAATCATTCAGTACCCTAAAGAATATTGGCCAGTCATCACAAGCTCAGCTGACGGGTAGGAATAAGACCATTAGTAGCCTTATAACATGCAAAGTCCAACGTAAATAATGATAAAAAAAATGGTAAAAAACGTCTTTGCATAGACAATAACCACATTACCGATCCTTATAATTAAATCAATAACATAAAAAAATTCACTCTAAGTTACCTAATGTGAACAGACAACCACTAGCCAATTCCAAATAAATAACCGATCATTCAATCCGCTGAGGAGAATCGGCCAATCATCACAAACACTGCCATAGCAATACGAGCGCCTCAAGTAAACTTAGCGGCCTTAACAATTCACCATTGACTTTCAAGAAAAGGGTGAACTAAACATTCATAATGAACTGTAATGGCAAAGAATTATAGAATGGTAGCCCATCAGATCTGCTTGCCAAATTCCAGTAGACATAATGTATGAGGAAATTCTAAACAAGCTCATTAGGAAGGGCCAACGGCCACTGACCATTACAAATTCCGTAGCCAATTGTTTGGTTACCTTGATAAGCATTGATCCTGAATAAATACATCCAAGGGGCTACGAAAAAAAAACTTCTTATTGGGTAGGCAGAAAATTTACTGAGTCCTGCACCAATAAATCACATTATGATAGCCATATCCATCTTTTATTATAAGCAATAAGCATTAAAAAACATATATACATAATCTATCATAAATCACTATCACTCTAATTATTCTAAGGTAAGTAACCATAGTCAAAATAAGACACAGGACATCGATAGTTGCATAGTAAGAACCTAACAATAGTAACTAACCATTGTTAGAAGGACAAAGAAAATGTTAAGCCCTGCAAATAGAACATTGGTAATCACAAAACAACATCCTAATAAGGACAACTAACTGGCATAGATGAAAAACTTGCGTATTAAAAAGCGAAAAACAGGTCGATAAACAGCCACCCAAGGTATCTAGGTATAACAGTTGAACTTGTGCTAAAAAGCAGGTGAAAATATCATATCTTAATAGCAGAGAAAAGTATTGACAAAGTTACTTATAGTAATATAGCTAACTAAAATAATACTCTTATATTAATAGTCATAGCAATCAACAATTCCATACAGCCCTGGAAACACAACTTAAAGTAAAATAAAAAGCCTCGTGATCTTTAGATATAAACAATGGTTGTTCAAATAATAGACAGAGCAGACAGGTATGGCATGGAGCCCCAAGTGCTCACTTGATTGAAAGAGCCACTTAATATTAACGTTTGCTCAGTCTCCTTGCCTTTAAAATAGGTCTAAGAGGAGCCACATTGTTTAACCCTGGGGGCAATGAGCTCTCAAATTCACAATCCATTCAATTTCCTTGATTTCAGTGCAGTTCGTAACATCTCCTTTCCTTGCTGTCTGATGAATGCACTCTACTACTTGAAACTTGAAACTGTGATGGGGAAAGGTGGCAATATGCATTGATAATGCATTGTTAGAATCAACAATTCTTATGTCCCGTAGATGCCGTAAAATACAGTCTTTTAAGTGCTGGTTAGTTTTGCCTATATAGAAGGCTTTACAGTTAGAGCAGGTAGCCAAATAGATTATATTTTGTGTATACATTTAGCATATACATCAAAAGTATATTGTTGGTTGGTAACTGGATGGCGAAAAGTATTTCTACCATCAATGGAGGTGCATGCTTTGCATCGATAGCATCTAAAGGTACCCTTTCTATTTGACATAATTTGTCTGGTAAAGCCATCTCTTTCGCAAATAAGCCGTTTAAGATTCTTTCTGTTTTTATAACAAAATCTGGGGTGTTCCCCTACAATATCTTTGATCTTGTCATCTGCTGTTAGAATTGGCCAGAATCTCCTGATGGTTTCACATACACATTTGCTATCATTACTATAAGTCATCAGACATTTCATATGTGGATCATCTTTTCTAACTTTTGGTTGTAGGGATTCAACTGTTTGGCCGAAATACGGTCAACCTTGTCTGGTTCTAATGGTGTTAAAATCAGTAGTTAGTTTGAGATCCATATCCTTTTAACCCCTTGATTTTAGGTTATGCTGCAATTGAACAAACTCTTGTTGAAAGTCATGTTCATTGGTGCATAGTCAAGAAATTCTGGTAACTTGATTCTCCATTATATTGTTGAGGACATGTTTGGGATGCATACTCTGTCTATGCAGATAATGATTCCTCCATGTTTCTTTTCTATGGAGATTGGTTTGAATTCCTTTTACAGGGTCTAATAAGATCTTAATATCCAGAAAATCAACTCCTTGATCTGAGTGGTTGACTTTGACCTTTAGAAAACCAGTGGTGTTATTTAAGTAATCTGTAGTTAGGGTCAATTGCTCACTGTTGCCTTTGCACAGAATAAAAATGTCATCAACAAAACGACCATAGTAATATAGATGTTGATACCAAGGATTTAGATCACATAAAACTTGATCTTTTTCCATTGAGCTAGGACTAGATTAGAGTAGCTGTTAGTACATGGTGTGCCCATAGCGACACCCCGTGCCTGAAGGAAAAGATCTTGACCCTATACAATGGCATTATTTTCTAATACCAGTTCTAATAGATGGCAAATAGGGTCTGTCAGTGCAACTATGGAATGCAGGAAGTTATAGATGGAGTTGATGCCAAAGTCATTGGGAATAACCATGAACAGGCTATTAATATCCATCGTGACTAAGAGTATACTCTGTACATCTCTCAGGTTTGATGTCGCTCGTCTCAATTCAGTCAAAAAACTACCAGTGTCCTTTAGCTCCAGTTTGGCTTGTAGAAGTGCCTGTTTGAGTTCACTTTCAATGAAAATTGACAGTGGCTCAGTGATCCATCCCCTTCCAGCAACAATAGGACATAGGGGGTGGATCAAGGAGATCTTTATGAATCTTCGGAAGTCCGCTTATAATAGGTATAGTGGGGTTGGAAACCATGAAAAAAATCATATAGCTCATTACTTATGCTCCTTTCCATGAGCAATTCATATAGATTATTTTTAAAATTATTGATCATAAGCTCCAGATCTCTTGTGTTCAGTTTTCTATATGTGGTCACATCATCTAGTATCAGTTTCATTTTATTAACATACCGATCAGAGTCCATTACTACGATTCCACCTCCTTTATCCGCTGGTTTGACAACTAGATCTTCTCTTGTTCTCAGATCTAGAACAACTCGCTCGGATCGAGTAATGTTATAAAAACCTTGTTTATAAGATATCTTCTCCCTCGCCTTGGCTATCTCTGATTCACATAGGTGTGAGAACATCTCAACCGCTGGATGATTGACAGGTGTAAATTCACTTTTTTTTTAATCTCAATCTAGCTTGTTCAACTTTGTTTCCAAAAATGGATTTAAGGGTCACATTTCTACAAAATAATTGAAGATCTGTAACAAACTCATTGAGGTTAGAGTTTCAAGCAGGAATAAAACTCAAACCTCTTGATAGTATCGATACATATTCCAGAGGTAGAGTTAAACGAGAAAAACTAAGTTAACTTCTTGCATTTCCTTTCTTGGCTCTGGGCTCTCAAATTCCAGTAAAACTGCTGCTTGTCAAAAAAACGGTAATGGAAGATTAAAGGCAGCATGAACTACTTCCTCCCTAGGTCTCGTAGCTGGTAGGGGGAGGTGCTGACATCTTGATTTCTATTATCTTGCATCTGAAGTGCATGGCTCTGTCCAGCCTCACATGTCTCTACTTCGGACAAAAGATTGATAGAAAGACCTCTAGACCTCTCCGGTACTTTAGAAATTATGTTATTAGAGACTCTTCCTTGAGCTATGATTTGTTCTGAGTCACAATGAGAATTTTTTCTTTGTAAGTAACTATCCTTTCCAGATTGTCTTGATGTTTCTCTCGGCCATTCAAAGATATGTCCTTTCCTGAAGTCCTGAAAATCATGAGCTAATTTCTTAGCTTTTTTGTTCTTTAAGCTTATTATCATATACATTTAAATTAGATTGTAACATTTCCAATTTCTGCAAAAAAGAGTCTTCCAGATCCAGTTTTTCTAATTCCTCTTGTTTTTGTTTGATACTATTAGCAATCCTTTCTTCTTCCAGCTTGAAATAGTCAATCAGTAGGTTCATATACCTATAACTGGCCTCAAGATTAGTCGGTTGCCACTGGGCAAGTAGGTCTGGATATGTATTGCCATAAGTGGGTAAGCACTTTACCCTCATGCCTCGATCTGATGAAGGCTAATACAGCTGAAACTGCTCATCATTTTTTGGGTCCTTTATTAATTAAAGTGGTTTTCTACACATACACTTGTCTTGCTTTAGTGTTCCAACCAAGAGTGATTAAGCCGTGGTGTTTGGCCTTAGATTTTTTTTCAAGGCTGAACTTTTTGGCCACAATTTCAAAAGGTGCATTTGGTGCAAAAACAACACTTAGCATCACCAAAAGAACACCTTCCCCATGGTGAAGCATGCTGGTGGCAGTGTCATGCTTTGGAGTTACTTTTCTTCAGCTGGAACTGGGGCTTTAGTCAAGGTGGAGGGAATAATGAACAGTTGCAAATACCAGCCACTTTTGGCCCCAAACCTTCAGGCATCTGCTAAAAAGCTGAAGATGAAGAGGAATTTCACCTTTCAACACGACAATGACCCCAAGCATACATCCAAATCAACAAAAGAATGGCTTCACCAGAAGAAAGTTAAAGATGTTCTTCGTGTTTCACTGTTGCAGTCATTACATTTGGGTAAGCCTGCTGGCAGTTTGCCCTCAGTCGGCCTGAATTCCAAAGTCCTGGGTCCTGCGTCGGCTGCCGTCGCCCCTTCCCTGACATCAAGTCGTCAGGGGTATAAAAGATGCAGCTGACGCCATTTTCTTTAGTCTTTCTTGCCGCGCGGTTCCCGAAGCAGAAGCAGTTCGAAAGTGCTGGTCGGCCGACTCCTGAGATTTCCGTGTTCGATTTTCAGATCCAAAGTCTTCAATAAAGCTAAGTACCCCATTGGGGAAACTTTTTTCTTGCTACAGACCGATGTCAGAAAAAGTTAATAATTGTATTTCTTGTGGAAAGCAAATACCTCATAAGGACTTTCATTCTTACTGTATTCCTTGCCTAGGCCCTGATCACAATGTTGCTGGTTGTCGGTTTTGTGGTAGATTTATCCAACGCACTATTAAGCGTCGGTATGATTTTGCTTTAAACTATTTTGGACACCGGTTTAATTATCCAGAAATGTCGTCGGATAGCCATCCGACTACCGAAGTTCACAAAAAAATGCAAAGAAAAGGAAAGAGACAGACAACCGAGGCCCAAGACTGACAACGAAGCTTCTCCTAAGCCAGTCACCGGTTCGCCAGTTCTCAGTGAGGTGCTTTCGCAGCCCCTGATGCCCGCTACTTTAGAGTCGCAGCCCGCAACCAACTCCCACGTGGAGTCGGCCATGCTGCTGGAAACTCAAGGTATTGGAGCCTTGGATACTATTCCTTCAGATGGGCCTGGAGCCGCTGAGCAGGCACCGGCTTCTGAGGGTGTATTCAGACCTAAACATCTTTACATTAAGCCAACCTCAGCTTCAAAGGCAAAGACTAAAGCACCTTGTAAAGCAAAGAAACAAACTGAAGAGCCACATGGACAGGCCTCTATGCCCAAAAAACAGATGCTCAAAATGGCCGAAGACTTAATTACTTTGATCAGGGGTTCCCATCCCCCTCCTGATAAGAGGCCTAGGCAAGAGACTGACTATGAATCTTTAAATCATGTTTCTATTTATTCTGATGCCTTGTCTGATCAGGAATATTCTCTTCCCCCCATGAGGATTCTGATGCTGAAGAATCTATACCTTCAGCTTCTCCTCCAGGGGACTATTCTTTTGGGGAAACCTTGCATACCATAGGTTCATAGGTTCATAGGTAGGTACTGGGCTATCTGCCCGAAGGCATATATTAGCCCAGCCATGTTGTGTGGTATTCACCGCCCCTTTGGTTAGTTCCCTAGGCCCTTGATCTAGCAGCTAGTACCCTTGGCCCCTATCTAGTAGAGCTATTGATATGATCCCTGGTGTGAACTTTCTGTTACCCATACACTCCTCAAGGTTCCTTTTGAAGAGTGATAGTGAGGGGCTCTGTCTTATGTAGATTGGGACCTTGTTCCATAGCAAGGGGAGTCTTTGCGAAGGGAATCTATCCCTCCAGCATGTTCTATTCATTGTTGTGCTGAGCTTTATATCCCTAGAGCATGTAGCTCGAGTAGATTTGGTTTTGCTAAGATGGAGCATGTTCAGCTGTTCTGGGTTCGACATGGCTCTGTATGTTAGACAGAGATCGCCTTTGAGAAGGCGATATGCAACACAGAAAAGCCTTAGTTTTTTCAATCGTGCTGCTTAGGGCAACTGTTTGAGGCCAGTAATCCTCTTAGTGAGGTACCTCTGTGGTCTCTCCAGCTGCTAGAGATGCCTAGCCAGGTACATTCCACCAATTGGTGCATTGTACTCAATAATGGGTCTGCTAAGGGAAGAGTAGAGGGGCACCACTACATCCTTAGATCTTGATGCGAACCCTTCCATGATCAGATGGGTCACATAGAAGGATTTTCTAACCACCTTGGCAACATGGTTATTAAAGGAAAGCTGACTATCTACTTGGGTCCCTAGATCCCTTATTACTTCTTCAGATTTCAGGGGGTTACTTCCTATGTGGTAGTTCGCGGGTACTCTGTTTTTTCCAAAGGGGATTACTACGCATTTTTTAGCATTTAGCTTGAGACCATGGCTTTGACACTATGCATCAGTCTCATTAAGGCCCTACTGGAGGATATCCATGTCAGCCGGAGACTCTGTTATAGCACCCAGTTTGCAGTCGTCCACATACTTGGTCAGCCACAGCCCTTCAGTACTTGCCTGTACTTCTTAGAAGTATATGCCAAACAGGAGGGGCCCAAGGACATTGCCCTGAGGCACACCGTTCGTTACTGGTCTGGATTCGGACATAGATCCCGCTACTCTTACTTTGTGGGATCTGTCTGAGAGCCAGTTTGCAATCCATCTTGTGACGCAAGGGTTTATGCCCAGGTTGGTGAATTTATCAATAATACCCGAATGGGAAATGGTGTCAAATGCTTTAGCAAGGTCAAGGTAAGCCGTGTGTACCTCCATTCCCTTATCTATAGCCTGAGTAACTGTCTCAAAGAAGTCCACCAAGTTCAGGAGGCATGATCTGCCCTTGATGAATCCGAACTGTGTGGGGTCAAGTGTTTGGAGGTTCCCAATCTCTCCATTTATGAGTTCCATAATGATTTGCTCCATTGTCTTACAGATCAGACTGGTCAGGCTTATTGGTCGGTAGTTCTCAGGGTCGGTTGTGGGCCTGCCCTTGTGCAGCGGCACCACCATTGAGGTGTGCCATTCTATGGGCACATATCCTGTTGAGAGGCTGAGACTGAACAGGGTATTCAGATGCGGGGTTAATTCATTTTGGAGCTCGCGTATGACACAGCCCGGGACACCATCTGGTCCCATGGAGGCAGTGTTTTTAGCTTTAGATAGAGCCTTATTAACCAACGTATCAGTTATAATTGGAGTTACACAATCCCCTGGAATAGTAACAGGCCCTGCAGGTGGTGAGGGGGCATGAGGGTGCATTTCCACTGGGAGAGCCAAGATTTTTCAGAATCTAAAAAGAGGCACAGGGATTTCCTTTTACTACCTCAACACAGGCCATTAGCCATTCCACCTGTGCTAGATATTGTAGATGATGTGTTTTCGGAGTCTAGTCTTACCCCTGACTCCTTACCTCCAGCTCCTGTTAAGCCTGACATAAATTACAGGGTTTCTGACTCTCATAAATTCCTTTTTAAAAACCCTGCTGCAGACCCATAAACTATTTCACAGGGTCCCAAAGGAGTTAAGGCTTCCGCTGCAAAAAAACTCTACCCCCTCTGACAGCGATTCTAGGTCACTGGATGGATGGGGTAAAAAGGTTTACACATCTGCTACCTTGGCTATAAGGGCCTTAAACTGTCAGTTTCATATGCTCAAATATCAGCAACCTGTCATGGCATTGCTTAAACAGAAAATGTTATTAAACTCTGAATGTGCAGAAAACAAGGAAATGCAGGATTTATTGCATACAGCTGAACAAGTTGGAAAGCATACTTTGCAATGTGGTTTTGATTCTTTGGAGGCCTCCTGCAGGGCCGCAGTTACGTGTTCTGTAATTAGGAGGCATGCTTGGTTAAAGGAACATAATCTGCCTGATCATGTCAAAGTTAAATTATTAGATGCACCTTTACTGCATGATACTTTGTTTGGTGTTAAGGTAGAGGAGGTGTTAAAGAAAATGGAGGACAAAGCTAAATCTATGCAGCCACCTAGGTTTAGTAGACACTGGCCTACAAAGAATTGGTCCTTTCCTGTGTCAGATAGACCTCAGAGGGGCAGATCCAGATGCCCTAGAGGCAGATCTCAGGCGCAAGGTTCATACAGGTCAAAGCAATGGGGTGCTTCTACCTCCAGAGTTGGAGAAGACAAATCACAACCCTACAGGAAACAGTCCCAATGACTTTCCCCTGCCTGCATCAAGCACTTATCTCCTGGCAGCACCCTTAGGGGGAAAATTAGCACTTTTTTCTCAAAATTGGCACATTATAACCCAGGACAAGTGGGTACTAAATATCGTGTCACAAGGGTACAAGTTCCATTTCCATACCCTGCCAAAGGGAAACGGCTGGCCAGATCTGCCAAAAAATCAATGGGCAGAGGCACAAAAACAAGTCTCATCCCTCATGGACATGGGGGCCATTCAACAAGTACGAGAGCAAGAGCAGGGACAAGGATTTTACTCAAGACTGTTCTTGGTACCCATAAAGGACAAGGCCTGGAGGCCAATACTGGACCTATCTATTCTGAACACATTTCTGGATATACCAAAATTCAAGATGATGACTTTGCAGCAGCTTCTGCCCATGCTGGGCAAGAACGCTTGGCTGGTGACGCTAGACTTAAAAGAGGCATACCTGCATGTCCCAATCAGACAATTATGCAGAAGATACCTCAGATTCAAGGCAGGCTCAATGCATTACCAATTCTCTGCACTACCCTTTGGCTTATCTACTGTGCCCAGGGTCTTTACAAAGTGCCTAGCACCAGTAATTGCATTCTGCAGACAAAGAGGAACACAAATATATCCTTACTTGGACGACTGTCTAATTCAAGCAGAGAACAAGGACATTCTTCTACAGCATCTGGCATTTGTGAAAAGACTTCTAACATGCCTAGGGTACACAGTCAACAAAAAGAAATCAAAACTAGTACCCTCTCAAGAGATAATATTCCTGGGTGCAAGCCTAAATACAACTGCCCAGATGGCTTATCTCACGCCAGACAAACAAAGGCAACTGACTACCTATTTCAAAATGTTGGCAACAAAGGCCCAGTTATCTGCAAGAAAAATTCTGCAGGCTTTGGGCTTCATGGCATCCTGCATCCTACTAATTCCATATGCAAGACTGCATATGAGGAAACTTCAGTGGTACCTAAAAAGTGTTTGGACTCAACATTGCCACAGCCTGGAAACAATGATTTCTCTTATTCCCTGCCTACAACAGGAGTTTCGATGGTTGGCAAAGGCTTGTCACCAAAACAAGGGACAGCCATTCACATTACCCATAGCCAGGCAAACACTAACAATGGATGCATCAGATTATGCCTGGGGGGGCCCACATGGCAGGAAGATGCATTCAGGGCACATGGTCCTCAACCCAAATGCATCTACATGTCAATCAAAAAGAGATGCTAGCTGCTCAGAATGCCCTAACAGCCTTCAATGACCTACTTCATCCGGGACAACTACTGATAAAGACAGACAACACCACGGTCATGTGGTATATAAACAAGCAGGGGGGCACACATTCTTACCCCCTTTGCAGACTAGCCATGACTTTGTGGGACACAACATTAATTTACCAAGTACACCTGCAGGCACAATTCTTGCTAGGAAGGAAAAATACTCTTGAAGACGAACTAAGCAGAAACCTCATGGATCCCCACGAGTGGCAGCTGGATCCACAAGTCTTCAGTGTGATAACAAGGAAATGGGGATGCCTGGACATAGATCTGTTTGTCTCCCCTCACAACTTCCAACTAAAAAGATTCTGCACAAGGACTTATCACAGACAAGCATGGAAAGTGGATGCCCTATCTTTCAGTTGGAAAAACCTATCAGTATATGCCTTTCCCCCACTGCCTCTCCTGCCCAAGGTACTCCTAAAGGTCCGACAGGAGAAGCCAAAAATGATACTGATCGCCCCAGACTGGCCCCGCCAGTACTGGTTTCCAATCCTAAAGAAATTGTCTCAATGCCCAGCTTGGACCTTACCTCAAATACCTCATCTACTGTCCCAGCAAAACAATCAGATCCTGCACAGCCAGCTCAGGACTTTAAATCTGGCAGCATGGCGGATAATGTAGTCATACAAAACACACCTCTCAGTAAAGCTGTGATGGATGTCATTTTGGAGGCCAGAAGGCCTAGTACTAGAAAATCTTATGCTGGAAAATGGAAGAGATTCTATGCTTGGAACCAGGCACAAGGAACTGATACAGCTGTGCCAAATATTCCTCAGATTTTGCAATACTTAACTGAGATGCTGGACAAATGCCTATCGTTTTCATCTATTAAAATTCATGCCTCTGCCATTTCGGCTCATTACAATACAGAGCCACCAATCCTTTCTCATCCCTTATGAAAACCGTACCTCAAATGAGCCAGATATTTAAGGCCTCCAAGGAGATCATGAATGCCTGCATGGGACCTCAACTATGTCTTGGAAAAACCCACCCTGCATCCTTTTGAGCCAGCTGCTACTGCTGATATAAAGTTTTTATCTTGGGAAACAGCTCTGCTCCTAACAATAACTTCTGCAAGACGAGTTTCAGAGCTACATGCACTCATGGCAGTGGAATCCTTTATCATTTTCTATCCAGTCAGGATCTCTCTCAGGACAAACCCAACATTTATGCCTAAGGTGGTGTCCAGTGTGACTCTTAGCCAAACTATTCATCTGCCAACTTTTTATCCAAATCCACAGAACAAGGGGGAAAAAATTCTGCATTATTTGGACGTACACAGACAGCTTAGATCTACTTGGACAGAACCAAAGTTTTCAGAAAGGTAGAGCAATTACTAGTGGCATATGCTGCAGGATCACAAGGAAAGGCTATCTCAAAGCAGACTATTTCAAAGTGGATAGGCCACTGCATTCATTTCTGCTACTTACACCATGGCAAGCCAGTGCCTAAGGGCATTAGGCCACATTCAACCAGAGCTGCAGCCACGTCAGTAGCCTTTCTCAGGGGAGTACCAACCAAGGACATTTTAGAGGCTGCTACTTGGAGCTCAGTGCACACCTTTACAAAGCACTATCATCTGCCACTCTACTCTAAATCCAGGGCAGGCTTTGCCACTGTAGTTCTGCAGGGCCTAATAGCCGCTCCTAATGCTGTTTAGCTCCAGCCTCCCATCCATAGCTTTGGGACTCTACCCAAATGTAATGACTGCAACAGTGAAACACGAAGAACATAGTACAGTTGTGTACACTTACCATAAATGTAGATGTTCGAGTGTATTCACTGTTGCAGTCCAGGTTACCTGCCCACCATCCTCCTTTTTGTCTGTTGGAATCTATCTTTCCTTCTCTGATTTATACAACCTATGTGGTGTATTTGCTTGTAGATGAAGGTAAAGTTTATATTGGTGCATGTATTTACATATATATATATATATATATATATATATATATATATATATATATATATATAAATTTTGGCTACCCTTTCAGGGGACACCTGACATCTGGGACAAGAAAAACTAAAGAAAATGGCGTCAGCCGCATCTTTTATACCCCTGATGACCTGACGTAAGGGAAGGGGAGATGGCAGCCGACGCAGGACCCAGGACTTTGGAATTCAGGCCGACTGAGGGCAACCTGCCAGCAGGATTACCCAAATGTAATGACTGCAACCGTGAATACACTCGAACATCTACATTTATGGTAAGTGTACACAACTGTACTTTTTGAAGTGGCCCAGCCAGAACCCAGATGTAAATCGAATAGAAAATATGTGGGGTAACCTGAAAAGGGCTGTGCACAGGAGATGCCCTGACAGATTTGGAGCTCTTTTGCAAGGAAGAGTGGGCAAATATTGCCAGGACAAAATGTTCCATGCTGATAGACTCCTACCCAGGAAGATTGAATGCTGTAATTAGATCAAAAGGTGCTTCAACAAAGTATTAGTTAAAGGGTGTGCAAACTTATGCAACCAGCTTATTGTATGTTTTTTATTTTATATATTTTTTCTCCTAACAAATTTGTTTTTCACTTGAATTGTACAGGTTGTAGGTCACATTTAAAGGTAGGAGAAGTTTTGAAATGAGTTATTGTGGTCTAATTTTTTTATATCACAAAAACCTGGCATTTTAACAGGGATGTGTACACTTTTTGTATCCACTGTATGTCTTAATATAATTCAATACTCTTTGTTTTTTATCTACATCCATAAGGCCATTCACACTGTGTGTTAATATTGACAAAGGAGCCATTGTGATAGAAAAGCTATTACTACCACATTTTACATGGCAGTTCGTTTGACTTTTTGCTTTCTTCTTGCAGTATGCATACTAATCACCGGCAGGCTGATTTTGTCTGTAGTTGCTTCTTCTCATCTCTGTTTGATCCCATGTCACATTTCACTTCAATAAATACATTCAACAAACAAAAAAAAATAATTACTGTTTCAAAAAAAAAAAAAAACACCATATTAAGTCATAGCAAATATGAAACCTATATACACTTTCCAAAAATAAAGTCTTCCCTTCCAAACAGAAGCAGTTTCTCCAAGGAAATGGCTGCACCCACAGGTGTAACTGTTCTATAGTTAAGGTTAACTATGTTAATGTGCATGTTAGAGCCAGTGTTCCACCTTACACTGATTGTTATCTGTTCTTATCTTTAATGCCCTCCTAGATGTGAAAAACAATTTGCATGCTTTCAGTGCTTATTAAATTTTTGTTTAAGAAAAAGTGCATTGGCTACCCTTAATGAAATAAGGTACATTGTACACTGTTATATTTAATGAATTAAAATACTAAGGCTGCTGGAGAGGCAGCTACTTCTATAATTACTCACTACTCACTGTTTATAGCTTCCTTTTTTTTTCTTCTCTTTTTTTTATTTTCACTGAACTATTGTCAATATCTCTATAAATATTGATTACATTGCACCTTAAATGTTTCACTCCGAACATATGGTTTCATTTAACTGATGAACAGCTACAATATTTTTTCCAGCCAGAGGATTTTGTTCTTCTTCTCTGTTTAGTTTTCCCTTACTTTTTCCAAATGTCTTCTTTGCTTGCATACAGTGAGTTGACTAGCCAGTAACAAAATTTTACCCAGATTGACAAATTTTACACGTTTTAAAATGTAGTGGTTTTCACATACAGAGAAAGTATGTTAGTCATCTGCCATCTTGGAACTCCTTCAAATGTGAAGAATTGAGTACAAATTAAGCTTCATATACTGGGTGTCCATTAACAGCTGAACTGCTGCATGGAATGTTTGTGTGTTGGGCAAGGTACTGGCACTGACAGTTTCTTTCTTTTGTTGAGGGCAGAAAAGGTCCCACCATATAGACAGACAATTTATAAATTTGTGGCCATATGCATCACTATTTACAGCAAAATGGCTTTCAATTTCCTGACCTCTGCAGTGCCTGGAAGTTTTACTTTAAAAAACATTTCTTGAGTTGGTATGTACCTGCATGTCTATAAAGCACTAGAACAAGGACTTGATGTTAAGATATAGGGCAGGGTTTTGGCAGAACATGGCTAAAATTCATTTGGTGTAGTTTCATTTATGCTTTATGTTTATTTGCCTTGTTTGACAACATTCTGGCATCTTGGAAAGTTGTAGTCTTTGGAGTAATGCCCTGAATGTGTTACAGTATTACTTATCTCTCTTATTTTCTTCCTTCCTCTCCCCATGTCTGGGTTTTTTTATTTAGTGGTATCTCATGGTAAATTGATTCTTTGTGGCATTGTTCTGAGATGCTCCTTTCACACTTTACTTACTACTATTTGGTAATTTGTTAGCAGGACTTACAGGAGGTGATGTGGAGGCTAGTCACCCTACAGTGTAAACCTTAGAGCTAGATAATTTGAAGTGACACCCTGACCCCATGTGCAAAAATGGGGAAAAGGGGTTGTGGATGGATGGGTGGATGGATATGGGTGCTGGTGCTGAAGTCATAACAGACAGACCTTGCCCCAACATGCAAACATGAGAGTCTGTGTAGCTGAAGATAGAGTTGCTCAAGAACAGAGTAAGATTAGTCCCATTACTGTGTATGGTTCTTGTTGCAGAGGGCAGAATTTAAGATTGCTGATCAGCATTTGTTGCTCACTAAGTCACAAGCAGAGCTGTATTATCAAGAGACCTAAGCGACTGAGTGTTGTAACTGTGCACCAAGAATGTGGAATGATCCCTGATTGCTAACCTGTAGAAAAAAATAGGTGGGACCCGGTGTGTCAGCAGTCACATTAGTCAGTTTGTACATTTCTGTCTTGCCCTGCGTTTGTGCTCTTTGTGTTGGTACATTTCCACCTATGTGGTGTGGAATGTCACACCTCTAGCAGTCTACACACATAATTGTATTCTAGAGGATTTTCTGAAAAATCAACTTAAAAAGTATAAGATAAGCAAATGTACATATTTTGTGAACAGTAAAACTATTAAAACTGTAAAAACAGCAGTGTTAGTAAGAGGTGTTATTTACTGGAAAGGCTCACCCAGACTCTGCTACAGTTTGCTGTGAAGGAAAGGTTAGTTTGCCTTTTATTTGTTGTATTTTGTATTACTTTATTGCCTTTTTCTATTTTGTATACTGTGATTTGTTTTCTTTACACTGTGTTTTACTTGTATACTGCTTTAATTGCATATTAAAACTTGAAAAGAGACCACAGCTCTGTCTCTTATGAGTCAGACAGAAATTTTCACACCCTGCCACCCAGTTACTGTTGTGTTCTTAAACAACACTGTCTTTTTAGTTGCCTGTGCCTTATGTTAATTTGACCATATGCCTCATTTCCTCTCTACTTTTACTGGCTGGTGTGAGTAAGCACAAAATTATCATTTTGTGAAATCACTCCCCTTCAACTATTTAAATTTATTGGCCATCCTACTGTATTCCATAGTACCAGAATACAGAAGTGACCACCCCCTTTCAGTCTGTCTTGCTGTTTTAAAAATAGTGACTCTCCACTAAAACTTAACTTTTTAGACAGGTAAAACTTAAGTTACCTACTTTCACATCTAACTCCCCTAGTGCACACTGCAGTGTTTAGGGTAAACCATTTTTTCATCTTACCTTTAAGCATCTGTTGTAAGACCACCAGTTATTGGAGAACCAACATTCTGCCTCTCAGTAGTCATCTTGGGATTAGTGCTTCTGTTTTCTCCTGGTGAGAGAAGGAGTGCAGTTACATTATTTCCTGGAAACTGCTGATCACGAGAAAGCTTAATAACTGTTTTATAGGTGACAGCTTGGAATCTGTGCTTATATTCTTATCCTGGTGAGAGTAGGAGCAGAGTTCATTGAGTCCTGACTCTTTCTGGATGGAGAGTGAGTGTCTGTGCGTAACATACCTGATTGGTCTGGTTGCTGTTCAATGCATCTGCTAGAAAAAGGCTACAAGCCTGCAGACCCTTGCATCATCTGGGACAAGACTGTGGATCATCAAACAGGCCGTGGCCTGCTTCTCTTCTTGGGATTGGTGCTAACATTTTGCTTCTAGTGAGAGAAGAAGTAAAGGAGTATTGTATCCCAACAGAGGGAAGCTGTGGTGAGACCAGTATTAGTAGTAGCCAGGCAGTAGCCATTCATGCGACTTCCCTCTTTTCATCATTCTTGACAAGCTAATTTTTTATTTTTCATTAAGTACTGCTTGATTACTTTCTAACTTCAGATTATCTGCCTAGATACTCTTCTCTTCAACCTATTCATTAACAACTTTCGCCAATCCATCCCAGACTAATCTATCATCCAATATGCAGATGACTCAACAATTATCTGCTCAGCCTTCTCCCCCTCCTAGCTCCTAGCAAAAACCCAACTAGCCTTCTCCAAATCAGAAACCTGGATGCAGTATAACCAGCACTAAATGCAAATAAAATCAAACTGATGTTTTTTTCCCCTACCAAAAACTCCATTGACAAATCCACATTCACCATACAGAGCCAAAACAACACCCTTCTTGAAATTGTTCCCAACACCAAGCTTCTTGGCATCATTATTGATGGAGAACTAAAATTTGACACCCACCTCTGCTCCGCAATCAAGAAAACCCACCAAAAGTTAGGTCTCCTGTACAGGCACAATTGCTTCCTAAGCCCCTCTACCCATCAAACTCTTGCATCTACCTTTCTACTCCCCTCCCTTATGTATGGTGCCCCTCTTTTCACCAATCTCCATCTTGGCCTTTGGTCCAAACTTGAAGATCTCCAAATTTGCAATCAATTCAAAAACCTCATCCCACCACTGCCACTCCATCCTCACCCTCAACTGGCTTGAACTACCTAACTACCTCAGTTACCTATAACTCACCATTGCCCACAAGCTCATCTTTAAACCTGTCAACTGCCCAGCTCTTGCTGCTTCCTTAAAACCTTACATTCCCAACCGCGCACTCAGATCCAAAAGCTAAAATTTCCTTCAGATCCACAAACCTGCATGACTTCCTGGCCATCTACTACTGTCCCATTCCTTGGTTTCCCCTCAAGTGGAACTCTCTTCCCACACACCTACGCAACCTACCTAACCATACAAATTTAAAATCTCAGCTACTCTCTCATCTTTCTTCCAAATGGGAATGCCCTTGCCATGTTCCAACTTAACCTCCCCCCCCCATTCCACCTTGCACTGACTCATCCAACTACATCTACTATCACTTTGTCCCGTCCAAAACAATCCCTCCCCTACCAAAAACTAATTTTCTCTCTAATATCTATTGTACTATACTCTCCAGTCTCAATTATAGTATTACCCTCTTCATGCATATTATTTTCCTAACCTACTAATGGCTAGTTGCTATATGTTTTGAAATGTTAAACCTACAGTTGAGTTTATAACAAAAATATTCACTTTATGTAAATGTTGAAATTTCTGTATTGAATTATGTCTTTTCATTTTTGTAACATTGTGACAAGCCAATTGCAAATATCATGGAGCTTATCTGTAAATGTTTAATTAGCTGTATGAACTATGTCCTTTTGTAACGTGAAATGTAACTTGCAATTATTGTGGAGTTTTTCTCCCTGGGCCTCTACTGAAAATGGGCTCTTCTTGGCCCAGTGGACTTCCCTGGTTATCAAACTTAAATAAAATAATAAATAAAAAAATAATAATAAAATCCTTAAATTTTCAGGGTTTATGTATTGGTTTCCCCTCAAGTGTTTGGCAGTGCTCTCTACAGACTCAGACACCTTAAGTGACATTTTTCCTGTAAAAGGAATATATAAGGAAAACAGCTCCAGCACTTAGTAATAAGAACCATCCCTCCTGGCATGTCTAAAGGTCAGTTCCCTGTGCTTTCTCCTATTAACCTGGTGAACTTGGGCATTCTGAGGCAGTGTAGCAACTGCCTCATGTACACAGACAACCCTCTCCTCTTACTTCCCAACACTCAGACTTGTGAGAGATGCACTTGTATATCCAAATTGGAAGCCATGCACTCTCAAGCCAAGACCGGAATAGCTGGTCAACACCTGCACCACACCACATGCACTCCAGAATACCCACCATTACAGCTCTCACATAAAAACACAAACCACACACCCACCTTTGCTGAGGCTGTCAATAGAAATCTATCCAAACAGCAGAGACCTCCAAGGCTAAAATGCACTCGACCACCACAACACAACACAAACCACAAGACATATAGCTCACCTACACATTGTGCCCATCATCAACCAAAGCCTCCCCAAAAAAAAATGCCTGCATCAATGCACTCATCAATGACTGGAGTGAGGAGTGACACACATGTCCCACTCTAAGTTGAGGTAACAGTCAAGGTAGAAGTCAGCAATCAGGTGCCAGAATCCTACCACATACAACACGGTCACACTCAACAAGTACAAGTATGAATGTGTCCATGTTGGTTGGTGTGAATTGATTTGAGACACTGGATTCTGAATACTGCTAAAGCTGTTGCTACCCCTATAGTGCCTTTTTAGGCGATGTTCCAAAGACCAAAATACCACCGTAACAGCTATAAATAAATGCAATCTGAGGGGCATGCTGCTCAGTGCTAGAAGTCTAAATCTCAAGATGCACTTGCTTGAAGCACTCCTCAAAATGGAGAACATCAACATTTGTACTGTAATGAAGACCTGGTTTAAAGCAGCAGAAAGCACCCCTGCACTACCAGTATATAACTCATTCCACACCCTTCGGCCCCAGAACATGGAATGTAGCTCTAAAGCTGGTGCTGCCTCCATATTCATAAAGGATATGCACACCTGCAGACTATTAGCCCAGCATAACGCATCTGAGATACTTCAGGTACAACTAACATTGGGTAAGATGGTAATTCAGGTTGTAGCCTGCTGTACATCCCCAACCATGTCCCAAGACTCTCACTCCACATTCCTAAGCACCCTGGAAACTATTAGGGTCCAACACTCTCATACTAGATGACTTCAACTACCCCTCCATCAACTGGGAAAACTAGTCATGCACCAATACACTATCCCAACGCTTCCTGGAATTCATCAATTCCATTGCCTGGACCAGCTCATTCTTACCCTCAGTAGAGGAAGCAACATCCTTGACCTGGTTATTATTAACATGGGCAACCATTGCTCTACACCAATAGTCAATTCCTCCCTGGTTAGATCCGACCATAAACTAATCACCATGGAAATCCACATCTCACCCACACCCCCTGCAAAGGTAACCACCATGAAAAACTTCTCCAAAGCTGACTTTGGGCTCCTAAAAACTGAGGTGGCTAACATCATGGCACCCATGTCAATGGAAAACTGATGCATGACTGCCAGATCATACACCAATGTACTGTACGAACACATACATAAATGCATATATCTAGCCATACCCAACAGAACCAAGATGCTCTCCTCCAAAAAAAGGAAGCCAATCTGGTGGTCCCCTGCCATTAATAAACTCTACAACAGAAGGAAGAAACTGTTGCAGAAAAAGGTGAAGTCTGAAGACTAGAAAAACTCCCTTATTATCCTCAAGAAAAAGTTGAGATCCCTCATCAAAACCTCTAAAGCTAACTGTGAGTGCAGAATTGTGGCAAACACTAAAAACAACCGCAACACCTTCTATAGTTATATCAAGAATTTCCACGGCAATACCCAGATTTGCTATGAGTTACTGCACAGTGGTACCTCCTGTACTGAGCCAACAGATGTTGCCAACATACTGACCGACAGATTCAGTACCAAATTTACCCCTCCCCCCAAAGAACCAATGATAATACCAGAGGAATGCCAGGCACCCAGCACAGGTTAAAGCTGCATTGTCCAAGGTCAATACAGCTTCCATTGGACTTGACAATATCCTTGTTTGTGTTCTACATGAACTACAAAATGAACTGGCATCACATCTGTGTGCCCTTTTCAATCACAGTGTCACATCAGGCTTTGTCCCTACCAAATGGCGCACTGCCAGAGTCATCCCTCTCCATAAAGGGAGACCATGGGAATTATCGCCCCTTTAGCCTGACGAGTATGATATGTAAGACTATTGAGCGCATCATCATGGACCTAATTAACCAGGATACAGGGAATATTCAAACTCTAGATCCCACGCAGTTTGGTTTTGTGAAAGGTAGATCATGCCTGCTCAACCTGGTTGACTTCTTTGAGTCAGTCACCAGAGCTGTGGATGAGGGCAAGGCAGTTCATACAGCCTACCTCAATCTGGCCAACGCATTTCATACCTTTCCCCACTCAGGAATTATTGATAAACTCACCAAACTGGCATCAACCCCTATGTCACTAGGTGGGTTGAAAATTGGCTCACAGATAGAACCTACGGTGTGAAAGTAGCAGACTCCAAGTCAGACTGCTGACTAGTCACGAGTGGAGTCCCACAAGGATCGGTCCTGGGTCCTCTCCTGTTTGGCATCTACTTCACAGAAGTCCAGGCTAACACGGAGGGACTCTGTCTGACCAAGTTCGCAGATGACTGCAAGCTGGGAGCCATTATTAACTCCTCAAGTGATGTAGACATCCTACAGAAAGGCCTCACTGAGACCAGTGACTGGTGTCGATACCATGACCTTAAGCGTATTGCCAAAAAATGCGTCATCATCCCCTTTAGGGAAAACTCAGTTCCCACTAATTACCACATTGATGGGAGCCCACTGAACACTGAAGCTATTATAAGAGATTTGGGGACATAAGTTGACAGCAACCTCTCCTTCGACCACCACATTGCCACTGTGGTCAGAAAGTCCTTCTGTATGGCACATCTCATTACCAAGGGTTTTGCATCCAGGAAGAAAGAGGTCATCATCTCAATCTACTCTTCTCTCATTAGGCCAGTGATTGAGTATAATGCCCCATTTGGCATGTACCTTACTAGACACATGCAACAGCTGGAAAGGCCACAAAATTACCTCACGAAGAGGATTCTAGGCCTTAAACACATGTCCTACATGGACAGACTCAAAAAAACTCCAGCTATTCTTTGTCTCATATCATCTACTAAGAGGCAATTTCTGCCTGACTTACAAAGCTATGTCTGACCCAGCTCTGTTAGAAATGCTACATCTAATGAAATCCCAATCCCTCCACACCACACGCTCCAGAGACCTCAACCTCATTACCACAATCAGCAGAACATGCTGGAGGGACAGGTTCATAACCTAGAGACTGCGCATGCTCTGGAATAGAATTCCCATACATGTCAAACAGAGCACCTCACTGGCCGTCTTCAAGAGAAATCTTGATGAGTGGATGGGAAATAGAAAGTTCACATTGGGGATCACTCCAGTGGCTCTACTTGATAGAGGTACTGGGAACTAACGTCGGGCGGCACGATGCCAGGGCACATCTATGGGCTAAGCTTGTAAAGGCTCCAGGGCCATTAGTCTAGTACACAACTATGAACCTATTGTAATAGTCAATGCATTTGTAGTCTTTTAGTAAATGCTATAACGCACACAAACCCAGAATTACATTTTTTACTGAACTTTCACAATTTGTCATATCTTGGAAAAACTGTACAACCTAGACATATAATGAAGCATAGGCTTTCATGTGACAACAATAAATTTCTGTGAGTGTATGCTTGTTGAGATATTTTCAGCAATATGAAAACATATGGTTAACTGTGTAATAAGGAATATAGATAACAGTGAATATTTCAAAAGATGTTCAATTGACTGTGCAAATATCAGTGACTCCCACTCTAATATCACCCACCCCATCCAACCGCTACCTTTCTTTCCACCCCACTAACTACCTTGATTATAGCAAGCTCAGATGCTCATAAGCCTAGTACTTATTATACAGCAGGAACTTCTTATTGTAACAATTGTTAATGTCTGTTATGTACTTCACAGATAAAGATTCTAGTTGTCTACTGATGTGCTATGTTCTTCATCTGTAACTATGTTTGTAATTAATTGCTATGTTAATCAAATTGTTAGTTGCTATGTAAATCCAATGTAACTACTGTCTGTTTATTTTGGGTCTACTTTAATTAAACGAAAGCGGAATCCGTCGAATACGAATCCGTCGACATGTAAACAGCGAAACGCGGAAACGTCAGATTCACTAAATAGCGAAATCGGAACTGTCGAATTGTCATAGTTGGCCCATCTGCGGTATAACTCCGTAAGGTAAGTGTGCAGTAGTTACAGACCTTAGGGTTAGGGAGGGGCTAAGGGTAGTGCATAGATAGTTGTGTTTGTGGGGTTTAGTGTAGGGTTACAAGTGGGGTTATGGTGCTTTAATTTAGGATTAGTAATAGGGTTTTGGTTAGTGTATGTATGTGTTTTTTGTTGTTGTGTTTGCATAGGTAGTATGTTACGGGCGGTGGGGTTTGCCGACTATTACGGTTTCGATGTTTAAATTTCATGGTTTTGCATGTTTGACGTTATCGCATTTTGCTGTTTGTGTCGACGGATTCGTATTCAACGGATTCCGCTTTCGTTTAATTAAAGTAGACCTGTTTATTTTAACTGTGGAGCTTTTCTCCCCTGGCCTCCTCTGAAAATGGACCTACGTCTAGTCGGACACTCCCGGTCAACAAATATAAATAAATAAATAAATGACAGTTTTCTTCAACAACATCTAAAGTTTACCTGGTGCCATGCAATAGTTTATTAGTCACTTGTTTTTTGAATTATTAAGTACTTATGGAGTATTACTTATTTTCAATTAAGAATATCTCCAGAATAGTATGGTATAAGTGGACATCACCAATAAATTTTCCTGTATCCTACCATGACATTGCACACCATGCCCCTGAGTGTGCATGTAGGTCTCTCAATTATGAAATATGAACATAAATATGAAAATATCAATAGTAAATGTAAAACCTTGATTAATTTCTCTAATGCAGGAGATTGTAAGTTAACAATCTTAGTGTCATTTTGTTAATAAGTCCTTTTTCCATACTGTCTATTATTAGCTGATAAGTCATGTAGTTAAAGAAGCCAGACCCAAAAAAAGGTCTAGGCACCATAAGGAGCTGTGAGTGTTAACTGGGAGTATAAAAAGAGTTGCTCTAGGCTTGAATTAAGTAGACTATTTTCTCTCAAGATATACAAGTGCAAAAAAGTTGAAATGCTGGTGGGCACTGATGTGCTGTCCAGTGATCAGTGTGACTACTAGTCCAGATGTTAGTGGAAATATAAGGAAATATTTACTTGCAGTCTTGCCTACCATTCATAAAGGTTTGTAGTTATTAAAGATCTTGCTTGCATCACATTTGACAAGATGGTGACTATTTTGTCAGTATTCTAGACAAATGTCTCTTGGACATAGAAACAAAAAAGTGAGAGAAATGGGATGGGATCTACTGTGAAAGCCAGAAATTATATTGCAGGCAGATGTATAATCTGAGGCAAAATACGAAAGTGCACACCTGTGGAATGTTTGGAAAAATCAGTAAAACAGTTTTTTTTATTTTTTGCAGGGAGGAAATCACCTCTGCACCTCCATATGTGCAGTTTTGCTTCTACAACCTTATCATTTATATAACTAATTCCATGGTTGCACAACATTGGATAAAAGAGAAAACTCCTGTTAAGGGTGAGACACAGCTCACACGTCTGTGGTCTGACAGTAAAGCCAAAATGATATTAAAGCATTCTGGTAGCTTCCGTTCCAGGGAATCTGCCTCAAGTGCTATGTTTACAGGGAATTAACATTCAAGCAGGTATAGGCCCCCAAACTGCATGTGTTTTGTCAGTGTCCACAAATTTCTGTCAGACATATTAAAAAAAAAGAATCACCGTTTAATATGGGTTGATTTTAAAAATTCTGTCTGTGACCTCTAACCTGTATTGGACACTAAATGTAAGAAAACTTCATTAGCTTTCATGTCTCGGTCAGGAAAACTTAAACAGGATATGATGGCTTCTAATACCACGTAAAGTGACTGTAACTGATTGCTATGTTTTGTCTCTCTGTCTCTCATTTCCATAGGTTTCCCATAATTCTTTAGTCGGTCTGAGGAACTGGAAGACTGTGGCACAGGCAGTCAGTGTATTTTTTGCCCAGCAGTTCAAGGCTTTCCTCCCACCAAAGGAGCATTTAGATGTTGGTGAGATGTGGTGGATTATTCCCAGTGAACTAAATATCTTTACAGGATACCTACCCAACAACAGATACTATCCTGCAACTCCTAAAGGCAGGGAAGTGAGTATTAAAGTGCTCTAAAAGCAAAGGTAGCATGAGGTGTTCAGTTTTATAAGTTTTTGTCACGTTACAGTGTGTCTAAAACGTAATTTAGCATAAGCTGTTTGTTTTCTACATTCATGTTTTGTTACTTATAAATGACTAGGGGGTTGTGGGTTTTATAAGTAAATTGTGCTACAGTTTGCCAAAAAAACTGCTGACCGTTTTTTTGTGATGAGTGTTATAAGAACATTTCTGACAGAGTTTATTAGTTAGTTTACTTCTCAGAACCCTGTAATAAAAGAAAATATTTACTTTTTACATTAGATTAAGTGGAATTGTAAGCTATTAAGCTGCATAAACGTTTTTACAAAAAGTAGAACACTTTTCCATTCCCTTCACCTCACAAGATATTCACCTATTTTTGAAATGCAGCGTGTGTACGTATTGGACCTGCTGTACCACTTCTCATTTCAGAAGGTAAAACAGACCACTTTTCTGTGTATGTGTGTGTGTGTGTGTGTGTGTGTGTGTGTGTGTGTGTGTGGGAAAGCATTATACAAGTACCTTAGCAGTTGTCTTTAGAATTGCAGCTGGCATGGCTATTAGTGAGGTTTCTAACTGATTCAGAGCAAAATCAATGCACTATTACAGAATATTATAAGCTTTGTATATTCACTGAAAAGATAAGTATTGCATGGGAAGAAAAAACTTCACACAGATTCTAATTATTTTATTCTTGCAGTTTTCAGAATAAGTTTTTGAAATTCTTTGTAAATTTTATGGCGTACTGCAGAACATAGTTGGAGGATCTAGTTTTATGGTTGGTTCTGCCACAACCACCTTTCAGTATCTCTTAAAGAGCCTGAGGCACAGTGTACACCAGGATTTGAATTAGTGATTCTATGACTGCTATGCTTGCTTCTGAGACTGGTATAAACGTGTTCTAATCTCAGACCTGATGGCTAACATAATGCCCATAAATTACAGTTGGGTACAGTATTAACAAGCTACTCAAAATGAATATCTTTTCTGATGAGATCAGTCTGTCCTTCTGTGATCATTGTTGTGGTGGAAGTAAAAAAAATTACTGTGTTCTTTCATAAAATAGACTTGGTAAGCTTCTCTTGTGTCACTGCCAGAACTCCAGAGTCAGTAAAGCACATTCAGCCACTCTTTCCTGAACATTCATACAGATGTGCAAGTAGCTATTCTGGATCGTGGTGTTGTTCCCCAGTCTGGCTCCTCCTTCACCTTCAAGTTAAAAAGAAAAAAAGTTCAGATTTGAGGAACAAAAAAAGCTTTCTTTCCTTTTAAACTGTAGCAAACTTTTTTTACAAATAGCACTTCAGTTCTGACCACAAATGCATTTCTGAATGCTGGTAATGCAGTGAAAACTGACTGGCAACTGTTGATTGCTCCGGGTTACTATCAGTTTGTCGAAATGTCAGCAATTTGAACACCATATGTTCGAACTGTGACGTCCAAAAACTGATTATCGCGAAGCCACGGAACACCAAATTCTTTCCCAGGGAAAGAATTCGGTGGGCCGTTTTTGTGGCTTCGCTATAGTCAGCGCTGTGGTGGAAAGTTACGGGTCAGGTTCAGGTAAGTGTGCGATTGTGTGGATGTTAGGGTTAGGGCGCGGGTTAGGGTTAGTGCACAGGTGAGGTGGGTGTGCGATTGTGACAGACTTTAGGGTTAGGGCTGGATAGGTGAGTTAGGGTTAGGGTGCGCGTGGTGGGTATGCGATAGTGACAGACTTTAGGGTTATGGCGGGATAGGTGAGTTAAGATTAGGGTGTGGGTCAGGTGAGTGTGTGATAGTGACGGACCTTAGGGTTAGGGTCTGGGTTAAGGTAAAGGGATAGATAGTAGTGTATGTACAGTTTAGTGTAGGGTTAGATGTAGGATGTTAAGTGTATGTGTGTGGATTGCTGTTTTTTGGTGGGCTTGCATTGTGTGTGTGTTTCTTGGAACAACGATTTTTTTTTTTCCCTGGGAAAAAAAAAATCGCTGTTCTAAGACTTCGATGTTTTTTGCACTTCGAGGTTAGAAGTTCGAAGATATGGTGTTCGAACTTCAGCCGTTTCGTTGAAGTGATATAGACCCGATTGCTCCCACTAACATTTTGTACTTGGAGCAGCTGCCCCCTTCACCCCCACCCTAGATACACCCCTACATGCATATGGGGATTAATTATTTAACTGAGCTTGTTGGTTTAGAAAGTTAGGCTCAAAAGGCCTATTTTCATGCATGACCTAGAAGAATCCACTGTCAGCAAATGCCAACAGGCATGATGAATAAAACACATGAATATAGCAAGGATACAGCAAGAGGTTCTCCTGTTCGATTCTCGGCTGGAGTGCAGGGAGTGCCTTTTGTGTGGAGTCTGCATGTCCTCCCCGTGGTTGGGTGGTGTTCAAAAGACATGCGTAAATGGGCGTGCCTTAGTTGAAGGTTGGACATCGAGCTGGCACCTCAGCGTTCGTGAAAATCTACTGCCAATTATTAGCAGACCAGAGTTCCACTGTGGTGACCCCTAACTGGGAAAAGCCGAAAGACAAACAACAACAACATGCAATGTAGATTGTAATAAACTGGGAAGATGTTACTATTTTTTTTTCAAAAAGAAAATGCTTTAAAATAAACTTGCTGTATTTAGAGCTGCATCAAGTTTAAAAGTATGTAAATAATAGTTCATCTGCTAAACAAATCAGCATAGTACTTGCTTTTTGGTAAAATGTAACATGCAAAAGAAAATATGTAAAATTGTATATTACTGCATTTGCCTATGTAAAGGTATTACAGTTTATAAGTGAAATTTAATCTTGCCTTGTAAATGTATGCACTGTTCAAAGTCTGCTGATTGAAGATTCTGGTTAGGTCGCAAGTAGATGATGGTATATGTGGATAGTAGCTCATTGGACTCTTCCTCCCTATCCCCATCCCCCAAGAAGTAGTTATCTGTGGAAACAGGAGGGTGTCTTCCAAAATTTCCACAGGAAATCCTATTTGGTTACAAGTAAATAGAATGTTAATACAAAAAAAATGCAGGATTTACTGCTTTTCCTAGAATATACCCTTGGATCTAGAACTCAAGCTGTATTATACTACTTGTAAGGAATCTTAAAATTCTGTTTTGACCTTAAAAGCCAGAGACAATAAGGGGACAGTATGTATTTTAACAGAAGGTACTAGAGGTTCTTCATGTTTTAGTGTTGTAGTCATCACATTTGGGTTATCTGCCTGCAGGTAGCCCTCAGCGGGCCTTAATACCAGAGTCTTGGGATTTCTGCGTCAGATGCTGTCGCTTCTTCCATGATGTCAGGTCGTCAGGGGTATAAAACATGCAGCCGATGCCATTACATCACTCTTTCTTGCCGTGCGGTGCCTGAAGCAGAAGCAGTTCGCAGGTGCCGGTCGGCCGACTCCTAAAATTTTCGTTTTCGAGTTTCAGACCTGAAGTCTTCGAAAAGATAAGTACCCAGTTGGGGATCCTTTTTTCTTACTTTAACCGATGTCAGAAAAAATTAATAATTGTCTTGCCTGTGGAAAGCAAATACCTCATAGAGATTTTCATTCTTATTGCGTCACCTGTTTAGGCCCAGACCATGACGTCCCTCCCTATCGGTTTTGTGCCTTGTTCAACACCCGAACAATACATCGTCGGGCTATTTTTCTAGCTAAATACTTTCGCTCTCAATCTCCGTACTCTGAAATGGCTTCGTTAAGCCATCCGACTACCGATCTTCTGAAAAAATGTAAGGATAAAGAAATAGACAGACCGCATAGGTCCAAAACTGACGATGATGCTTCCGTTAAGCTAGTCACCAGTCCGCCGGTACTCAGTGAGGCACTTTTGCAGCCCCTGATACCTGCTTCTACAGATTTGCAGGACTCTACTGAGACCCATTTGGATTCCAGTGTGCCACGAGTTGCTTCTTCGACTGTGGAACCTGCAGATGTCTCTACCTTGGATGGGTCCGGAGCCGCTGTGCAGGCAGAGGCTTCTGAGGGTGTATTCAGGCCTACCGATTTTCATATTAAACTGACGACTTCTTTTCAAGCCAAAAATACCGAATTCCTCAGGCCTAAAGTTCGGACAACGCCTAGAAAACTGACGACCAAGGCGCATTCTCAAGCTCACATGCCTCAAAAACAAATGATTAGAATGGCTGAAGACCTTATTACCTTAATTAGGGGAAGCCAGCCTCTAAGAGACCTAGAACTGATTTTCCTTCTGATTCTTCTGATCAGGAATCTGATATCTCTGTTCCTTCTGACTACCAGGACTTACCCTTATCTACCTATGAGGATTCTTATGCACTGGATTCCATTCCCTCTGCTTCCCCTCCAGAAGATTTTTCTTTTGGTGAAACCTTGCATACCCTTAGGGAGCATTTCCGCTGGGAAAGCCAGGACTATTCTCAGTCCAAAAAGAGACTTAGGGAATTTTTAAACCTGCCTCAGCACAGGCCACTAGCTATCCCTCCTGTTCTGGAGATTGTAGATGAAGTTTTCTTGGAATCCAGCCTTACCCTGGATACCTTGCCTCCAGCTCCCAGGAAACCTGACAGGTACTATAGAGTACCAGACTCTCACAAATTCCTTTTCAGGATCCTACTGCAGATCCAGAGACCATTTCCCAAGGATCAAAAGGCATTAAGGCTACTACTGCCAAAAATCCTACCCCTTCTGACAGGGATTCTAGGGCTTTAGACGGGGTAAGAAGCTATACACCTCTGCTACTGTGTCCCTTAGGGCTTTAAATTAAAATTTCTTATGTTAAAGTATCAGCAGCATATTATGGGGCTAATTAAACAGAAAATGATGTTGATTCTTGATTGTGCTGAACACAAAGATTTACAAGAGTTAATGCATTCTGCTGACCAAGTTGGTAAACATACTTTGCAGTGTGGTTTTGATGCTTTAGAAGCATCTTCCAGGGCTGCTGTCACTGGGTCTGTACTTAGTAGGCATGCTTGGCTTAAGGAACAAAACTTGCCAGATCATGTAAAAGCAAAATTACTGGATGCACCCTTAAACCAAGAGCACCTTTTTGGCAATAAAGCAGAAGTCCTCAAAAGAATGGAGGAAAAAGCTAAATCTATGCAGACTGTTAAAGATTTCTTACAAGTGCAGCCACCTAGATTCAGTAGACATTGGCCTTCAAAGAACTGGTCCTTTGCAGTCCCTTCCAGGCCTTCTCAGTCCAAACCCAAGGGCAGCAGACCACCTAGACTTCAGTCTCAGGTTATGCACAGATCTAAGCAGTGGGGTGCTCCCACGTCCAAAGCAGGGAGTAGTAAGCCACCCCCTATGGTAAAATTGCACAATGACTTATCCTTAACTCCTCCAAGCCTTGCTCAACTACTTGCACCTTTAGGAGGAAAGCTCACCCTGCATGCAAAAAACTGGGAATACATTACCCAAGACAAATGGGTTTTAAACATAGTTTCCCTAGGATACAGATTCCACTTCCACTCACTCCCAACCCTGAGTGGATGGCCAGACCTCCCCCCAAATCAGTGGGCGGAGGCCCAAAAAAATGCTCTCTTTCCTCAGCATCAAGGCTATTCAACCTGTCCCAGCAGAACAAAGGGGACAAGGCTTTTATTCAAGACTGTTCCTGGTTCCCAGAAAAGAAAACTCCTGGTGTCCTATCCTGGATCTGTCTATTCTCAACACCTTTCTGGTGGTTCCAAAATTCAAAATGCTAACTGTCCAACAGCTGCTTCCTATGCTAGCCAAGGATGCCTGGCTGGCAACCCTAGACTTAAAGGAAGCTTACCTGCACATCCCAATAAGAGAATCTTGCAGGAAATACCTACGCTTCAGGGCAAGCCCCATGCACTATCAGTTCTCTGCACTTCCCTTTGGCTTATCTACTTTGCCCAGGGTATTTACAAAGTGCCTAGCTCCAGCCATTGCATTTTGCAGGCAGAGAAATATTCAGATTTACCCATACTTGGACAATTGCCTGATTCAGGCAGAAAGTCAGAACTTGCTGTTACAGCACCTGGCATTTGTAAAAAGACTTCTAACTACACTGGGGTACACCATCAACGAGAAGAAATCACACCTAGTGCCCTGCCAACAGACTGTATTCCTGGGAGCAAGCTTGAACACAACTTCCCAGATGGCATTCCTCACTCCAGAGAAACAAATTTATTTGACAACTTACTTCAACCTACTGGCCACAAAAACCCAGCTATCTGCAAGGAAAATACTGCAAGCTCTGGGTTTCATGGCTTCTTGCATTCTGTTAATTCTTCAATGGTATCTAAAAAGTCTATGGTGTCAACATTCTCAGGACCTGGAAACAATAATTCCTAGCATTCCTTGTCTAAGGGCAGAGTTCCTTTGGTGGGCAGAGGCCTGCAACCACAACAAGGGACTCCCTTTCACTCTACCTCCTGCCACCCAAACCCTAACAGATGCATCAGACTATGCATGGGGGGGCTCACATGGCAGGGCAGTGCATTCAGGGCAAATGGAACCAAAAGCAGATGCACCTGCATATCAATCAAAAAGAAATGTTAGCTGTACAGAATGCTCTGACAGCCTTCAAAGACCTTATTTTTCCAGGACAACTACTGGTAAAGACAGACATCACCACAGTTATGTGGTACATAAACAAGCAGGGGGGGAACCACATTCCTACCCACTCTGCAGACTAGCCATGGCTTTGTGGAACACAGCCTTGAGCAACCAAGTGCACCTCTAAGCTCAATTCCTGCCAGGCAAACTAAATTCACTGGCAGACAACTTAAGCAGAAATCTCATGGACCCACACGAATGGAAACTGGAATCCAAAATATTCAAGCTCTTGAGGAACAAATGGGGGACTCCAGAGGTAGACCTATGTGCCTCCCCCCAGAACTACCAATTGAACAAACCCTGCACCATAACTCCCCACAGTCAAGCTTGGAAAGTGGATGCCCTGTCCTTTACATGGGAAAGCCTCTCAGTCTGTGCCTTTCCCCCTCTGCCTCTCCTCTCGAAGGTTCTACTAAAGATCAAACAGGACAAGCCAAGGGCAATCCTGATTGCACCAGACTGGCCACGCCAGCACTGGCACCCTCTTTTGTGCAGTCTGACAATGCTATAACCATGGCACCTGCCTCAGACCCCTTCCCTGCTGTCCCAGCAGGCAGGCCAGATTCTGCACCCTCAGCTTCAAACCCTGAACCTTGCAGCCTGGCTAATCCCCTGAGCTCACCTCTAGCAACCCTCAGTAACCAGGTGCTGGATGTCATTCTTGAGGCAAGGAGGCCTAGTGCTAGAACATCCTATTCAGAAAAGTGGAAAAGATACTGTTTCTGGAGCCAGTTTCAGGGGATGGACACAAGGGTGCTCAGCTTACCTCATATACTAGATTATTTAACAGAAATTACTTAACAGTCGAAAACTATCGACTTTCAATTCATCCCAATTTAACTCCATTCTCCACAACATAGATTGGTCCATCCTAAAACACCTCCCCCTAAACGATGCTGTAAGCTCTTTCAATACCATCTTCATGAATACTCTAAACTCCTTAGCTCCCTCTAGAAAGATCAGAGTAAAATCAAACCATGCTCCCTGGCTCTCCAAAATGACTAGGTCCCTTATGAAACAAAGAGATCGTGCTTGGAAAACCTGGACTAAAACTAAACAACTACCTTTTCTTCAAAAATACAGGCAACTGAGGCATATTGCAAAAAAACATACAACTAATGACAAAAAGTTATACTATAGCTCTGCTCAGCTTAACAACAAATCCAATCCTCGAAAATTTTGGTCAACACTCAACAACATCCTCTATTCTGGAAAGCCCTCTAAACCTTCCCCATACTCTAACTCTTCCTCTCAGGAAACAGCTACCCTCCTGAATTAACACTTTATCTCTTCCATCCAAAATCTGGTAACCTCTAAGCCAAACTCTTCTTCGACACCCACCCCTCCAAGTCCCACTAACACAACTTTGTTTTCTTTTGAGCCAGTTCCCATTACTTACATCAGATCTCTACTATTCAAACTAAAACCTTGCTCTCCTTCCACTGACAATCTATCTCCTACATCCCCCAAACTTGCTGCTGACTCATTTGCCTATCCTATATCTATATTAATGAATCGATCTATTCTGGAATCAACTGTCCCCACCCTTTGGAAATCTTTCTTCACTATCCCTCTTCATAAAGATGGAAACTCCACTGACCCCTCAAACTACCGACCCATTGCCATTCTGTCCCCCTCTCCAAGATATTAGAAAAATGTATTCACTCACAGCTTCTCAATCACCTCCTCACACACCACTTACTTACCCCTACCCAACATGGATTTTGTCCTCACCACAGCACCACCACTGCCCTCCTTCTCCTTCACTCATATCATTGCAGAGGCCCTAGACAACAATAAACTCTTCCTGTATCTTCCTAGATCTCTCCAAAGCCTTTGATACTGTCTCTCATCTTCTACTACTATCCAAACTCGCAAATCTCCACCTATCCCCCTCCGCACTTGCCTGTTTTAATAGTTACCTATCTGGCAGGGAACAATCTGTCAAGTGGCTCTCATCCTCCCCACCTTTCCTTCCCATCTCCACTGGTGTTCCCCAAGGCCCCGTCTTGGGACCCTTTTTGTTTAACATCTACACCAATGATCTTTACACCTCATGCAAAGAATCCTCCCTTATTCAGTATGCCGATGACTCCATACTTATATCCATCTCAAATAACATTCCTGAACTATACTCCCTGACCCAACAGGCTTACTATCCACTGAACAATGGCTGTCTCACAACCTATTGATCCTAAATCCGAAAAAGACCAAACTCCTACTTTTCCTTCCCCGTTCTCTTTCTCATCACAAAACCTCCTTTTTTATTACATCTTCTAACAATACAACTATCCAGCCTGACACCCACACAAAACTCCTAGGGGTCATTATCGATGATGAACTAAAGTTCAACCTACACATACTCCAGTGTATAAAAAAACAAACCAGAAACTAGGTCTGCTATATCAGAACAAAAAATTCCTAACCCCTGAATCTAGACTTACCCTTGACCAGGCACTCCTCCTCCCCTTCCTCTTATATGCCGCCCCAGTTCTTACCAATATCCAGGCCTCCATTCTAAACAAACTCCAACAGACTTACCATAAAATAACCAGATTCATTACTAACTTCCCATACAACTCACACCACTGCATTTCTTTAAACTCTCTTCAATGGCTTGAACTTCCCCAATTTCTGTTATCTTATCAATTTCATATGCTACACTCTATTCTTTATAAACCCTCATTCTGTCCATCTCTGTCTTCCTTAGTCTCCATCTACATCCCATCCCGGACCCTCCGTACTTCTAACCAACAATTACTTGATATCTACCACCCAAAAAGGTCAGTAGGCAAACTACTCTACAAACACTCCCTTGCCCATGCTTGGAACAAACTTCCCCTTGATTTACGTTCAATCTCCCACACCTCACACTTTAAAAATGAACTAAAAGCTTATTTTCTCAATTCCAGAACCTGCCCTTGCCATGACCCTACATAGTCTTCCTTCCCTTTATGTACCCTCAAAAGGACCATACTTAGTACCTCATTACACCTCTCTCTCCAATGTCTGCTATGCATTTGCATAATTTTATACAAACAAATTTTTTTTATTGTTGACCTATTGAACTATATCAATGTAAAATTGTTACTTAGCTTCTTTTTAATGCAACTTTAACTTTATGCATGTAACCCAACATATGTGAATCTTTTTGCTATAACTGCTATTATATTAATATTGTTTAAAATTGTACTTGTTTAACATGTACTACTAGAGCTTTTCTCCTCGGGTCTCCACTGAAAATGGGCCACAAGTCCAGTTGGACAAACCCAATTAACAAATGTCAATAAATAAATAAATAAATAAATAAATAATAAAATAAATAAAATTCTCCACAAGGGCGTATCCTTCTCTTCAATTAAGATTCATGCCTCTGCCATTTCAGCTCATTATAATACTGAGCCACCCCTCTTCTCTCATCCTCTGGTAAAACAATTTCTTAGAGGGGTCAAAAATTTAAGACCCCCCCCCCCCCCAGGACAGCTCCCACTCCAACCTGGGACTTTAACTTTGTATTGGAAAAACTTACTATTCCCCCCTTTGAACCGGCTGCTACAGCAGACTTGAAATTCCTCTCTTGGAAAACAGCCTTACTTTTAGCCATCAGTTCAGCAAGAAGAGTGTCTGAACTGCAGGACTTATGGCAGTGGAACCCTTCATTATCTTCCATGCGGACAGAGTTTCCCTCAGGACTAACCCATCTTTTACGCCCAAGGTGGTGTTTAGTGTGGCATTAAACCAGTCCATTCATTTGCCTAGTTTTTTCCCTAATCCTCAGAATAAGGGGGAAGGATACTGCATTCTCTGGATGTGCACAGACAACTTAGATTCTATTTGGACAGGACTAAGCCTTTCAGAAAATCTGACCAGCTGCTAGTCAGCTTTGCTGCATGCCAGAGGGGAAGGCCATTTCAAAGCAAACCATTTCCAAATGGATAGCACACTGCATCCATTTCTGCTACAAGCACCATGGCAAACCTACCCCACAGGGGATAAGAACACATTCAACTAGGGCTGCATCTACCTCTACTGCATTTCTCAGAGGAGTCCCTACCTGGTACATCCTAGAAGCTGCAACGTGGAGCTCTGAACATACTTTCAACAAGCATTACCACTTGCCTGTCTTTTCTAAACCCAGAGCTGGATTTGCCACAGCAGTCTTATAGGGCCTTATTGCCAGCCCTAATGCTTCTTAATCTACCTCCACTCTTCCTTAGCTTTGGGAATCAACCCAAATGTGATGACTGCAATAGTGAAACACAAAGAACTTAGTACGCTTACCATAAATGTAGATGTTTGAGTGTATTCACTGTTGCAGTCCTGGTTATCCTCCCTCCAGCCCCTGATTGTCTTTGCTTTCACCTATCCTTTTGGTTTGGCATATCTTATACTATGTGTATTTGCTTTTTGCTGAGGGTGTTACACACCATATAACTGCTTCCTATTGTGGGCCACCTCACATCTGGGGCAAGAAAAACTGATGTAATGGCGTCAGCTGCATGTTTTATACCCCTGACGACCTGACATCATGGAAGAAGCGACAGCATCTGAAGCAGAAATCCCAAGACTCTGGTGTTCAGGCCGGCTGAGGGCTACCTGCAGGCAGATAACCCAAATGCGATGACTGCAACAGTGAATACACTTGAACATCTACATTTATGGTAAGTGCACACAACTGCAGGCAGATAACCCAAATGCGATGACTGCAACAGTGAATACACTTGAACATCTACATTTATGGTAAGTGCACACAACTGTACTTTTCTAGTTCACGTGTTAAGATTGATTTTCTGAATATCTGTCTGAATGATTTATATTCAGTTCCTTGCGCAGATTATATGTTTGCATATTTATGTGTGAAGGAAGTGTCATAATATATTTATTTCAAGTAAACAGTTGTATTATTCAACCATGAATACATGTAACTGTTTATTTCGTATCTTAAGGGTTTCTGCAGTGTATATGCAGCTGTGTGGCATCTGCCGTTTTCAGGGCCAATTGCCACCATTTAAATATTTAAAGTCTGTTTTGCTTTAGTGGTAAATAATAATGTGTGTTCTTATTTTCTTAGTTTTGACTAATTAATGGCAATGTACTGTAAACTTGGGAAGAGAAGGTGCTGATACTAGGAAGAGTCACCATTTACCTTCCTATTTTGGAAAATATTGTGTGAGTGTATGCAGAATAATTTTGGTAAACTTTGAATTACTTTTGGTAAGATTGCATTGGAAGGCACTGAGATTAGACTGAGTGAGTAAAATCCTTTGGAGACAAATTATGACTCTGATCTACAGTTGTGCAGTGTAAGGCCTGTGAAGAAAATGAAAACGCTGTCATCTGTGTTAACATGTCTGGCAGATTTGTGAATATTCTCAGATTAATTTGTGTTGTATGCCAGCATGTCTAATTGTGGAAATGTAAATACATTTTTAAAATGTTGAGTATCTCCCTGTTGATACAGAATGTTTATAGAATATGTCAGTGTTTTGATACTTTTCTAATTGTAAATGTTTTGTGAGGAAAATTCTAAAGTACAGACTGTGGAGAATCAGCTGAACAGTGGGTGATGTTGTTAGAATGTTTCCAGTTGCTATGTAATTATCTGAACAGCTGATTGACAAGAAAAAGAACTTTCTCAAACATCTGACTGTTATTTTTAAAATAAGACAGTTGAGACTGTTAACCTGAACTATATAAAAGAGACTGCTGAAGTCAGTTGCTGAGCAGTTTTATGAAGAGCAGCAGCTAGTTGAGAGTTACAGTCAGTTACAATCAGGATTGCCAGATTTCTAAACAGACAGGTAGAGACCCAAAACAAAAGCCCTTCACGCTAAGTGAAGATAAAAAAAGGTCTTTCATGCGGAACTGTGCTTTGCCATTTTTAATTGGCTCGTATGCTGGTAGACGAGCAAATCAAAAATTGTACAGCAGAGCCTCTTCTGTTCAATGCAGAACAGCCTGCTGTTTCGCATTGAACAGAAGTGGCTTCGCTTTGGGATTTATGATTGGCCCGTATGCCAGTATACGAGCCAATCAAAAATCACAGAGTGGAGGCAGTTTCACCAGGATTTTAACAGACAGTGTGGGACTTGGGATTGGCTGCTGATCTTGGGACAGTCCCGCTCAGATAGGGACATCTGGCAAACCTTGTTACAGTGCTGTGCAGAAGATACCCAGAAATCTAGCTAGTTTAGGAAAGTTTTGTTATTTAGAGTTTTTTCTAAAATGATGGACTTCTGTTCTACAGTTTAATTTTATGTTTCTGGTGATTGAATTCTGGTGTTTATTGAAAGTTATTGATTTACATTCATTTAGTCATTTTACTAATTAAATGTTTTTTTTTTTCATTACTTTACATTTTGGCTGGACAATCAGTGTGTTCTTTAGCGATTCAAGAGTGCTTATACCTGTTTGATACTCCCCATGTCACCTCAAATGCCTGGCTGCTTCTGGTCATAGCTAGCATTTATTTTGATATTTAATTTTTAATAATTGATCACCCTTTGAAGGGCGTGTAGACCTGCCTGACTCTGGTGGGAGAGTGTGCCATTTGTATTGTGTAGGGGAATATGTGACAGGCTTCCCATAAGTGTTAGAATGTTTGAGATTTAAATTTGTTTTGAGTGTGACTGAGTTCAGAGGTCTTAAATTGGAACACATTGCTCTGAAGTTTATAATAAAGGATTACATTTGTGGTGGACAGAGGTATATAGTCCAGTCCCATGAAATAGAGCATGTACCTGTTGTGCTCTTAAGGGAAATTTGTGGAGTTTTACCCTTGTGTGCTCTGTGCTCTGGTGTTTCCTGTGATGCTCCCACACTGGTGTCAGTGGTGAGGAATGAGGCTGTTTAATTACTGACCCGGGTTTTAAGTGGGGGATGTCACATTTATTGGTGGCAGTCCATTGTGATATTAACCAGATGTCACAAACCTATTTGGGTATGGTCAGTGTTGACCATTATGAAATACAACATTGTACATTTACTATATACTCTTAAGGTCACTTGTCCTTTGTATATTATCAGGTACTAATGCTAGCATTCAAACCACATATTGCTGGTTCTGTTATTAAACAAATATCAATGACAGCAGTGTGGGAATAAAGGTTGTAGCCCCTGTCCTCAAAATAATAGGTAAGTGGAGGATGGATCTTGTAACTTAGACTTGCATGGTCTATAAAACTATTTTGATAGACAAAAAAGTGTATGTATCTTTCCAGTCATAAAGTAACTGTATAGCAGTATATCTTGCACAAAAGTTGTCTTATATTTTAGTTGGAATAGTTGGGTCATAAGCAGAAAAGAGTTCTGACTGCTCTACAGAGTATGGAAAATATCAGTGTTACAGCTGTCTAAGCAATCTAACATATACAGAATTTCATAAGCCAATATGTCCAAGAAGGCATGACAGCAGGCCTTGTCTGCAGCTGAAATATAGTCTGCTGAAACAGGAGACAACCAATGAGCAGGTATAGGTGCGGAACATGCAGCAAAGTAATTCACTCCATCCCATCCCTAGATGACCCGAGAATGCAGATTGAACTGAAAATTATAGAGATAGAGCTTAGCTGGAGCTAAAATGTCTCAAAGCCATGGAGAGAATGAAACAGCTTTGAGGCACAGGAGAGGGAGGGAGGGATTGAGAGAGAGAGAGAGAGAAGGAGCAGTAAGGTGAATTACATAGAGAAGCAGTTCCAGCACAAGAGGGACATGCTTGTTATACATCAAAGTTAGGAGGGAGTCAAACCCTAGATTCCAAGATCAGTGCTAAATTATTTCCTCTGTATAAGTGGGGATGACTGATAGTTTCATTCAGGCTTTGGAAATAATGTGTAATCAATACTAAATTAAACAGGAGCAATGGATGAAATTTTAAGTTCTCCGATAATGGGTAAGTTAATGCATGCTGTATTGATAATGAGTGATGTAGATTATTTTGTCTATTTAAAGGTGAAACATGTCTGTTTCAGTGTTGCAAAGCTGCAGTTAAAGCTTATAAGTAAGAATTCAGAGACTATACAAAAGTATAGAAATAAGCACTTACCTTTTGAGGTGGGTGGATGAATGTTAAGTCACTTTATTTGAACCATTAAGAGACCTTATGATGAGAGCAAATATTCAGTACTTTGCCTGAGGACATGAAAACCTGGTTAGCATATTGGATGTGTGACCTGTATCTAGCCATCAGAGCATAACTACAAAAGAAGTGGGTACTCAGTATCCCACGTGGGTAAAAGGGAACTAATGAGGATAGTCAACCTTCACAGCGTGCTACATAGGTAAAAGGGGAAGACTCAAGTACATGATAGGAACTTGGAGTAAAATGTTTCAACTGTAACTAAATAGGGCACATAGTGTACAGATATCCATAGTGAAATCTTGTGGAACAAACCCTATGCAAAGAGCTTATAAAACTGGCAGTGATGGCATGTTGTGTTGAAACTGCAGCTGCATCAAACTGTTACAAGAACCTGATTCTTATATTAGTTGACAGTAGAGATACTTTTGCTAAGAGTGATACTGCATCAGATATAACTATTGATGTCCATCATAGTGTTCACTCTTAACAGTCCTCCCTTTTAGGATTCCTTCCTGCATGTAGCCTGACTGCCTAGCCCATCTTTCAGAGCTTTGCCTTCCCTCCAGGGCCTTGGGCAACACTCTCCCACTACTATGCAAGGACATCAGTGGTGTAAGAGCTGCATTATCCAACACAATCTTCAGCTCTTTCTTGCTATGTAGTATCACATGTTTCATAGCAAAGCAGTCAGTCAGTTGATAGTCCTGCTTTCAGAAGCCATATACGTATCCTATAGGGTGTGATACTGAAACATTTGTGAAACTAATAATTGCATAGCTTGTGGGAAGCAGATTTCCCACACAAGGATTTTCATAATCTATGCTAGTTTTGCATTGGCTCAGAGCATGATTGTGGACTGTTGTCCGCATTGTGCCAGCTTCACTCAAGGACAATTTTTCCAACAGGAGTGTGTGGTTCCGAGCTGTCATGGCATTGGCCAAGGGCTCTCGGAGCCTTACACCAAAACAGAAACATTCCAACAACAGAAGAAGCGGTATGAGATCAATGACTTCTCGATGTCTGGCTTGAGTCTCCCTAGTCTGATCAAAGAGTGGCTCTTTTGCAACCATTCCCTCAGAGTTGGCCTCTGGTGCAGTTTCTTCACAGGCTGTCATGCTTCGGTTTCTCACATGTTTTTCTTGAAAAAAAAGCAAAAAAGGGTGATCCTGTAAGGTTCTGTAATCCTTGGTGGTACCAGCAGTGGTATATGCCTGTAATCCGAATGACCCATAAGCTATACTTCTAGGTACAGCTTACAGTACTGAAGTATTCTTGATCACTATTAGTAAAGTAAAAAAATTAAAAATAAACAATTAAGGAGATCCTTCTGTAGGTTTAAATGATCCCCTTTATTTGTATATGAGCGCTTTTGTCATAAAAATCCTTTATCAGATAATAAAAATGCTTAGTTTGCAATTGTTTGAATCCTCTTGAAAGGGGAGAGTGAAGCAAAACACCCAGTATATTTGACTGATGGGATGAAATTGGATTGATTAGAGAAGTGTGCTTTGGATTGGAGGAGGGAAAAAAAGTCCCTTATTAGAATATGGAAACTGATTGGTGTAGTTGCCATACTCCTGTGGTCCCCTTTTCAGAACACATTTTATTTACAAGCAGAAAAGCACATTGAATTAAACTTTTATATATTTGCAGATACTGCAGTTAAAAAATCTGTTCTTAAATGTACCCGATTATCCATTAGACATCAGGAGATTGTTTTTATTTTTTATCGGTCCACTTTCAACAAAAAAGGAAAAAGTTGTCCCAATTTTTTGTAATTCCACTATTCAGAGATTGAATATGATCTACTTAAGAAGTAAATGTCATTTGGAAGTCCTAGCCACACAATCTCTTTGAGAGGGTAGTTTCTTCAGATTACTGAAGATGAAGAAAAAGCAAACTATTAACATAATAAACATAATTATACAGTCAGAAAAAAAGGGGTGTGGGAGGGATTTTGTTGTGTTTTTATTTGCCACTGGTCTAGGTGGAAAAATGATAGAGATGTGTGCAGTGCTTATTCATCTCTGCTCATGACCATCTGCACAACTGTCTTTTTCCGTGGCCTGCTTCTTCGGGGCTATTTTACTGAGTTCACTGTCTTCCTAGGAATAGCAAGTTAGAATCACTTGGAAGTGTGCATAACCTGCTTTTATGGGGTTATTTTATAATGTTGCCTCCTGCCTGAAGTAATGCAGTGTGACTGTAGGGGTAATTAACATCCCCGTTTTTCTCATGTTTTCTGTTGTATGTCTTGTATTGGGTTACTAGTTGTAATGCCTCACAAATCTTTGCTTAATGAGCATGAGAGTTACCAACCAAAATAAACAGGATGACTATGTATCATATGTCCCCTAGATGGGTTTCCTTGTGATAGTAAATCCCATATACAATGGTGCCCATGCCAGCTGGTCCAGGCTTCCGTCAAATGGGTGCTTCCACTAACCATATTGTACTTTGCCTATAAACCGGGATCAGAGATGGTGCTTTGGAGTTGTGTCTGTAAAGATATATTGGTAGAGCCATATTCTGTTCCTCTTAGTGTGGTGTTGGTCTACCTTGGCAGTACTATCTTCTGGGTCCTGTAGGAACAACCTGCTTGTTGCTTTGGTAATTAACACACCTAGAGAGTAGTTGCAGTCAGATCCTGAGCCAGGTGGAGGTTTTCCTGGGGGGAGGATGCATGGGTGCATGGACCAGTCAGATGATTGCTAGGTGCTGTGTTCATATGTACAAATAATCAGGCTGAATAGACCTTAGTAAAATGTTATTTGGTTGAGTTTTTTGAGTTGAAGTATGCTCTTGAAAGAGCGTCCATAATATAGGCCCTGTTTGATATATGTAGGACATTCTGTTTGCCATTCAGGGGTTTTCTTATAATTCTGTCTAACAGATGGACTCTGTATTTGGAGTGATTGTCCATCTCAATGCTACATTTAGCTAAAGCATTTCTGCTCACTTTATGTGTGATGTTTGAAAAGTGCTGTGAAATTTATATTCTCAATTTGTTGAAGGTCTTGCCCATGTAGAATGCATCACATTTCAAGCATTGTGCTCTATTCAGTACTGTGTGTTACAATCAGCTTTACATTTGCCATATTACATTTTCTTCTTCCTAGGATATGTGAAATGATCTGTATGACTCATATGTTCACAAAATGAGCAGTCCTGGCTTCTGCATCTGAAGGTCCCATATTCAGATGGCTCATGAATTGTTGCAATTTTTGTTGGATTCTATAAAGTCCCTGACACCTAATCTCCTTTTAAAAATAAAACTTGGTCCTGGTTGTCTGTTATTGTCAGCGATATCCTAGTTTCCTTTCCTGATATTGCAGATAGCTGTGTTGTGTAGGGCCAAAGTGATGCCCATGCTGCTTTTACTTTTTTATCTTTGGGGCCTTAATATAAATTTCCAAAGCCCTGATGTAGTCTGTTAATAGGTTCAAATGCTAAGGGATTTCCCAGAATTTTCTTTTCTCTGATGAGGTCTAGTGTTGAGTGCAGCAATCATGCTTCATAACCTCGAGATAAAAAGTCTCTTTCCAGTTCGTTGAGGTTAAGAACAACATTGTTCAGTTCTTTTGAAAACCTAGCCATGCATATTCCATGAGATTTAATTATGTTTCATTGGGTTATCTAAGGATGCATGCTGTTTCTGTTTAGGAGCATATTGACTCTTGTTGGCTTATAATGGTTATTGGTAAGCAGCCCACTGTAGTCCCTTGTGCTGATGGCCAGGTCCAGGAAAGTCATTTTATCCTTATTGTGGTTTATGGTGAATTTGAGGAAGTCCATTGATTTATTGAAGTATTTATACAATTCCTGAAGTTTGTTTTCTGTCCAGTTGATAAACCTATCATCTATAAACCATAGGTAATATGCAATGCTCTGTTGAAATTTGGAGTTGTAAACCGTTTTTATTTTCCATTTATTGAGTGCTACATTGGCCAGACTGGGGGTTGTGACTGACCCATTGCAATTCCTGTTGTTTGTCTGTAGTATTAGCTGTTGAAAATGAAATAAGTGTTGCTAAGGAGAGTCTGTAGAAGTTTTGTAGTTTCTTTAGATTTTTATGGGCAGTGCCACTGTATTTTTCAGGGTGCTTCTTCTACTGCTTTGATAGAGTTGTGGTGGGGTAAAAACATATGTAGCACCTTTACGTCAGTTGTGACTAGAAGAGTGTATTGTTGAACATTAATATACTTTATTTTTTCTAAGGAGTCAAGTGAGTCCAGTAGAAATGACTTTATGTTAACTGCCACTGTCTTGATTGTGACTTTTATGATGATAAATGCCCATAGGTTCAGTGTTGGCTCCGCCACTTGCAACAGCTGTTCTAGAGGAAGGGTCATATATGTTTTTGTGTGGAGTAGGAATACCATCATCATCATCATCTTCTTTTGGCTGTTCCCATTAGGGTCGCCACAGCGGATCACCTGTTTCCATTTCTTCCTGTCCTCTGCATCTTGCTCTGTCACACCAACCACCTGCATGTCCTCTCTCACCACATCCATAAACCTTATCTTAGGCCTTCCTCTTTTCCTGTTACCTGGTAGCTTCATCCTTAACATCTTTTTCCCAATATACTCAGCATCCCTCCTCAGCACATGTCCAAACCAACATAATCTTGCCTCTCTGGCTTTGTTTCCAAACCTTCCAACCCGGGCTGACCCTCTAATATACTTCTTCCTAATCCTGTCCACCCTCATCACACCCAGTGCAAATATTAACATCTTTAACTCTGCCACATCCAGCTCAAACTCATGCCTTTTTGTCAGTGCCACTGTCTCCAACCCATATAACATAGCTGGTCTCACTACCCTCTTGTAGACCTTCCCTTTCACTCTCACAGGTACTCGTCTGTCACAAATCACTCCTGACACTCTTCTCCACCCACTCCATCCTGCCTGTACTCTCTTCTTCACCTCTCTTCCACACTCACCGTTACTCTGAACTATTGACCCCTCTACTCCTTGCATCCTCACCATTCCTCTATTCTCCCTCTCATTCACACACATATATTCTGTCTTAGTCCTGCTGACCTTCATTCCTCTTCTCTCCAGAGCATATCTCCATCTCTCCAGGGTTTCCTGCACCTGTTTCCTACTCTCACTACAGATCACAATGTCATCTGCAAACATCATAGTCCATGGGAACTCCTGTCTGATCTCGTCTGTCAACCTGTCCATCACCATTGCAAATAAGAAAGGGCTCAGAACTGATCCTTGATGTAACCCCACCTCTACCTTAAACGCATCCGTCACTCCCACCACAGATCTCACCGCTGCCACACTACCGTTGTACATATCCTGTACCACTCTTACATACTTCTCTGACACTCCTGACTTCCTCATACAATACCACAACTCCTCTCTAGGCACCCTGCCATATGCTTTCTCTAAGTCTACAAAAACACAATGCAATTCCTTCTGACATTCTCTGTACTTCTCCATCAACACTCCATGAGCAAACATCGCATCTGTAGTGCTCTTTCCTGGCATGAAACCATACTGCTGTTCACTAATCATCATGTCCCTTCTTAACCTAGCTTCCACTACTCTTTCCCATAACTTCATACTGTGACTGATCAATTTAATCCCTCTGTAGTTACTACAGCTCTGCACATCACCCTTATTCTTAAAAATCGGTACCAAAACACTTTTTCTCCATTCCTCAGGCATCCTTCACTTTCTAAGATTTCATTAAACAATCTGGTTAAAAACTCCACTGCCATTTCACCTAAACACCTCCATGCTTCCACAGGTATGTCATCTGGGTCAACAGCCTTTCCATTCTTCATTCTCTTCATAGCTATCCTTACTTCCTCCTTGCTAATCCATTGTACTTCATGATTCACTATCCCTACATCATCCAACCTTCTCTCCCTCTCATTCTCTTCATTCATCAACCCCTCAAAGTACTCTTTCCATCTCCTCAACACACTCTTCTTGCTTGTGAGTATGTTTCCCTCATTATCCTTTATCACCTTTACCTGCTGCACATCTTTCCTAGCTCGGTCCCTCTGTCTAGCCAATCAGTACAGGTCCTTTTCTCCCTCCTTAGTGTCCAACCTTTCATACAACTCTTCATATGCCTTATCCTTAGCCTTCGCCACCTCTCTCTTTGCCATGCACCTCATCTCCTTATACTCCTGTCTACATTTTTCATCTCTAACAATCCCACTTCTTCTTTGCCAACCTCTTTGCCTGTATACTCTTCTGTACTTCCTCATTCCACCACCATGTCTCCTTGTCCTCCTTCCTCTGTCCCGATGTGATACCAAGCACCTTTCTAGCTGTCTCCCTTACTAGCTCTGCTGTAGTTACCCAGCTGTTTGGTAACTCTTTACTGCCACCCAGTGCCTGTCTTAACTCAGCCTTGAACTCCATCTCACAATTACTCTTTTACAATTTCCAGCATTTGATCCTTGGTGCTGCCCTCACACCGCTCCTCCTCTTCTTGATCACCAACGTCATCCTACAAACCACCATCCCATGCTGCCTAACTACACTTTCTCCAGTCACCGCTTTACAGTCTCCAATCTCCTTCATACTGGCCCTCCTACATAAGGTATAATCCACCTGTGTGCATCTTCTTCCATTCTTGTATGTCACCCTATGCTCCTCTCTCTTGTTAAAATATGTATTCACCACAGCCATGTCCATCCTTTTAGCAAAATCCACTACCATCTGACCTTCTGCATTCCTTTGTTTAACACCATACCTACCCATCACTTCCTCATCTCCTCTGTTCCCTTCACCAACATGCCCATTGAAATCTGCTACCAAAGAATGATGTTCTCCTGGGGTGTGGGGCCATTAAGAACTCATGCAATTTGTTGCCTGTTAGTTCTGCATCATGCAGTGTTTGTAGCATTTTTAATATGTGTGTGTGACTAACAGTATCACCCACACAGACCCCACAGAGATAGCAAACCTGCTAGCTGATAGGTCTGGTGAAAATTTCACTCCATTATCCCCTCCTAACTTATTACAAACCTTCCCCCAAACTTCCCACCCACTATCCATATCTGAAGGGCAGGTCCTCAAAGCCTTATCCCGGGCAAAAAACACAGCCTGTATGGGACTAGACGGCATCCCAGGCTGTATTCTAAACAGGCTAAAACATGAACTAGCATCACCATTAAGTACCCTTTTCAGTCATAGCCTAACCACAGAATTTGTTCCTGCAGATTGGAGAACAGCAACAGTTATTCCCCTCTACAAAGGTGGCCTGGCAGCAGACCCAGGGAATTACAGACTTGCAAGCCTGACCAACCTCATCTGTAAGGCCATAGAATGTATCATTATGAACCTCATAAGTAAAGACATAGGTGACCTCCAAACCCTAGATCCTACCCAATTCGGTTTTGTGAAGGGCCGATCCTGTCTGTTAAATATGGTGGACTTCTTTGAAAATGTGACCAGGGCCATTGACAAAGGCAAATCTGTGCACACAGCATACCTCGACTTGGAAAAGCGTTTTGACACAATCCCACATTCAGGCATTGCCATTAAACTTTTCAAACTGAATGTAAACCCCTTCGCTGTAAGATGGGTTGCTAGCTGACTCAAAGACTGGTCACACACTATCAAAGTGGGTGATTCCACATCAACCAGCAGACCTGTTACCAGCGGGGTGCCACAGGGGTCAGTGCTGGGCTCCTTACTGTTTGATATATCCTTCTCAGAAGTTCAGGTCAAAAGTTCAGGTCAAAACTAAGGAGTTGTGGTTGACCTAGTTTGTCGACGATTGCAAACCAGGTGCAGTCATTGAATCCCCAAATTATGTCAGTATACTCCAGGAGGGTCTCACACAGACCAGTGACTGGTGTATTAGTTACAGCCTCAAACTGAATGCAGAGAAATCCATCATCATTCCCTTTGGCACAAACAATGTCCCTTCACACTGTCAAATCAACAACAATACCCTAAGTACCCACAAAGTGATAAGGGACATGGGATCACAAGTTGATTGCAACCTTAACTTTGACTACCATGTGTCTACTGATTAGTAAAGGCATCACCTCGAGAGCAAAAGAGGTTATAATCCCTCTACACTCGGCACTAATCCGGCCCATAATTGAGTATAACACGCCGTTCGGCATGTACCGTACAAATCATCTGCAGCAACTGGAGAGACCTCAAAGGTTTCTGACAAAGACGATCAAGGGGCTCCAGCATGTGCCTTATATAGACCAGCTAAAGCTCCTGTCACTATACTCTGTATCATGTAGACTTCTTAGAGGAGACTTATGCCTGGCCTACAGAGCAATCCAAGACTTAAACCTAATAAACTTGCTGCATATCAGTAAATCAAAAGGGAGTAGGGCTACCCATTTCAGGGACCTAAATATGGTCTGCGACTTAAGTTGGTCATGCTGGAGGGACAGATTTGTCTCCCTGTGACTGCCACGTCTTTGGAACAGGCTACAAATTCATTTGAAACAGAGCACCTCCATGACACGGTTCAAGAGGAGCCTGGATGAGTGGATGGGCCCACAACCCTCCTTGATATGGGCAGTCATTACTAAATGCAATCTTTGGTATGGACTAGCATTTTCATTGTATTACATTGGGATGAAATGGCTAGGCTTAAAATGACCTCCGAGTTGATAGCCTAGTAATCTCCTGTGATCCTGTCATCCTATAAGCTGATCAAATTGTGCAGAGATTGCCCTTACTGTAGTAAGTGGGGTTATTGTGTTTTGCATTTAGCTTCATAAGCTTCTAGGGTTGGATTTTATTGGAGGGGCAAAAGCTGCTGGGATGTTTCCATTAAGGACTGTAATTTTGTTAATACCAGTGTTTTGTCGTTGTATGTTATTTTTTTCCTTTTTGTAAAAGAAGACTTTCTGATTTAAATTTCTTACAAAAAGTTTCAGGTCTAATTTGGTATTGACTGGATAGTTCTTGCATTGAGGGATGCAATTGAGTCCCTTTTTTCAAAATCTTTGGGTTCATCTTGGTGAGTTACTTTGTGCTGTGGTTCCAGACCTTAGCCTGTAGTTCGTTAAGTGACCTTTTTTTGTAAAAGTCCTGAAAGTATTTTACAACACTTATCTTGCCAATTTCAGTCCCCTTATGGCTGGTGGTTGTAGGTTTGGGGGTCCTGGTCTGATCCATGTTGCTATGTGCGCGTGCCTGTGTGTGTGTGTGTGTGTGTGTGTGTGTGTGTGTGTGTGTGTGTGTGTGTGTGTGTGTGTGTGTGTGTGTGTGTGTGTGAAGTGGGTTCCATTTCTATGTGGTATCCCTGTGTACCTTGTTCTCATTGATGCTCAGATGTAGGAGTTTGCAGAACTTTGTGAGTGGGGGATTTGTCCAGTCCAGTGGTGTCTTCCCTTGGCAAAAGTCATGTTTAGTGGAGGTGTCTGTCCTTTTTTGGTTTGATTTCAGATCTGGTTCCAAAGGAGTGGTTGAGCCTTCCTGTTTCTCCAGGTATGTCTGTTTTGTTGTAATCATTCAGGTCCCTGTGAATCTTCCTCAGTTTTTCTGCTTGATTTTGATGGTCTATGTGGAAACTCTGTCTTCAGTGTGGAGGAATCTATCTCTGTAGCCATCAGATTCTATTCTTTTTTTCTTCTAGTGAGTGGATAGCTTAAGTAGTAGTATCCTGTGATATCTGATTGTGCTCTAATAGGATTTTGACTATTTTTATTCCTGCCTCCTCCAGGATTTTCCTCCATTCTTGGAGTAATATATCATTTGTGCTGTTCCACATTGGTCTGTTATTTTGTCTGAGGCTTCTGGGTACTGTGGAGTTTTTTTTTAGAGATGTGGTCAGGTAAACTACCTTCCATTGGAGGTTCTTGAGTTTTTCTTCCCAGTATAAAAAAATAAGTGGTCAGTTTCCTGTGTGTTGAGTTGGATTGAGTCCTGTTGTCCATTTTAATTTCATTGTATTCCCATTAAGGGGCTTTAATTAAGTCTCTAAAAAGGGTCTTATGCTGTTTACTTCTTGCTGAGCTGGGATACGTTTGTATTTTTTTTTTTAATGAGTTTTTAGTGTTACTCATTTCTTGTCATGTTGTCGAGTACTACTCCAGGTGCCAAACCTCCAGGTATGAGATGTCTTGTAAACCCTTCTAATCCTGTTATCCTGTATGATGAACAAAAAATGCAAGTAGCTCATCTGTAGCATAATGATGTTCTTGTTAGGCTCTCCAGACCTGTACAAGGAACTTGTCTTTGCCGGGGCTAACAAAAAGCCGAGAAAGGTGAGCCTTCTATAATTATTGGTGGTACTAGCAGTGGAACATAACTGTAATCCAACTGACCTGTGAACTGTATTTCTAGCTTCAGCTTAATGCTAAAGTATTATTGACCACTATTTGTAAAGTTAAAGTTAATAAAACATAAGCTATCATGGAGATCCTTGTTTAGGTTTAAATCTTCCAGTTTATTTCTTTATGAGCTCCTTCAGATAATTTAAACTCTTAGTTTGCAGTGGTTTAAATTTTCTTGAATACAGAGTAGTGGAGCAGGTTACCTAGCATGATTGATTGATGGGATGAGAAATCTGACTAGTTAGAGAAATGTGCTTTGTATTGGAGAAGAAGAAAGTCTCTTATTAGAATAGGAAAACTGATAGGGGGCCTACAGGAGTATGGCAACTAGACCAGTCAGGAATCCTTGTATTTACAAACTGATAAACACATTGAATAAAAATGTTAAATGTGCAAATATACTAGAGTTTTAAAAAAATATGTCCTTATCAGTACCAACTTATCAAATAGACATCAAGAGATTATTTTTATTTTTTATTTTTGGTCCACTGTTGTGATTGTTGTTGAGGGAGTCAAGGAAAAAGTTGCCCATATTTGCTGCAACTCCACTATCTAGAGATCAAATGTGATCCAGAGAAAAAATTAAGTTACTTGGATGTCATAGCCATGTTGGTTTCAGAAACTTATTTCTTTATTACCAAAGGGAAGTTTGGGATCCTTAGGTTATGTGTCTTTGAGCAGATTTTCGAAGATTAAATTGAGGTCTAGATCTCCTGCCTGAGACCCGAGGCCTCTATGGTAGAATATTTGTAGCCATGAGGTACGAGGCATTGAGGATCAAACCATTGTCAGACAGCTTGCTGTGGCCAAGGTCAGGCAGTGTTTCAATTCCTGTTCCTCCAAGGCTTTTACTGACAAACTTGTCCCACTGTCTCAGGATTTTATGTCCTTTTTGAAATACAAACTGCCAAAGCTAGAAATAGCAGAGGTGTCTGTGGCCATTTCTAAAAAAAAAAAAAAAAGAATGGAACCTCACCTGAGGATTGTGCCTTCCATAGTTCAGAAGCAGAGGAACTAACTGATGTTAACTACATCCCTTGTACTGAAGCTTCTGAATCGGATACAAAAAGCAACTTATTCTCTACTTCTCCCCCAGAGGGTTTCACCTTTGGGGGCATTCTTCAAAGAATGAAGAAGGTGTTTTAACAGGAGCCTAAGGAATACCCAGAGGCCCAGCTCATATACAGAGCATTTTGGGCATGCCTGAACATAGAATACTAGCTGTTCCTGCAGTGGTGGATATCCTGAGTATGTATTTTCAAGGAGCCAGACTCTCCCTACTCCTAGGAAACCTGAATGCTTCTGTAGGGTCAAGGATTCCCTGAAATTCCTTTATAAGAATCCTTTGGCTTTTCCAGCTGCGGTGTCCTTGAATTCTACCAGTGGAGCAACTCCAGATCTGTCCGGGACATTAGCTTAGGAAGGGCATAGTGAAAGGGGCAGCCGACCTGGGTGCCTTCTTGGAGGGGGCTCAAAATTCATCAAAATGCCTTTACTTTTATTTATTTATTTATTTCTTTATTTTACCTTAACTAAAGGCAAAACACTGTTTTGCATACATTGTTTACATTTCTACGATGATCATGGCTGCTTCCTATCCCCTTTCAGACTCACAGTGTGTGTACATTCACACATTCCTTATGTTTTACATGACGATTGAGCCTTAGGTACCACCCAAAGGCTTCTGATTGGGTCACTTCATGGAGCTGATGAGGTAGTGCATCTGGGTTAGTGGGGCTTTATAACAAGTTCAAGTGAGCTGTATAATTGTAACATAATTTTTATTTTTATTGATGTTAAAAATGTATTCTCTGTCATTCTCTAAAGAACTGGGATTGATTGGTTTAGGATAGTTCTTAGTGAATTAAAACAAATTTCTAATATTGATATTAATAATTTATGCACACTAATGGAGATGGTTTTAGTTAATAATTGCATTTTCTTTGATGGAGACTATTTCTTCGGATCCAGGAGTTGCTGTGGGACAGAGTGTCCCCCATTTTTGCTAAAATTGTTATTGCTTGGTGGGAGAAGAATTTTATTTTTTCATCAGCTTTTAAACATTGTTTGAATTATTGTGGGAGATTTCTAGACAATATGTGTATTTTTAGATAGATTCATTGGAGAGGATAAATTAATTTATTGCATATATCCACGCCACTACTAGCTTTCTTGGACTTTATCCATGATATTCAACAGAACAGACTGTTTCCTGGATGTTGAGAGTATTAAGGATGTGTTAAAGAAAACATTTTGGTCTGACATTTACAGGAAACCTACGTAGTCAAATTTGTTATTAAACTGCACAATATAGCACTCATTTAATCAGAAAAGGGCTTTAGTGAGGGGATAAATGGTTCAGATTGCTAGAAAGGTTTCTGTGGAAGTGGCTTATAAAGTAGAAAAAAACATAATTTGAAATGTTGTTGAGAAGGGAATACCCACATAATTTATTAGATGAGTCTATATGGGAAGTAAATAAAAAGACAGAACAAATATTTTATTTTCCATTGTTTGGAAAAGGCAAAGTTGGTTTAATGATGTTGACACTGGGTTTGACATTCAAATTAATGGGTATGAAAAATAGGTGATTAATTTGGATAGTCGAGTAAAAAATATTATTATTAATAATTGGGGCATTCTTAACTGTGGTAGTGAGATAAGTAAAACTTTAATCCCCAGATTTATTTGTTGGAAAGGGAAGAACTTTAAACAACATTTGGAAAAGAAACATAAAAATAATAGAAGTCAGAGGAATTGAAAAGCTACTTTCAAAATTAATGTGTGTAAATAGTGTCCCTATATTTTTGAATGGGAAAGTATTAATGTGATTAATCACAAGATGATTTTTAGCTAATATTTATGTTAATTGTGCAACAAAGGGGGTGTTTTATATTGGCCTTTGCCAGCAATGTCCGGAGTACTATACTGGGACAGCAGAAAGGATGTTACATGAGCGGATATATGAAAATATTTATGATATTAAGAATTGCAGTAATATGAATGCACTATTAAAACATATACAGTTTAACAGGGAGCATTTTTTTTTATTTTTGGGTACTTCAAAAGGTGTTTAAAAATACAGGGGGTGGAGCATGGGGGGAGATGGTTGAACTTTGTGAGTTACAATGGCAGTTAAAGGTGAGGGTGGAGTAACTGCCAGCATTAAATGAATGTATTTCTATAAAAAAGTGTTTTAAAAATGAAAGCTATCACATGTTGATTGAATTTAATCAATTTTAAAATGTTAATGCATCGGTATTGTTTTTCATAAGCAAATACTATTGATATCATTGCACTTATGAATTTATTTTTGATTTACTAGGGTTTTGTTTTGTCATGTCTTTATGAGTTATTATTTAAAACCTGGAAGGGGAATTTAATGTTATTCTGATAGTCTCGTTTGTTATATGAGATGAAAGTGCTTAATTCTTTAATAAACGTAGTCTATGTGAGTAGCAAGTTTGCAGCTTTTTTTTACCTTACCTAACGGCAAAACACTGATGTTCGTGTTTCACTGCTGCAGTCATTACACTTGGGTTATCCTGCCATCAGGCGGGCCCGCAGTCGGCCTGAGTTCCAAAGTCTTGGTCTGGCGTCGGTTGCTGTCGCCTCTTCCCTGACGTCAGTGCGCCAGGAGTGTATAAATAGCAGCCAATGCCATTTTCTTCAGTCTTTCTTGTCGCGCGGTGCCCAAAGCAAAAGCAGTTCGCAAGAGCCAGTCGGCCAACTCCTGAGATTTCAAATTCGATTTCAGAACCAAAGTCTGAAATAAAGCTAAGTATCCCGTTGGGGAAAATTTTTCTTGCCTCAGACCGATGTGAGAAAAAGTTAATAATTGTATATCTTGTGGGAAGCAAATACCTCATAAGGATTTTCATTCTTACTGTATTCCATGCCTAGGCCCAGATCATGACGTCACTAGTTGTCGGTTTTGTGCTAAATTTAACAAACGCACTATTAAACATCGGTTTGATTTTGCTCATCATTACTTTGGGCTAAGGTTTAATTACACAATGCCGTTGGAACAACCGACGACCGGAATGCATAAAAAATGCAAAGATAAAGATAAGGAAAGGCATCCGAGGCCCAAAACTGATGACGAAGCCTCTTCTAGGCCAGTTGCCGGTTCGCCGGTTTTCAGTGAGGCACTTTCGCAGCCCCTGACACTCGCTACCTCAGAACCACAGGCCTCCGACTCCCACGTGGAGGTGCCTAGGCCTCTGGAGCCTCAAGGTGTTGGGCCTTCAGAGATTAACCTTTCAGATGGGTCCGGAGCCGCTGAGCAGGCACCGGCTTCTGAGGATGTTTTCAGGCCTACTCAACTTACCGTTACTACTACAGCCAAGACTAAGCCTACACTAAAGACAAAGAAGCAAGTACAGCATTCACCTGGACAGGCCTCCATGCCTAAAAAACAGATGCTCAAGATGGCCGAAGACTTGATAACTCTGATCAGGGGTTCCTATCCCCCTCCTGATAAAAGGCCTAGGCAGGATACAGACTATGATTCCTCTGACCAGGTTTCAATATATTCTGATTCCTCTTCAGACCAGGGATATTCTTTACCCCCTATGAGGATTCTGATGCTGAAGAATCCATTCCTTCAGCCTCTCCTCCTGAGGATTACTCTTTTGGGGAAACTTTACATACCATGAGGGTGCATTTCCATTGGGAGGGCCAGGATTACTCAGAACCCAAGAAAAGGCTCAAAGACTTTCTTTTGCTACCTCAGCACAGGCCCCTTGCTATTCCGCCAGTGTTGGACATTGTAGATGATGTGTTCTCTGAATCTAGTTTAAACCCTGATTCTTTACCCCCAGCTCCAGTCAAGCCAGACAGATACTACAGAGTCCCTGACTCTCACAAATTTCTTTATAAAAACCCTGTTGCAGACCCAGATTATTTACTATTTCCCAGGGTCCCAAAGGGGTTAAGGCTTCACGGCTAAGAATCCAGTTCCCTCGGATAGGGACTCTACAGCATTAGACAGATGGGGAAGAAAGTTTACACCTCTGCAACTTTAGCAGTGAGAGCTCTGAATTGCCAGTTTCACATGCTTAAGTATCAACAATGTTTACTGACTCAGTTAAAACAGAAAATGAGTATAAATGCAGAACAATCTGACTGTAAGGAAATGCAGGATTTATTGCATGCAGCTGAACAAGTGGGAAAGCATACTTTGCAATGTGGTTTTGATTCATTAGAAGCTTCTTGTAGAGCAGCAGTTACAGGATCTGTGATTCGAAGGCATGCTTGGTTAAAAGAACAAAGTTTACCAGATCATGTTAAGGCAAAATTATTGGATGCTCCTTTGCAGCAAGATAATTAATTTGGTATTAAGGCAGAAGAGGTATTAAAGAAAATGGAGGATAAGGCAAAATCTATGCAAACAGTAAAGGATTTCTTACAGGTACAGCCACCACGATTTAGCAGAAATTGGCCTACTAAGAATTGGTCCTTTCCAGTGTCAGACAGGCCACAAAGAGGCAGATACAGATGCCCAAGAGGCAGATCTCAGCCACAAGGTTCTTACAGACCACGACAGTGGGGTGCTTCAAACCCAAAACAAGGCGAGGATAAGTCACAACCTTACAGGAAACAGTCCCAATGACTTCCCCCTTCCAATGCCAAACTCTTACCTTTTGGCAGCTCCCTTAGGGGGGAAACTAGCACTTTTTTCTCAAAACTGGCAAGCAATCACCCAAGACAAATGGGTGCTGAATATTGTGTCTCAAGGTAACAGGTTCCACTTTCACACTTTTCCAAGGCTAAAAGGAATGCCAGACCTGCCACAGAGGCACAAAAACAAATAACAGCTCTCATGGACATGAGAGCTATTCAAAAAGTACCACAGCAGGAAAAAGGACAAAGATTTTACTCAAGACTCTTCCTGGTACCCAGAAAGGACAAAGCCTGGAGACCCATTCTGGACCTTTCCACTCTAAATACTTACCTGGATGTTCCGAAATTCAAAATGCTGACACTACAACAGCTCCTTCCCATGTTGGGCAAGAAAGCTTGGCTTGTTACTTTGGACCTCAAAGAGGCATACCTGCATGTCCCTATCAGACAAAATTGCAGAAGATAGCTCAGATTCATAGCTGGTTCAATGCACTACCAATTCTCTGCACTGCCCTTTGGCTTATCTACTGTGTCCAGGGTCTTTACCAAGTGCCTGGCACCAGTAATTGCATTTTGCAGACAAAAAGGAATTCAAATATATCCATATCTGGACGACTGCCTGATTCAAGCAGAGAGCAAGGACATTCTTCTACAGCATCTGGTGTTTGTGAAAATATTGTTAAGTTGCCTAGGGTACACAGTAAACAAAAATAAATCAAAACTAGTGCCCTCACAAGAGATAATATTCCTGGGTGCCAGCTTAAATACAACGGCCCAGATGGCTTATCTCACGCCAGACAAACAAGGACAACTGACTCAGTATTTTCAATTGATGGCAACAAAGTCCCAGCTCCCTGCAAGAAAAATTCTGCAGGCCTTGGGATTCATGGCATCCTGCATTCCATTAATTCCATATGCAAGACTGCATATGAGGAAATTACAATGGTACCTAAAAAGTGTTTGGTCTCAACATTCTCACAGCTTGGAGACAGTAATACCACTAATTCCCTGCCTACAACAGGACCTTCGATGGTGGGCACAGGCATGTCACTTCAACAAGGGTCAGCCTTTCACGCTTCCCACAGCCAGGCAGACTATAACAACAGACACCTCGGATTACGCCTGGGGAGCACACATGGCAGGAAAATGTATTCAGGGCAAATGGACCACAGAACAAATGCATCTTCACATCAATCAAAAAGAGATGTTGGCTGTACAAAATGCCCTAACAGCTTTCAAGGACCTTCTGTATCCAGGACAATTATTATTAAGGACAGACAACACCACAGTGATGTGGTACATAAACAAGCAAGGGGGCACTCATTCTTCCCCCTATGCAGGCAAGCCATGACCTTGTGGAACACGGCTGTAACTTATCAAGTTCATCCAAAAGCACAATTCCTGCCAGGAAAGATAAATATTCTAGCAAACGACCTAAGTAGAAACATCATGGATCTTCACGAGTGGAAATTAAATCCACAAGTTTTCAGCATGATAATGCAAAAATGGGGGTGTCCGGACATAGATCTCTTTGCCTCCCCACTGAATTGCCAACTACAAAAATTCTGTACAAGGACTTATCACACACAAGCATGGAAAGTGGATGCTCTTTCATTCAGCTGGAAAAGCCTAAGCGTTTATGCCTTCCCACCACTGCCTCTCCTTTCAAAGGTCCTCCTAAAAGCCAGACAAGACAAACCACAGATGATTCTGATTGCTCCAGACTGGCCATGCCAGCATTGGTACCCAATTTTAAAGAACTTAACTCAGGGACCACCTTGGATTTTGCCTCAAATTCCACACCTTCTGACTCAGCAAAACAATCAGATACTGCACAGTCAGCTCAAAACCTTAAACCTGGCTGCATGGCAGATTCTTTAGCCAAACAGACAACTTCTCTCTCTAAAGCTGTTATGGATGTCATTTTGGAGGCCAGGAGGCCTAGCACCAGGAAATCTTATTCAGAAAAGTGGAAGAGATTCTGTGCCTGGATCCAGGCTCAAAACCTTGATCCTCTGGTCCCTAACATTCCTCAGATACTACAATACCCGACTGAGATGCTGGACAAAGGACTATCCTTCTCATCCATTAAGATTCACGCTTCTGCCATCTCAGCTCATTACAACGCAGATCCTCCTATTGTTTCTCACCCTTTGCTAAAGCAGTACCTCAGAGGGGCTAAAAACATAAGACCGCCCCGGAGAGCACCAACACCAACTTGGGACCTCAATTTCGTTTTGGAAAAGCTCACTTTGCCTCCTTTTGAACCAGCCAATTCAGCAGAGTTAAAATATATATCATGGAAAACTGCTCTGCTTCTGGCAATAACCTCAGCACAAAGAGTCTCAGAATTGCAGGCGCTAATGGCAGTAGAGCCTTTTATCATTTTCCACCAAGACAGGGTTTCTTTAAGAACAAACCCTTCCTTTATGCCTAAGGTGGTTTCCAGTGTGGCTCTTAACCAATCTATTCACTTGCCAACATTTTATCCAAATCCCCCAAATAAAGGGGAGAGACTTCTACATTCCTTGGACATACACAGGCAATTGCGCTTCTACTTGGACAAAACAAAAGCTTTCAGAAAATCTGAACAATTGTTTGTATCATATGCTGCAGGATCACAGGGAAAGGCAATTTCAAAGCAGACCATTTCAAAGTGGATAGGGCACTGTATCCGGCTCTGCTATGCACAAAATGGGAAACCTGTACCTAGTAATATTAGACCACATTCCACCAGTGCAACTGCCACTTTTACTGCCTACCTTAGAGGAGTACCTACCAAAGATATCTTGGAAGCTGCAACTTGGAGTTCAGTGCACACCTTTACCAAGCATTATCACTTGCCTCTTTATTCTAGATCCAGAGCTGGCTTTGCCACTGCAATGCTGCAGGGCCTCATAGCCACACCAAATCCTCTATAGAGCCAGCCACCCAAACTCAGCTTTGGGATTCTACCCAAGTGTAATGACTGCAACAGTGAAACACGATGAATATAGTACAGTTTTGTACCTACCATAAATGTAGATGTTCAAGTGTCTTCACTGCTGCAGTCCAGGTTACCCACCCGACAGCCCCTCTTTCTTATCTGGGGCTAACCTATACTACCTATGTGGTGTATTTGCTGGTTAATGAAGGTTTTATTTTTATCTTTTTTCTATGTTTTATTAGCAATATGTTTTGCCTACCATTTCTGGGGGCACCTGACATCTGGGGCAAGAAAAACTGAAGAAAATGGCGTTGGCTGCTACTTATATACCCCTGGCGCACTGATGTCAGGGAAGAGACGACAGCAACCAACGCCGGACCAAGACTTTGGAACTCAGGCTGACTGCGGGCCCACCTGACGGCAGGATAACCCAAGTGTAATGACTGCAACAGTGAAGAAACTCGAACATCTACATTTATGGTAGGTACAAAACTGTACTTTTTACTTACTTTGTTTACTTTTCTACAGTGCTGGCTGTGTTCCACCCCCTTTCAAATTCACAGTAAGTGTGCATTCGCTGATCCCTTATGTTTGACATAAAGGATGAATCTCAGGCACCATCCAAAGGCTTATGATTGGGTCGCTTGGTTGAGCTGTCTATGTAGTGATCCAGTTTAGTGGGGCTTTATATTTGGCACCCACTACAGCCACAGCAGCTACAATTTAAAAGTGAAAGTGATTGTTGACTTCTTTCTTTTAAGTGGATTAAAAAGCTTACATAGGTTCATAGGAAGTTAATAGGCTTGCAGTCCAGGGGACCATTGAGGTGCCTAGCCCAAATTCCCAGTTGCTGTAAATACTGTTTGGCTAAATTACTTGCTCAAGGTCACTTTATTTGCAGATTAGGATTGTGGGACTCGTATCCTCTACCACCAAAGCTACAGCTCACAACCTGAACTCTCTATCAGCTGCTATACTTTAATATGTTATTGATCCAGGAGGCATCCAAGGTTGTTGAAATGGAATCAGCATGTGTGTGACAGGCAGTGCCCATCAGTGCATTTTTCTATTTGCACTGCACACAAGCTCTATTTACATCAAAGTTATGCTACCCTAAATGGAATTTAAACCCACAGTCCCTGGCTTAGAAGGCCAGTGCCTTATCCATTAGGCCACATCTTTTTCAAAGTGCTGAAAGAAACAATGCTGAAATTTAGTTTAGCATTAGTTATTGTATTTTACTTCCGTTCTTTTTACTGGGACCATGGGATGGAACCATCGTTCTGGATCATGTGGGACTTCCTTGCCTGCTACTTGGCATAGTCAAGAGGAGAGAACAGAAACCTCACTGAATGGACTGAAAGCCAGAGAATGGAATGACGTACTAAGGTATTGGGGGGGAGGGATCAAGCAATTCTAGGCTAGCCTTCTTTGTCCCTAAGCCATTTGACTTGGCCTTGGTCACCCAGTTAGAGTGAGTGCTTCTACATTATATAACTGGCTAGCCAGTTGACTACCCCACATGTTGTGCTGTTTGTGCTCAGTGTCTGATGAACTCTGTCTTCTGTTATTTATTAGCTCTCACTGAGGTGGCATGCAAAGAACAATGTCTGCATATTTTCTAATATACACTAAATTAGAGTTCCAGCTTGAAAATTAGCTGAAAATGTCTAAAGAACTAGTGCCTCAATCCACAGAAAGCAGATTAAATGTAAGGAACTATGCAAAGAATTAATTAAAGGGTGATACCCTATGAAAAAAAGCAAAATAAAAAAAAAAAGGTTTTTGATATCATAGGTTCATAGGTTCATACTAGGCTATCTGCCCTGGGGCATTTATAAGCCTAGCCCGAGTGTGTTTGGCTTTCGTCACCCTTTGATTTGAGTTTGCTGTGCCCTTTTTAAGGTTAGTTTACTGTGCCTCTGTCTAGTAGTGACACAGAAGTAATCCCCGGGGTAAACCTACGATCTCCCATCCACTCATCAAGATTCCTCTTGAAGAGAGTCAGTGAGGTGCTCTGCCTAACATGGACTGGGATTCTATTGCAGAGCGAAGGGAGCCTCTGGGTTATGAATCTGTCCCTCCAGCATGTTCTATTTATTTCTGTGCTGAGGTTCAAGTCCCTCGAGCGCATGGTTCTAAGGGATTTAGATTTTCTGAGGTGGAGCATGTCCATTAATTCTGGGTTGGACATAGCTTTGTATGTCAGGCATAGATCGCCTCGAAGTAGGCAGTATGCAACTGAGTAGAGCTGGAGTTTTTTTAACCGGGCAGCATATGGGATCTGTTTGAGTCCCTTGATCCTCTTTGTGAGGTACTTTTGGGGTCTTTCTAGTTGCTACAGGTGTCGGGTAAGGTACATCCCAAAAGGGGCATTGTATTCTATGATGGGCCTGATGAGGGATGAATAAAGGGGCACTATTACCTCACCTGATCTAGATGTGAATCCTTTTGTGATAAGGTGGGCTATGTAGAAGGTCTTTCTAACCACTTTGGCAATGTGGTTGTCAAAGGAGAGATTGCTATCAACTTGGGTCCCCAGGTCCCTAATTACTTCTTCTGTACTTAATGGGTTACCACCTATGTGGTAATTTGTGGGCACTTTGTTTTTGCCAAAGAGTATGACCATTCACTTTTTGGCATTTAGCTTTAGGCCATGGCTCTGACACCAGTTATCCATCTCTGTGAGACCTTTTTGGATGTTGTTCGTGTCAGCTGGAGAGTCAATTATGGCACCCAGTTTGCAGTCATCTGCGAACTTGGTCAGCTTTAGACCTCCCGTGTTAGCCTGTACCTCAGAGAAGTATATACCGAACAAGAGAGGTCCCAGGACAGAGCCTTGTGGGACACCACTTGTAACCGGTTTCGAGTCTGACATGGCTCCGGCAATTCTGACTCTGTGGGTTCTGTCTTTGAGCCAGTTAGCAACCCGTCTTGTGACATAGGGGTTTATATTTAAGCTGGATAGCTTATCTATGATGCCTGAGTGGGGTATTGTATCAAATGCCTTTGCGAGGTCCAGATAGGCTGTGTGGACTACCTTCCCTTCATCTGTGGCCTTGGTGACTGTTTCAGAAAAGTCGACCAGGTTCAAGAGGCAGCATCTGCCCTTGACAAAGCCGAATTGGGTAGGATCTAGTGTCTGTAGGTCCCCAATGTCTTTGTTTATGAGTTCCACAATGATCCTCTCCATTGCCTTGCAGATAAGGCTAGTCAGGCTTATGGGGCGATAGTTACCAGGGTCCATTGAGGCACCACCTTTGTGGAGTGGGACCACTGTTGCTGTACGCCATTCTTTGGGTACATATCCTGTAGTGAGGCTGAGATTGTATAGCAGTTTTACGTGAGGGTTTCCTTCTTCTTGGAGTTCATGTAGGATGCAACCCGGGACACCGCCTGGTCCCATTGAAGTAGTGTTTTTTGCTTTGGAGAGGGTGGCTTTCACCTGAGCATCTGAGATGTTAGGGAGGCTGCACTCTGCTGGGATAGATATTTGCTCTTTTGAGGGGGAAGGGGGAGAAGTTTGCACTGAACCTGTCTGCCAGGATGTTGGCAATGTCTGGGGGTTCAGTGTATTTTTTGTCGTTTAGAATCAACTCTGAGCATATCTGGGAGTTGCATCCCAGGTTCCTAACATAGCTAAAGAAAGCCCTGTGATTGTCTTTAGTGTCCTGTGCAGTTTTTCTCTCGAAGCTGGCCTTGGAGGATTTCATGAGGGATCATAATTTTTTGCTAGTACTGATCAGAGATGCCTTCCCTTTTAGGGATTTTTCTCTGTCATGTAGTAGCTTCCTCCTTCTGTTGTACAACTTATTTATGGCTGTGGTTCACCAGACTGGATGCCTGCCTTTGGATGATTGGGTCTTGGTTTTGTTTGGGATAGCATGATCCATGCATTCCTGGAGGTGTCCATAGAACGCGTTTGTATAGGATTCTGTGGTTTGGGCCATAGTTTCCACTGGCCCGGGGGCCTTGAAGGATTTCACCTTGGTTTTGAGAAGTGTGAAGTTCGCTTTTGAGAAGTTTTTCACTGTGGTTTTCTGGGCTGGGGGTGGGGTCGGGTTTTGGATATCCAGTGAAATTAATTTATGGTCTGATCTTACCAATGAGGGGTATACTTCTGGTGTGGAGCATAGGGTCCCCATGTTGGTGATGATCAGGTCAAGTATATTTTCCCCTCTTGTGGGAGTTGTGACTAGTTGTTCCATGGCATTTGAGTTTATAAATTCCAGGAACCTTTGGGCTAGGGTGTTGGGGCTTGAGTAATGCTCCCAGTCTATGTTTGGGAAGTTGAAGTCACCCAATATAATGGTGTTTGGAGAGATCTTCATGTTCTCCAATGTTTTCAGGAAAGCCGAGTGGGATTCCTGATTTTGAGACGGTGGTCTGTAGCATGCTATAAACTGAAAGGCAGTTTTGCCAACTGTTAGTTGCACATGGATGATTTCTGATGCTTCGTGCAATGCCACTAACCTGGAGATGTGGGTATCCTTGATAAATATGGATACTCCCCCTCCTTTTGTGGTTTGGTCTGAGTTTTGGGGCCGAAAAGCATGATATGAGGTATAACCCGGTAGTGTTGGGGTGCTCTCTGGAGCCTTGAACCAGGTTTCTGTCACTGCACAGATATCAATGTTTTCCATACTGAGGAGAGCTTCGAGTGCGTGCATTTTGAGGTTTAGACTTCTGGCGTTTAGCAGCATTACCCTTAGTTTCTTATTCTTTGTGTTTTCTATGGAGGTGGGTTTGTCTTTTGAGCCTTGCCTAAAAAAGGCACTATGGGGGTGGCAAGAGCCTTTGCCAGTATCCGAAAGCCCAGGGGTGACAGGTGCAAGCCGTCCCTAGTGAATTAACGTGGCTTGTCGAGCATGTCATCCCAGGCTGACAGGCACTGTATCCCCTTTGAATGACTCCAAAATTTTAGCCAATTGTTAAAATTGATCATTTTGTCTTTATACTGCGGCATCATTCTAGGTGAGGGTAAGATGCTGCTCAAGGTCAGGGTCATACCGGCCTGGGCTACATGATCGGAGAGCTCCTCTATGTCTCTTTTCATGTAGTAGAGGGAAGTACATCTCAGGTCATTCACACCAGCATGTACTATGACAGAGTCATATTTGTACTTGCTTTGGAGTGACCTGAGTGCTTGCGTTATGTGGTGGATCCTAGTACCCGACAGGCAGCTCACTGTGACCTTCTCCTTGTTCAGCCTGGTGAGCGGGACGTCAGTGTGTCTGACTATAGAATCACCTATTACAAGTGTATCAAGTGTGTTATTCAGCCTTAAGGGCTGTGACTGTTTGGCACACTGACTTTGTGAGCTATGTGTTGCACATGTTTTGCTGTGGGGTAGCGTTTGCTTGGATGTCTGCTTTGGAGGTCTCTGCTGCTTAGGTAGATTTTTATTTAGAGCCTCCGAGTATGTTTTTGTGTGTTTATGTGTTTGGTTTGCTGTTGTGGTAGGATTATGTGAGACTGGATTAGTGTTATGTGAGGTTACCTTCTCCTCCTGACTGGTTACACCAGTTCTGAGGTGAGAGAGCTCAGCCTCCAGTTTGGCTATATAGTTGCATCTCTCACATATGTTTGAACCTGTTTGGAGGAGGAGAGGGTTGTCCGTGTACATGAGGCAGTTGTAACATTGCCTCAAGATTCCCAGATTCACCAGATGGGCTGGAGAGGAAACCATTAACTGACCTTTGGACATGCTAGAATAGTAAAGGGAACTCTTTTATCTCTTAATTAAAAAGGACCAATAGGGGACAAGGTAATTGTGGAGAGTATATGAGGATGTAGTGCTTTTAGTTTATTAGTGCAAGATTGTAAGATTGTTTATTTGGGCAAGTGCAGGGTCTTAGATTGAGAATAGGGTGTTTAAATTGAGATATAGAGCAGTTCTAAGGGAAAAAGTGAAGAGAAGACTTTGTGGAGCCGGGAATAGTTGAAACCCGATGCTGCGCTATGCACACAATCGCGCTAAAGCAGGTTTTTATGCAGGGAACTTCAAAGAGCTAGAAATGGCCCAAAACGGCCAATTACTATAAGATTCTTGTGCTGAGGTCACTCCTTCATGGACAGATAGGCTGCTCAAGGCTCCCCACTCCCACTGGTGAGCAAAGAAACTTCTTGTATCCAAGTAAGGAAATGGGCAACACAGGAACTTTCCAAAAGTCCAGAATACAGCAAAGCCTGTATAAGAGACTATTCCAGTTTAGGAAAGGCGGGAAACAAGGATTTTTTTTTTCAGGAAAACAACAGGAGAATTACAGTATATTCAATGCACAGGCTAGCGCACTTGAGTGGGCAGCCTCAACAGTGAAATACAACAAACAAACTTTTAAACTAAGTGCAGGTAATAAAAAATACAAAAACAAGCTTATAACAGTTAAATCAGCAGTGTAAACTCGCTTTTCGGTGAGAAAGGATGGTTGCACAGGTAGTAACAGAAAAAATATACTTATATCTTGAAAGCAGTCACTCTTTTCGTTTCTCTGCTGCTAGCACCACTCTGCAGGACCACAAGGAGCTGTTGCTGAGTACGATAAGTGAAAAAAACGTGTCAAAGTGGGTTTTTATGCAGGGAACATCAAAGAGCTAGAAATGGCCCAAAACGCCCAATTACTATAAGATTCTTGTGCTGAGGTCACTCCTTCATGGACAGATAGGCTGCTCAAGGCTCCCCACTCCCACTGGTGAGCAGAGAAACTTCTTTTATCCAAGTAAGGAAATGGGCAACACAGGAACTATCCAAAAGTCCAGAATACAGCAAAGCCTGTATAAGGGACTATTCCAGTTTAGGAAAGGCGGGAAACAAGGATTTTTTTTTTTCAGGAAAACAACAGGAGAATTACAGTATATTCAATGTACAGGCTAGCGCACTTGAGTGGGCAGCCTCAACAGTGAAATACAACAAACAAACTTTTAAACTAAGTGCAGGTAATAAAAAACACAAAAACAAGCTTATAACAGTTAAATCAGCAGTGTAAACTCACTTTTCGGCGAGAAAGGATGGTTGCACAGGTAGTAACAGAAAAAATATACTTATATCTTGAAAGCAGTCACTCTTTTCATTTCTCTGCTGCTAGTACCACTCTGCAGGACCACAAGGAGCTGTTGCTGAGTACGATAAGTGAAAAAAACGCGCCAAAGCGGGTTTTTATGCAGGGAACATCAAAGAGCTAGAAATGGCCCAAAACGGCCAATTACTACAAGATTCTTGTGCTGAGGTCACTCCTTCAGGGACAGATAGGCTGCTCAAGGCTCCCCACTCCCACTGGTGAGCAAAGAAACTTCCTTCAGTCCAAGTAAGGAAATGGGCAACACAGGAATTATCCAAAAGTCCAGAATACAGCAAAGCCTGTATAAGGGACTATTCTAGAATAGGAAAGGCGGGAAACAAGGATATATTTTTTTTTTCAGGAAAACAGGAGAATTACAGTATATTCAATGCACAGGCTAGTGCACTTGAGTGGGCAGCCTCAACAGTTAAATACAACAAACAAACTTTTAAACTAAGTGCAGGTAATAAAAAACACAAAAACAAGCTTATAACAGTTAAATCAGCAGTTTACTGTTTGCAGACCAAGGATTCTATTCCCATTGACTATGGAGTGTGTGAAAAGCACATAATGCATCGATACAAACAGAGTACAAGTGTGATAGAAAATAACAACAATCCATTTCTTAGACTGCATCTGTACAAAACAGAGTGTGACAGAGAAAAAGGTAGGCATTTATGCCTGACTGCCCAAATCATCTTCAGATATTACCTCTTTACCTAGTAGATTTCTTTGAGAAGATAACCAAAGCAATGGATGAAGGGAAGATGGTGCATACCACCTATCTAGACTTGGCTAAGGCATTCGACACAATATCCTGTTCGGGTATTGTAGACAAACTCACTGAACTAGGCATAAATCCACAACTCACTGGAATGCCAAGCTGGCTCACAGATAGGACCCAAGAAGTCAGGATTGGGGAGACCACCTCCACCAAGAAGCAGGTCACCAGTGAAGTACCACAGGTTTCCATGCTGGGCCCACTCTTGTTTGGCTTTGACTTCTTGGAATCAAGGCTAATGTCAAGGGCCTGTGGCTCACCAAGTTCTCAGAAAACTGCAAATTGGGAGCTATCATAAATTTCCTCCATGATACTAACATCCTGCAAGAGAGTCTGATACAGACAAATGACTGGTGCCAAAGCTACTGAGAAAAGATCAGTGCAAAGACGTACATTATTTTACTTTCTGGGAAATGTTTACCCAGGCAAGTTACTCCATTTATAAGATACCCCTAAATGTTGATACAGTAGTCAGAGATCTGGGCACATATGTAAACGGTAATCTGTCCTTTGACCAACACATAGCCAAGGTAGTACGGAAATCATTCTGTCACCCAACTTATAAGTAAGGGTATGACATCTAGGTCCACAGAAGTTATAGTACCACTCTTCTCATCCCTTGTCAGACTCATCGTGGAGTACATTGCCCTCTTTGACATGTACCTGACTAGGTATGTGCAACAATTGGAACATTCACAGAGGTTTCTCACTAAAAGAATACAGGGTGTAAGTAACATGCCCTTTGCTGACTGCATCAAGGCCCTATCCCTGTATTCAGTCTATTACAGCTACTGAGGGGAGATCTATGCCTGGTATACAAAGCATTGTCATACCCCAGCCTGATGGACTTCCTGCATATCAACAAAACAAATAGCACCAGAGTTACCTGTTCTAAAGATTTAAACCTTGCTTGTGGTATAAATAGGACCTGCTGGAGAGACAAGTATATATCTCAGAGACTACCCCTTCTCTGGAACAGGTTCTCCATCCATATGAAGCAGGGTTCTTCCCTTACCCAATTTAAGTGGAACTTGGATGGGGAAAAGGAAATTCATCCCTGGTTTGCCACTTGTGTCTCTAATGGACACAGGTAGCCTGTAAATAGTTGATCTCCCAGGCCCCTGCTTACACTTATCATAGGTACCAGAACTTGTCAGAGATTTGGGATGTATGGCTGGGCTTAAAAAGGCCCTTGTTGTCATCGGCGTAGTACACAGCTATTAAACTAAAAACTACCTTTTTTTCTTCCTGAGGTGGTAGGTATTTTAAAGGAAGCATTGACACCTGCTACCTGGGGGGGCTTACATCTCCAAGTGGAAGATATTTTCAGATGAATGTACCTTGAGAAACATAATCTCAGCCTCATTTCTAGTGCATAGTCTTCTAGAATGTCTGGCTTTCTTGTTTGAATACTATTTATCCTACTTCACCATCATGGTACTTTTGTTAGCTGTTGTAGCCTGTAGCCTTGGAATCCACCTGTTATGTCCATGTTAGCAGCTGAGCACTTCATATGGTCATGATATAAGCATGCAGTCCAGGAGACTGTTAAGGAGCCAAGCTCAAATTCCCAACTGCCCCAAAGTACTGCGTGGTTAAGTGACTTGCCAAGATCAAACAGAAGGTAAATGAAGGAGGAAAGATTTGAGCCATGCACCTTTAGCACATTAAGCAGCTCAGTAACAAGTCTGAGCTTTAGTCCTCTGCACTAACAACCAGACAGTTCATGAAGAGAGTGCTCCAGGACTTCCTAGCACCTCCACTACTCATATTTATCCCATATGGTTCAGTGTAGTGAGTGTATCTGACATTCTTTTCTAAAAAAAACTATTAAACTTGTGGCAGTTACTTGTGCAAGAAAGGTCTCAGAACTGTACATTCTTATATGCAGGGAACGTTACACTGTTTTCCACAAGGATAAGACTGTTATCAGAGCCAGTTCATCCTTCATGTGCAGAGTGTTTTCTGTGCTAGCTCTCATCCATATCTCTGCGTACAAGGTAGAGATTCTTGCGCATCATGGATATTTGCATGTGACTTGGTACTGCATTTAGAGAACCAAGAATGTGACAACAGTGTCTTGTGTCATTTAGGAAGGTTAGACAGGATATCCCAGTGTCCAAGCAAATATTGTCATAGTGGCTAGCCATTAGCCAGTTTCTTTATTTTCTGTTAAGTTAGATACAGGAATGATTTTTCTGGTAATGTCAAGGCACACTCTATTAGGGCTATAAATACCATATCACTCCTTTCCTACAATATCTTCATGTTAACCGTTTGTGAAATTGCTGCCTAAAGCTGGCTGCACACATTTTGTAAACACTGTAGATTAGGTGTGCAGTTGCCTGTCTGTCCAACATGTCCTGTTTATTTTACAAGGAAACTTTAGGTCTTTAGATCTAGTAGTCCTGCTACTTTTTGTTTTGTTGATGTGCAAAATGTTCATCAGGGAGTGCCCCAAGGATGTTTTGATTGCCAGACATAGATTGCCTCTCTGTAGTGCTGTAGGGGACGAAGTATAGAGATGGAGCTTTAATGTGATTTGCATAGGATATTGTGTATATGCTTTGTATTGTTTTTGTAGTGACCCTTTGCAGACATTACATTTACTGCATATATCTGTTCAGGTACAAATCAAAGGGGGCATTATACTCAGATTGCTCTAATGAGGACCGAGTATAGTGGTATGATGACTTCCCTGGACCTAGATTCCATACCCTTACTGATAAGTTGAGCAGCATAGAAAGATTTGCTTACTACCTTGGACAGATATTGGTTGAAGGCCAGGTTACTGTCTGCATGTGTTCCCAGATCCCTGACTAGTGTAGGTCAACGTTTATGGGTGTTTTACAGGTGATGTAGTTTCCCAAGGTGACAGACTTCCCAAAAGGTACTATAATGCATTTCTTGGCATTGAGTTGTAAGCTGTGGCTTTGGCATCATTCATTTGTCTGCGTTAGACCCTCTTGTAAGATGTTTGTGTCTTTGGGGGGGGGGGGTTCTATGACTGCTCCCATTTGTAGTCATCTGTGAACTTGGTCAGCCAAAAGCCTTTGTCATTGGCCTTGATTTCCGAAAACTAGATGCCAAAAAGGAGCAGGCCCAGCAAGGAGTCTTGAAGAACTCCACTAGTGACCAGCCTCTTTGTGGAGGGGGTCTCACCAATCCTAATTTCCTGAGTCCTATCTGTGAGCCAGATGATTATCCAGCAGGTTATATAGGAGTTTATGCCTAATTCTGTAAATTTGTTAACAATGCCTGAGTGGGGTTTCAAATCAAATGCTTTAACCGGGTCAAGGTAGGCAGTATGCACCATTTTACCCTCATCCATTGCCCTGGTGACCTTCTCAAGGAAGTCCACCAAGTTCAGTAGACACAACCTTCCTTTGACATAGGCAGATTTGGATGGATCCAGAGTCTGAAGGTCTCCTATGTCTTTTTTAGTCATTTATATGATAATTATTTCTATGGCTTAATGTATAAGACTAGCCAGACTAATGGGTCTGTAGTTTCTGGAATCTGTTGATGATCCACCCTTATGAAGAGGGATGACCATTGCAGTCCTCCATTTTTATTGGTACAAAGCATTTTCTGAGACTGTAGTTAAGTAGTAACTTCAGTGGCCCCTGATAGGCTATATTCAGGAGACATCCTGAGATATTATAAGGGGTCATTGAAGCTGTGTTCTTGGCCTTTGTGAACCCAGCCAGGACATGCTGTTTATTTATAGTTAGAGGGGTTATGTTTGAAGGTGTTTCTTTGTGGGTGGTGGCTTTGGGTGAGTGGGTATTCCTAGTCTGTTGGGGGGTAATTATTTTCCCATAGGTAAGGTGGTGGGTTAAATGGTTAGAGACTCCAGCAAGGTTAAATATACACTGAGTTTCGTGGGATATAGAGGGTGACCTGTAACTTGCTAGGGTATGGTATGGATTTTATCTTTAGTGACCTGCACATGGAGAAACTCCAGCGTGTTATCCTGTTTAACCAACCTAGAGGTATACTTATTATTGATGTAAATCGAGACACCTCCACTTTTAGTCCCTGTATGTGCAGCTGCTGGTCTAAAAAGTGTGGAAGGCACTGAAACCTTGCACTGCTGGGGTACTGTCTGCGACTTTAAACAATGTCTCGGTAACTGCACAAATGTCTATATTCTCCAGGGTGAGTAGGGCTTGGAAAGAATATAGTTTTTTGTTTAGTCTCCTGGCATTGAACAATAACACCTCAAGGTTCAGTTGAGATGATTTTGCTGTCAGTTGGTTTGCTAATCTGGTATTGTCTAAAAAAGGCTGCATGGGAGGATACATTTTTAGCCAGTATTTGAAAACCTAGGAGGGACAGGTGCAGACCATCCTTGGCAGAGCAATGTTGTCTGATAACCACGTCTTTACATGCTAACAAATATTGGATCCCCTTAGAATGGTACCAGAAACTTAGACAATTGTTAAAAATAATCATATTTTGTTTGTATTGTGGCATCATCCTTGGTGTAGGTAATATGCTGCTGAATGATAGGTTCATACCAGCCTGAGACATGCAGTCAGAGAGATGTATAGTGTCTCCCTTCACATAATCCAGGGAGGTATGTGTCAGGTCATTTACACCTACATGGACTAAGATAAAATCATACTGATACTTGTGTTGTAATTACTTGAGTGTGTGTGTAATTGGGCAGATCCTGGCTCCAGATAAGCAATTAGCCATTATCTTCTTCTTCAGCCTGGTTAGAGGGGCACCAGTATGTGTTACAATGGAGCCCCCTTTGACTAGAGTCTGGGGAAGTGTGTTTGTTTGCCTTATGGGCTTTGTAATGGGGCTCCGCTGAGTGTGGCTGTATCTGTGGTCTTAGGTGTTACTTTTATTGGGTACATTTGGGTTTGCTGAGGATTATCTGTGCTGATGGGTGGTCTAGGAGGTCATTGTTTAGGAAAATTGCATTTAAGTGTCTCAGCATATGTTGGTTGATGTATGTTTTGTGTTATGTGTTAATCCACTCCTGCAGCTTTGTGTAATCCCTTTTCATGTGTGCAGTACTCAGTTCTTTGGTATGTATGTAGTCTGATAGACATTTACATGTCATCTGTATAGAGGTATACTTTTCCTTTCAGTGCCTGTGCATTTTCTTTTTCATAGTTGATAAGGAGGACTGCTCTCAGTACTGAGCTATACATCAGCCCATTATACATGGATATGCTTTGCAGTGAGTTCTTTATCCAGGCTGCTACACTGTTGGAAGACTGCCCAGTGTCAGTGTTTATATTATCTTTTGAGTGGTACTGTTTCACCTACATTAATAATTTCTAGGTAAGATACATTGCCAGCACCATCTATATTATTGTTTTTTAAACCCAGTTGAGGAACATTGCCATTTTAGTTTAATATAGCCAGCCTACTTCAGAGTAGAACATGAATGTATCTAACTCTGTTGACTGACTTGGGTGCTTGAGGGCTACTGACTAGGTGTAAGGCAGCAGTCTGAGCTAAGTGTGAGGACAAGATAGTTTGCAAAAGGGCATTGAATGAATGAGTCTGAAGTGGAATATTGGAGAGCAGTGGAAGCCTGAGGTCAGTGGAGGTACAAGGGTGACTTTATTTAATCCTTTTCCTAGTACATCTGTTTATAGATGGTGATTTGAATGTTTTACATTTTCTGTGCTGGCGTCTTTAACCACCTCTATACATACATGTTTTCCTTCTTTTGAGTAATAAAATATGTAGTGAACAGTTTGCACAGTAGACCATGATTTTATTAGCCCTTGATCTGCTGTAGAGCTTTTCTCAAACAGAATATTGTGTTCTGTTTTCATCTTTTCTTCTCCAGGTTCTGATACACAATCTTCTAAGTATGTTCCACCCTCGGCCTTTTGTGAAATCCAGGTTTGCAGCACAAGGGACAGTTGCTTGCATTCGAGCCAGAAATGATTTCTACTATGACATTGTATTCAGGTAAGAATATATACTGAGTGAATGACCAGATTTTGAATTCATTCTGCCTTCTGTGGTTGGCTTAATACCATGTCCATTTTATGGTTAGCAGAACACAAGGAAGCTTCACTGAATAACATAGCTGCTGTGGATAGGAATAAACAGATACTGTTGGCAGTTCAGAATGCCTTTGACCCCTTCCAATCCCTAATCTTTCCTGTGAGAATTTTATTAAATAACTTGTGAATCCATATTGTGTTCACCATGCCTCCCCTCATTTAGTAGAATGTTCTCTGACCATTATTTCATGTTCATTGTATTAGATTTTACAGAAGTGTGGTAGTCTGGAACTTGATCTGTTTGCTACCCAGGAAATTGTAGTTCAACATCTCTTCTTTTTGATGTAGCAGGGCAAGGGAAAGTCCATGGTGGATGTATTCTCCAGCCCACGAAAAGGGAGATCACTGCACACTTTGCTTCCATACCCTCTGTTTGTACACCTCATTACAGAATTCAGATATGAAAGGCCAGATAAAATCCTCATTCCCTGTGTTGTAAGAAAAGGATATGGCTTCAAGCGCTCAGGTCTCTGGCTGTATGGCAAACCTTTTTGTTGTTCATCATGTTATTCATTGTTGCAGTCTTCAGTCTTGGAAGTATCTTGTCATGCAGGTAGTCTGTGACCAGACAGTCTTCCAAAGCTTTTATCTCTACCAAGGCTTTGGCCAATGTCCTCCTTCCTGTGTAAGGATAACAGTAGAACAAAAGGTGTGCTGAACGAAACTATCTACAGATATTTCTGGCTGTGCATTTGGGTTTGTATCTTAACAGTACATTTAGTCCATTGCTTTGCCAAATTAAGTTTTCCTGAAGGACAGATAAGTACCCCATAGAGAATTTTTATTTTATGTTTTAGATGTATAGCATTGTAACTAATGTCTTACACAAAGTTAAGATGTGAGGATTTTACAACTAAAGTTAATTGTGTGGTCTGCACTAAGCAGATACCACACAAGAATTAGCATAACAGGTGTCTTTTTTGCCTTAGAACAAAGCATGATGTGGACTGTTGTCCCCACTGCACAGCATTTACTCTGAGGACAATCCGCCATTGTCAACATTCCCTTCAGGAGTTTGTTACCAAACAAGGGACCTGAGCCTGGTTTAGGGCTGCTGTAGTGTCATCCAAGAAATCCAGGAGTGTACCTCCTAAAATGAAGCATTCTAAGAAGAGGGAGAATTGCAGGGAAACTGAGGACATCACTTATTGTTCTGGGTTTCCATGGGGCAGTGATTTGGTACTAGGTGACATACTTTTGCTGCCTCCTAACTTTCGAGTCTGTTGTGGCTGAAGCCTCTGGCACAACCATTATGCAGGTGCCCACACCTTTAGTTTCTGGCATGTCCTTCTGGAATGACATCCCTATGTACCTTCAATAGCCAGAGACACTTCAGCAACTGAGAACTGCATCTTGATTTCTTAGGGGGAAGATGGAATTCCCAAAATGTGTGTGTGTGTGTGTGTGTGTGTGTGTGTGTGTGTGTGTGTGTGTGTGTGAGAGAGGAGGTTCCCTGGGACCATATTGAATTTTCAGTTACCACGTCAGATGTGAGGCCTCAAAGGAGTATGATTCTGAGCATAGTAGATGCAAGGCACCAAAACCTAAGTAGATGCTTCAGGGTAGGCCTGAGTATGCTTTGACCCAACCCGCTTGCCTGGGCTTTGTTTTCGGATATGCTGGTTTAGTTGGCCAAAACCCTGATGTTTTACCTGAAATCTAAGTGGCCTGAGCCAGATAAGCTTTTGGCGTTTGAAGTGCATTCTAAAAAGAGAAGGGGGATCCCTTTGGCGTAGATTCCGAGTCTTCTGGTCCTGAAGCTGATTATGTAGCCTGTGTAGGCAGGTTCCCATTGTCCTTGTCTTCTGCCTTCCCACCAGAGGGCTGTTCCTTTGAAAGTACTGTCCACAAAATGAAAGAGACCTTTCAGTGGTGTCACTCGTCTGGTCAGGATAAAACAGATGAACATTCGTGGGTTCTGTTCAAGCATCTTTATTATGTACAAACACATCAGGATTGAGGCTTTAACTTAGATAAACTTATAAACAGACTAGCTATCACTCTCATACATGCTCACTCACTGGCTGCACTCTCAAAATGGCACTGAAGCTAGCACATGCTTGTTATTTATATGCACATGCTGTCCTTGAAACGCTTCTTAAAGGTACAACACATACTATTCTACATCCTCCCTCTTTGAGAAATGAGTCATGCATTATTGACGACATCAGTTGACATGCAATTAATACAAAATAATTTTTTGTTATGCAGTTATACAGAACTAAGTACATATAGACATTTATGTCCAGGTTGCTGTATATTTCACACTAAGTCTAGAAATATGACCAAATCTTGTAACATAGAAATTAGAACTAGGTCCAACAACAAGGACTGTCTCTGCTGAATGTTCAACTTTGAGGACATCAGGAATGGATCCAAATGGAGAGATGAAAAGTCAGCAAGCAAGGGAGAGTAGTAGTGCTGAAACTGAATTCATCCTCAAGTCTTGGTGAGTACTTTCACAAGGTGGACCCTGTTTTCTATAAAATCTCACCAAGGCGACACTGATATATAGACTGTATTTATATAGCATATATCATGGACAGAAGTAGATCAAAAATGTTAAAAATTAACAAAGCTGGGTGCACAAGACCAAGGATAAAAAAGTGCCCAATCCTGGTAGGCGCACTGATGCCAGGACTGGAAAAAATGACAGTGCAGTATCCTCAAAATGCGGAAACATTCCTACAATGTGGCCAAGCCTGTTGTAGAAGGAAGTATCAGTCCACAAAAATCACAAAAGCTGATAGGCCAGAGAACAGCCATAAAGATGATAGTGTGGACTACTGTGGATAAGAAAGAAATTATGTATTATTATTATTATTATGCAAAAAGCCCAGAATTTCCATATACAAGATGTACAAAAAGATTAAGAGATAAATTAGAGGAAAGAAAAATACTTCCAGAAGAAAAACTGTCAGAAGCTTCAAATAAAAATTTGTGGTCATTAGTACAACAGATTTGTGAAAAACAGTATATAGACCAAGAAACTTTGATCTGTTTGGAAAAAAAAGCATCTGAAGAAGTGCGAAAATAGAAATGGCAAAACCTAGATATTTTTGAAAAGTAAAAAAAAGAAATATGAACATGGGAAAGAGAGATTTGATATGGTGCAATATTTATGCAAAGGCAAAAGCCAAATTAATCAACATAAAAAAGGCAGCCTCAAAGATATTCAAAGAGAAGTACAGGCAAATGAGGTTGAGACATGGACAATTTCACAATAAAAAAATATCACAAAGGGGAATGTAGAAAAGCAGATTAGTAAAGCAGAAGTTAAAAAAAATAGAAGTTAAAGTTATGGAGTTCCTGCGAAGAGAAGGAGCTGATGTAGAAGGCCTAACACAGGTTACGTCACAGCATGATGGAATGAGTGTCAAAGTAAGGAGAAACAAGAAGATTAGGAGACATCTGAAGAAGAAATATGGACATGGGAAAGAAAAAGAGAGTTAATATGGTGTAATATCTATGCAAAGGAGAAAGCAAACTAACCAATACAAAACGAGCAGTACCAAAGATATTTGAAGAGAAATACAGGCAAAGAAATCCGGACATGGAAAACTTTACAATACAAAAAATAAGAAAACAAAGAGGAAAAGTAGAAAAGGAGATCAGTAATGGAGGAGTTAAAGAAATGGAAACTGAGGTTATGGAGTACCTCCAAAGTGAAGGATTCAGTGTAGAAAATCTAATTCAGAAAGCACCACAACAGGATAGAGCAATGGAACTCCAAATTAAGGGGAAATCAGTAGAACGGGAAGTAATTGGTCAGGTGCCATATGAAGATATTTTGGAGCCTTCCACAGGAAACGAGTATAAACATTCACTTGAAGCTGGATGGCACAGTTAATGTTAAGGAGTGATAGGCCAGTGAGTTCTCATATGACAGAGCAATGGATGGCGCAGGATGAAATTGGAGAGAATGTGCCATGGGAAGATGCAATAGAACTTTCTATAGAATGCCTGCAGGAAATGGAAAACAAAAAATGTGCCCTTAGTTTAGAAGAAAACAAACTAAGAGAAGAGTTGCTTGACTTAAGAGAGACAGACTTATTAAGATCAATGAAAGTAATAGACTGTAGAAGGTCAATAAACCCCAAAAGTCAGAAGTTTGATAAAACAAATGAACACAATAATTAGGACTGTCCATAGAGATCTATGCGATATAACAAACAGGATATATTATTGTGCAGCTAAATTAATAACTGATAAAGTTCTACCACAAGTATACAAGGTAGTGAGGGAGAGAAAGGGGAGAAATTGAATACCATCATGGAAGTATAGAATGGAGAAAACTATAAAGCAACTAAGACAAGAAGTGTCACTATTAGAAGAGTATAGAAGAGGGAACAGATCAATGAAAATACTTAGAACAGATGGACGTGATAAAAGCAATGCACAGTATTAGAACAGATCAGGATCTATCATGCACTATCACAAATACACTAAAAATCTCAGCACAGGCAGAACAACTTAGAAGATAAGCAGATAAATATAAAGGAAAAGTACAACAATAGCAATTTATTGATGACCCAAAAATGTTTTATAGAGAACTGGGAAATAAGGCAAAAGGAATTGAAAGACCACCAAAAAAGAAGTAGTACATACATTTTGGAGAAGTATTTATGAAGATCCTGTGTAACATAACAAGGATGCCAAATAGATAGAAGTAAAAGAAAGAATAAGAAGTTTAAATGTACAGGATATGAAATGGGATGAAGTAACAACCAGAGATATTGAAACAAAGTTAAGAAAAGCCTCAAGTTGGAAAAGCCCAGGCCTAGATGCAGTACCTAACTTCTGGTTAAAAGTATTAACATCTTTGCATGAAGATTTAGCCATGAGTAAGAACTATTTATATGTGTACCCTGAATAGACACCAACCAGGCTAACAACAGGAAAAAATGTTTCTACTTAAGAGTGAACCTGCAAGCTACCCTAAAAATTATAGACCAATAACTTGCCTTCTGATGACATATAAACTATACACTGGAATTGATGCCGACAGAGTCTATAGTCATTTAGAAGAAAACTCAATTATGGCAGTAGAACAAAAGGGCAATAAAAGAAAGTCATGTGGAACAAAGGATCATTTGCTGTTAAATAAAGTCATAGTGGAGAACTGCAAAAAGGGGAAGAATTTAAGTATGGCATGTGCAGCAAGTAAGGGTGATAAAGGATAGTGAGGGAAAGGTACTCACAAGTGAGGAGAGTGTGTTGAGGAGATGGAAAGAGTACTTTGAGGGGTTGATGAATGAAGAGAATGACAGGGAGAGAAGGTTGAATGATGTGGGGATAGTGAATCAGGAAGTGAAACAGATTAGCAAGGAGGAAGTAAGGACAGCTATGAAGAGGATGAAGAATGGAAAGGCTGTTGGCCCAGATGACATACCAGTGGAAGCATGGAGGTGCTTAGGAGAAATGGCAGTGGAATTTCTAACTAGATTGTTTAATGAAATTTTGGAAAGTCAGAGGATGCCTGAGGAGTGGAGAAAAAGTGTTTTGGTACCTATCTTTAAGAATAAGGGTGATGTGCAGAGCTGCAGTAACTACAGAGGGATAAAATTGATCAGTCACAGCTTGAAGTTATGGGAAAGAGTAGTAGAAGCTAGGTTAAGGAGGGAGGTGATGATTAGTGATCAGCAGTGTGGTTTCATGCCAGGAAAGAGCACTACAGATACAATGTTTGCTCTGAGTGTGTTATTGGAGAAATACAGAGAAGGCCAGAAGGAGTTGCATTGTATCTTTGTAGACTTGGAGAAAGCACATGACAGGGTGCCTAGAGAAGAGTTGTGGTATTGTATGAGGAAGTCGGAAGTGGCAGAGAAGTATGTAAGAGTGGCACAGGATATGTACGAGGGTAGTGTGACAATGGTGAGGACTGCAGTGGGAGTGACAGATCCATTTAAGGTGGAGGTGGGATTACATCAAGGATCAGCTCTGAGTCCTTTCTTATTTGCAGTGGTGATGGACAGGTTGACAGATGAGATCAGACAGGAGGCCCCATGGACTATGATGTTTGCAGATGACATTGTGATCTGTAGTGAGAGTAGGAATCAGGTTGAGAAGACTGGAGAGGTGGAGATATGCTCTAGAGAGCAGAGGAATGAAGGTCAGCAGGGCTAAGACAGAATATATGTGTGTAAATGAGCGGGAGGGTAGAGGAATGGTGAAGATGCAGGGAGCAGAGTTGGTAAAGGTGGACGAGTTTAAGTACTTGGGATCAACAGTTCAGAGTAATGGTGAATGTGGAAGAGAGGTGAAGAAGAGAGTACAGGTAGGGTGGAATGGGTGGAGAAGAGTGTCAGGAGTGATATGTGACAGACGGGTACCAGTAAGAGTGAAAGGGAAGGTCTACAAGAGGGTAGTGAGACCAGCTATGTTATATGGGTTGGAGACAGTGGCATTGACAAAAAGGCAGGAGTCCGAGCTGGATGTGGCAGAGTTAAAGATGTTAAGATTTGCACTCGGTGTGACTAGGCTGGATAGGATTAGGAATCCGTATATTAGAGGGTCAGCTCATGTTGGACAGTTTGGAGACAAAGCAAGAGAGATGAGATTGCATTGGTTTAGACATGTACTGAGGAGGGATGATGGGTATATTGGGAAAAAGATGCTAAGGATGGAGCTGCCAGGTAAGAGGAGAAGAGGAAGGCCTAAGATAAGGTTTATGGATGTGGTGAGAGAGGACATGCAGGCGGTTGGTGTGACAGAGCAAGATGCAGAGGATAGGAAGAAATGGAAAGAGATGATCCGCTGTGGCGACCCCTAATGGGAAAAGCTGAAAGAGGATGAATGAATGGATGGATTGACTACAAAAAAGCATTTGATAGTATCCCACATTCATGGATAAAAGAGTGCTTAAAAAATGTATAAGATACGCCCTGCACTGATCAACTACATTACAATGATCATGAAACAGTGGCAGACCACTTTGCAATTAAGCCGTGATAAAGGACAAATTATTATTCCTGGGATAAACATTTAAAGGGGGAAATTCCAAGGTGACTTTATGTCACCGCAGCTATTCTGCCTTGCTCTTAACCCATTAAGCTGTCTACTTAATAGCTTAGGCCATGTCTATAATTTGGCTCCTAGTAAACAACAAAGTGTAAATTCTTCTCATCTTTTCTTTGTCTTTGATTTGAAACTGTATAGCTCATAAGATGAGGAACTTAAAGTACAATTACAAGTTGTCAAAACTTTTTCAAATGATATGAGAATGTAATTTGGTCTTGATAAATGTGCAAAAGCAACATTTAAAGCAGGAAAACTGCAGCACCAAGAAAACATAATTTTGGGGCAAGAATGTGATATAAAAGAACTTCAGAAAGCGGGAGTGTATAAATATTTGGGAACTGATGAAGGATCAACAATAAAACATGAACAAATGTGAATGAAACTTAGTAAGGAGTACTTTAGAAGACTTAAATTAATCCTGAAAACAGTGTTGACATCTAGGAACAAAATCCAAGCTATAAACCAATTTGCTCTTTCTGTCTTAACTTAGTGTTTTGGAGTGATTGACTGGCTGCAAAACATGTTGGATAGATTAGATAGGAAAACAAGAAGGATGCGTCATGCTCACCAAATGATTTATAAAAATCACTGCATACCTAGATTATATATTCCCGTTTCGAAGGAGGGATGGGCCTCCTTGAAACTGATTACATGTACAGATCTGTAATCGTGAGACTCCACACATATCTGCTGATCTCACAAGACCCAAATGTAGTGAAAGTTTTGAAACATGAGGGGAATAAATTTAAGATGATTTCCCTGCTTAGGCTAGCAGAAGCATATCGGCGTCAAGCAGGAATGGAAATCAAACTACAAGTGAATAAAAACCAGGCAGCAACATAATGTGCCAAAAAACAAAGGAAAGAATATAAAGTGAAGGACTAGATGAGAAGGCAAGAAATGTGGAAAATGCATAAATATAGTTGCAAGTATAGAAAACATCTGGAAGAACCTTATGTTGATCAGGAATGAATGCAAGAATGGTTAAGGAGAGGCAAATTCAAACCAAGAGATGAAAGGTTAATTTTGGCATCACAAAATAGTGGGCTATGTACACATTGGACTACAAAGTCCATTGAACATGTGGGAGAAACAGACAAATGTAGGTCTGTAAAACAAAATTGGAAACAGTCGCACACCTCGTTGCTGGTTGCGACATACTAATGGCAGAAGGACTGTATACTGAAAGGCATAATAATGTGGAGAGACTGCTGCATTGGGGATTGTGCAATCATTATGGCATTGAAGTGGCTGAAAAGCAGTGGAAACATGAGCCACAAAGGATAATATAAAATGGTGGTCTACATCACATGGGATCATCTATTGCCAACAGTTCAAAAGATAGATGCTAGAAGACCAGATATATAGTGGTCCAGGAAAAGAAAACAAAAGCAGCATTGATCATTGAAATCACCACACCCAGTGACTACAGTATCCTGCGTACAGAGAGACACAAAGTCATAAAATATTAGGATTTGAAAGCAGAAACGAGAGTAATGTGGAAGAAAGATACCCAGATAGTTCCAATAGTAGTAGGAGGAACAGGTATTATAAAAAAGAGTCTACAATCATATTTAGATATGGTACCAATACATGTAACTTCATATGAATTACAGAAGGAGTCATTACTGGGCACATTACGGGTGCTGCGAAGAGCACTTTTGGTTGACATCAGAGTGAAACGATATTAATTTCATGAACTTAAATCGTACTTTGACTTAGGAGTGGAGTCCATTCCCATGATGGTATTAGAAACCCAAAAGATTTGGATAAGTTGAAAAAAACGTAAGTAGGAGTTAAGACACGTTCTGCAACAGGAACATTGTCTGGATTGCTCTGAGATCTAGAGTCTGTATCACAGGAACAGTGCTGCAATATCGATTCTGATTAGCAGTGTAATAGATCCCTGCAAAGATTTGGAAAAGCCCATAACCATAAAATTAAATGCTGTGACTCAAGTCAAGTATTTAGAGTTCAGAGACCTTGTCTTTGTATCCATGAACATTCTACCTTACTGATTGTTTGTTTTTGGTGGTAAACCATCTTGAAGGGGGGGGGGGTAGCTGCTTTCCACTGAATGAACTGACTGGTCCACCCTGCATCTCAGCTTGTTCCCCTAATACATTTGCCTTTGCGGCTCCAAATTCAGAGTCACTTCTCTACCCTGTGTCCCAAGTGTTCTCTGCATCCATCCAGCTGCTTTCACTCTACAGTAAGGTACATTGGATTCCTGTATTTTCTTAACAGTTATGGTTTATTTCATTTTGGTTCAACTTTGTACTAGAAAAATACAAATAACATGTTACTGTGATAAATTCTGGCAAAGTGCTTTGTCGTCTGCTGTTACTGTGTAGTAAATATATCAGCAAGTTTCTACTGACTTTTGTTACCTAGCAGCTAAGTGTTGCTTTCTGCTGTTAATGTGTAGCAGTTATATTAACAAGTTCCTACTGGCTGTTTTTTACAGTAGGATTCAGTGAAGCATCTACTTTTTAGCTCTTAGTACTGCAGTTACATCAAGTAAGTCTGTAGTGTGTTGCCATCTGGCTAAGTGTTGGAATTTTTTCTTCTCTCTGCTAATCTGTAGTGCATATATGTTTACGTCTATATATGTTTCTACTCACTTCTATTGTAATACCTGACTCGTTTTTTATGAACAACGCAGTTACTGGATAACGTAGGTGATTTGTTAATATATGCGAGTTTATGTTTGTGCAGAGTTTTGTCATTGGTTAGGGTTGCTTGTTTTTCATATATGTTACACACTCTAGCTGCTTTTTCTAAGTGGTTATGTATCACATTTACTGACTGTATGTTGTGTATCAAAGAGTGGGAACTAACAGATAGGCATACTGCCTGTCCCTCTAACATCTGTAAACCTACATCACAGTAATCCCTCACGTGCATGTAAACACATACCACTTGTTAGTTTATTTTTCTTTCTGTCCTTCTATACTGTGGAAGCCACCATTTTTGTTTTTAGTAATCCCAAACTTGCATACCTACAAATGCCTCCTGTATGCTTATTGTCCTGTTTAAAGGTTAGAAAGCCGAAATGCACAACTGTGAAATATACTGCACTACTCTTGTTTGCCAAACATTACGTAAGGTGGATGATAAATAGAACTGTACCTAACTAGTTCAACCATCAAGAAATCCTTATTAACTTTTCTCTCTCTCTCGCCCAGTGAACCAAGCACATAGTAAGTCTTAGTACTGCTGCTGCAAAAGTTACCATGTCCCACAAGCTAAAGAACTTGCACAGCTGAATTTCACCTGCTTTTGCAAAAGTTCACAAGGAACAATACATTGAGTTAAATGTATACAAGGCAATTTCCAAGACTCAGACTAATAACTTAAGTCATGCATTAATGTGTTCTGTTTTGTAGTATTGAATCTGCTGGAAGGGTATCCCCACCCCCCATTTACTCATCCTCACTCACAGGCCTTTTACTGCTGAAGGTGAAGCTAAATTAACAGTTTAGCATATTTTATTCTTGTCAGTGTAAAGGATCCCTGCAAAGATTCGGAAAAGCCCATAACCATAAAATTAAATGCTGTGACTCATCAGGTATTTAGAGTTCAGGGACCTTGTCTTTGTATCCATGAACATTCTACCTCATTGATTGTTTTTGGTGGCAAACCATCTGAGGGGGGGGGTCTTCCCGCTCACTCTGCTCCCCTGCCTTGCCCCCATAGCCTACCCACCCCCAAGCAAATCACTCCCCCTTATTCCTGTGATCCAATTATATGCAACTCTGCCTTGTCCACACCCACATTGCATTCACACCTTACCTACTTTTATTTAACCAAACATATCTTCTTTCCCATACATCCATCACCTTGAATTCTCATCCCCACTACTATACTTCTTGGCTTCTTACTCTAGTTCACCATCACAATACACTCACCATCTCACATTATGTCCAGGCTTATCACCTTCTCTTCTACTATACACACATCAGACTAACATTGCACCATAATGTTACTGCTGACCAATCATATCTCTCCCACCACTCCGTATCACAAACCACAAGGCAAAATACCTAACCGCATTGTCAAAGCCCACCCTGAAGTCAAAACATTTCCAATGTTACCTTAAGCTTCTCACATATCACTAGATAATATACATCGCTATTTACATCCAATAGTACATTCTAACACATAAATACCACTTTTACTATTTTAAACCCACCATCACAGTTGACATGCTCTTTCTAACCTGCCTAACCTCTTTACTCTTAATTCTCAACCTTACTGTAACTATATCCTTGCATTCCCCCACACACCAATACACATCAACAACCTTCTCCAACCATCTCCCCAATATACAACACAGCTTCTCACATATCTCCTCCTGTCTTTTCCCCTATACCCTCCCATATTATTCAAGCCACAGATTGGCCTCTTCACCTCCTGTGAAACCACAGTTGACACCATCACCTATGAATAAAAAACACTTCCCATGGTATTCATTCCTCATTACCTATCTTCTTAAATGTGGAGACATACATCCTAACCCAGACCCATCCTCTAATCCTAACCACAAGAGTAGCCCCAAAGATTTAAATGTACTTACACTGAACCTTAGAAGTATTTGTAATAAAATAGCTCCACTGCATGCCTGGATTGATCAAAATAAACCTGACATACTAGCCCTTACCGAAACATGGGTACACCCTAATGTAAAAGACTCAAAAATAATACAGCCAAACTTTGCAATAACCAGAAGAGACAGATCTAAAAAAGGGGGGTGGGATAGCCCTTATATATCCCTCCATGTTCAACATCACACCCTACACCAGAAATATACCCATCTTTTCTAATACTGAGTTACTACCCCATCAGTACATCAAAAAGGATTTGCATAATAGTAGTGTATATCCCACCAGGTCATAATATACCAGTGTTGGAAAATGTTTTATCCTGGACATCCCAAACAATAAACTTCAAGAAACAATAATCTTAGGAGATGTAAATATAGATTGGCAAATGATAGCTTCCAACTCCCCCACAAATAGTATAAATCTGTATGTTTTTTTCTCAGCTTATCAATACTCCAACAGGATACAACAAAGATCTTACCTACCATTCCACCCTACACTGGATCCTAGTATCCCATCCCACCAATTACCCCTCTTCTGGTACACTGTCTGGCTCCCACAGTGATTGTCTGCCAGCTTATTCTCTTAGAACAAACTCCCAGCAACTAAGAGTACACACTGTAAAATCAGTTAGGAACTCAACTAATTTTTGTCAACATAAATTCAACAATATCCTATGTGAAATAGAGTTTACCATATTGTATGAACTTTATTATTCTATATACATGAGATGTGAATTGTATATTATAAAAGTGTATATTTTTGTTACCACTATTGAGTTTACTAAGTGATTTAGTGAGCCGATTGAATTTTGTTAGTGACTCACTTTTATTTATTTATTTATATATTTTATATTTTTAAGTTGTTGTTGAAGTTTTAGTTCCATATGTTTTTAAATGAATTAAATTAACAATGAGGAAGTGAGGTCACCAGATAATAGAGTATATAAGTGTTTAATTAAAGATTTATTGCATTTGGCCTGAGGAAGCCCATGTGGTGAAAGCGCTTGCCGAATGGAATTTTTAAGCATCATTAAATCAGTTTGAATTTATCTTAGTCTGGACTGTCCTTTGGTGAAGTGAAAACTGCCTTTCAAGGATTGTATCTTTGATTTTTTATGTCAGTAACCTGTTCCATCTATATGGACTATAATTTGGGAATAACTTGTTTCGAGCATATTACACTGTCTATTGGTCTCCATTTACTTGTTGTTTATTTTATTTCTTTTCGACTGGAGACCCTTTCACAAAGCAGCTATTTTTTCATATTATTGTCTATAATGTTTTAAGTAATAGAATTGTCTAGATGTGTAGTGTATATTGTAATATCTTGTAACATAGATTATGTTCTTTCAACTTATTTGTGTATAGTATTTCTAATGTCATTTGTATTGTACTGAATTATACTATATTTGTATTGCACTGTATGTGGAGCTTTTTTCCTTGGGCTTCTGCTGAAAATAGGTTGTGTAGACCCAGTCAGACCACCCTGGTAAACAAATGTCGAATAAATAAATACAGGAAGAAGATGTCTGCGATTTCTCCTGTACTCCACATCCTCTAATTCTACAAAGTAGGATCTCAGCTCAGCACATATGCCTGTTACTTGACCAATCCGGTCGAAACCTTTCACCATTTGTATCCTCACTGTCTCTCCTTCTTTCAATGGATGAAGAAATCTGCTCAATGTATCATAGATGGACTTCTGGAAAGAATGCTTTCTGAATAGTTGGGCTTTGATTGTTCTGCTGTTTTCAGACCTCAACAAACTGGAACTGATAGGCAATGTTCTGGTTTGCCTAAATAGAGGTCTCTGAGCAGGCGAGCCAAATATGTCGTCATGGGGTATATTTCTGAGATTAAGTAAATTCAAAAAGACATCGGTATTATCACACTTTCACCTCTCTAGTAAATGCTTTGCACTCTGTACTGCATGTTCAGCTAGTCCATTTGACTGTGGGTATTCTGGACTACTAGTAACATGTACAAAGTCCCATTCTTTTGCAAATTTCTGAAACAACTGACTGGTAAATTGGGTACCGTTGTCAGAAATAACTTTGTGTGGACTACCATGGACTGAGAAATGACATTTCAACTTGGTGATAACAGCAGTGGATATTAGGTTAGGTAGTAAATCAATCTCAAACCAGTTCTTATATGAATCTACCAACACTAAGTAATGATGATTGCTCCACTGAAATATACCAGTGGCTACTGCTGACCAAGGTAGTTCAGGAACTTGACTTAGCTGATGTAGTTTTTTTTGCAAATGCGGTTTAGTACTATTGCATACTGAAAAGAAGAAAATACTTTATCAATATCTTTTGCTAGAGAAGGCCAAAATACTAGTCCTCTTGCCCTTCTTTTGGTAGATTCGAACCTGGGTGACCACGATACAAAATCTGGATATATTGAATCGTAAAGAAGCATTAACAGTTTTAGGACCTTTGAAAATAATAAGATCTCATCTCTGTAAGGAAAATAAGTTTGCACTTCAGGTGGTATACTAGATTGCTTTGACGACCATCCTACATTAATGTAGTGGTTGAGCTTTTGCAAAACTGGATCAGTCTTTGTGTGATCTCTCAGCTCATCAAGTCTCGTGGCAGAAAAAGTACGCACTTCCATGACATCACAGTCAAAATTCTCTGCATTAAGCTGTCCCTTGTATTTCTGGGCGATCTAGATAAGGTATCAACTAGATAAAGAAGTTTGCCTTTTTTTATAGACCATTTTGAAGCATTTTTGCAATTTGAGCATCATTCTTTGTAATCTCGCTGGAGCTGAATACATAGGCTTCTTTAAAATAGTGACTAAAGGTTGGTGATCAGTTTCAATCTGAATAGCTCAATCATAGATATAATCATGAAACTTTGAACATGCAAATATTATTGCCAAAAGTTCCTTCTCTATTTGAGCGTATTGCATTTCAGTTTGGGTAAGAGTTCTAGATGCATACGCTATTGGTCTGTTTACTTGAAGAATGGCTGTGCTAAGACCATATTTTGAAGCTTGACAGGAAAGAGTTACTGGTTTATTGACATCATAGTATCTTAATGTAGATGGGGTGACATTTTTCTGCTGAAGGTCTTCAGATGCTCCCTTCCTCTTCTGTTCCATCCAATACCATGTAACATTTTTGCTCATTAGGTCTCTCAAAGGCGCTGTCAGCTCACTGAAGTCTGGTATAAACTTGCCTAAATAGTTGACCATACCAAGAAAATGTTTTAGAGCTTGAACATTATCCGGTGCTGGCATCTCTAGAATGGCTGCTTGCTTGGATGGGTCTGGTCGCAAGCCAGTGATAGTAAATAAATTACCTACGTATGTAACTTCTGGTAGTCTGAATTTGCTCTTCAGAGGATTGAGTTTCAAGTTCTCTTCACGTGCTCTGTCTAGAACTTTCTTAAGGTTTCTGTCATGCTCTGTTTCACCATTGCCTCCAATAAATAAATCATCTACTATTATGGCAAAAGGATAACCTGAAAACATTTGCTGCATTGCATGCTGAAAGACTTCACTTGCAGAATTTATTCCAAATGGCATCCTAAGGAATCTATATCTTCCAGATGGGGTACTGAAAGTAGTCAGTAGTGAAGATTTGTGAACAAGCATCACTTGCCAAAATGAACTTTTTGCATCCACAACAGAAAAAACAGTGGCATTCTGTATTAGGGCTGCGACTTCCGTGACTGTACGCATAGGATGATGTGGTCTCATTAATGCTTTGTTCAAATCTCTTGGGTCAATACATATTCTGATTTCAACTGAGCCTTTTTTTGTGGGCTGCTGGCATGGACGACACCCATTCAGTTGGTTCTTTAACTGGATAAATTACACCTTGCTGCACCATTTTATCCTATTGAGCTTTGACTTTAACCTGCATAGCTTTTGGAACTTTTCTTTCTGGTCTGACCACTGGACTGATCTCTGGGTCTAACTTCATAGAATACACAACTGGAAGTTTGCCTAACTTGTCATCGAAAACATCAACATACTCTGAGAAAATAGCTTCAGTAAAACTGAAACTGGGACACGTGCTTATATGATGAACGTCTTTGGTAAAGGAAAGCAAATTCATTCTCAGACTGTCTCTGAGACCCTATAATGACTGCACCAGTGTTTGGACTACATAGAATAGTAATCTGTAGCAGTTCCTAGCCAAATAACATGAAAGCAATACTGAACTTTCGGTTTGGATTTCTTAGGATCATAGGGTCATAGGAAGTCACTAGGCTATTGGCACTGAGGCCCTTATAAGCCTAGCCAAGAGTTTATCCCATGTTTAGACAAGTCAGCATTCAAAGCCCTGTCCAGCAGGGACAGGGGTGGAATCTCAGGGGTGTATTTTCTGTTTCCCTTCCAGTTATCCAGGTTGTGCTTGAAAAGAGACAATAAGGTACTCTGCTTGACGTGGAGGGGGAGTCTATTCCACAGATGGGGGGGGTCTGTGGGACACAAATCTGTCCTGCCTACAGGTCCTTTTGATGTCACAGACCAGGTTGAGGTCGCTCGTGCAGGTAGCTCGAGTGAAACTTGACTTGCGGATATGCAGTAGTCTCATCAAGGTGGGGTCTGAGATTGCTTTGTATGCCAGACAGAGGTCACCTTTGAGGAGTCTGTATGAAATTGAATAGAGGGAGAGGGCTTTTAGCCTGTCTGTGTAGGGAAGATGTTTGAGACCCCGGATTTTTCTGGTGAGGAACCTCTGTGGTCTGTCCAGCTGCTGCATGTGTTTTGTGAGGTACATGCGAAAGGGGGCATTGCACTCTAACTGGCCTTATAAGGGAAGAATGCAGGGATGTTATGACCTCCTTGTCCCTGGATAAGATACTCTTAGTTATTAGGTGCACCATATAGAAAGCTTTCCATACAACGGAAGCAACATGGTGGTCAAAACTCAGGTTGCTATCAACCTGGGTGCCCAAATTCCTCATGACTGATTGTGTGCTTAGGACAGTGTTATTAATGTGATAATATGTGGGGACATCACTCTTCCCAAAGGGGATGATGATGCATTTTTTGGCATTCAGCTTGAGGCCATGTTTCTGGCATCAGTCATTTGTTTGGGTGAGACCCTCTTGGAGGATGTCTACATCACTTGGGGAATTGATGACCACGCCCACCTTGCAGTCATCTGCAAACTTGGTTAGCGATAGCCCACTGGTTTTGGCCTGCACCTAAGAGAAGTATATCCCGAATAATAGAGGCCCCAAGACCGATCCCTGGGGTATGTCGCTTGTTATGGGTCTACTGCTTGAGGTGGCTTCCCCTATTTTGATTAGGTGGGTTGTATCATTGAGCCAGTTTGCTACCCATCTGATAAAATATGGATTGATACCTAGTTGAGAGAGTTTGTCTACCATGCCCAAGTGGGGAATAGTGTCAAAGGCCTTCGCCAGGTCAGGGTAGGCAGTATGCAACGTCTTCCCTTCGTCTATGGCTTTGGTGACTGTCTCAAAGAAGTCAGCCACATTTAGCAGACATGACCTACCCTTGACAAAGCCAATATGTGTGGGGTCAAGTGTTTGGAGGTTGCCAGTGTCCCTGTTAATAAGGTCCATGGAATTCGTTCCATGGCCTTGCAGATCAAGCTAGTTAGGCTGATGGGCCTATAATTTCCCGGATCAGTGGATGTTCCACCCTTGAGCAGAGGGATGACAATGGCTGTCCTCCACTTGACTGGGACAAAGTCAGCACCTCAGGCTATGGTTGAATAGGGTGCCTAATGGTGCACCAAGTTTATGCCTGAGTTCATGTAGGATACAGCCTGGGACGTTATTGGGTCCCATGGAGGCTGTATTTTTTTGCCTTTAAGAGGGCAGTGATGACCTGTTCCCTAGAGATAAGGGGAGAAGGGCAGGTACTGGGGATGTCCTGATTTACTAATGGGGGGACAGAGGGGTGAAGTTTTCACTGAATCTGTCAGCCAGTAGGTTCGCTATATCTACAGCATTTGTCTATGTGGTGTCCTTGACCACCAGTTCTGAACAGATCTGGTTGCTTCCTTTGAGACTGCAGACATATGTGAAGATTGTGGAAACCTCCATAAGCAACAAATTTCACACAGCTGGCTACATTAAGTTGCTCACCAGTTCTCACCTTAGCAAATGTCTCTGTTGACTTAACATTACACTTTGAACCAGTTTCTACTTTGAGCTCGATGGATTTATCATTGATCTGGACAGTACAAAGCACTTTGTTATTTGCCATTAAATCTATTGCATCAGTCTTTTCACCAATTACTGATACACCGTCCACGTAGAAAGTAGGGTTGCGGCTCTCTCTATGACCAAGTTGCGTTTTTAAGTGACCCTTCTTTATAACTGTGTGAGGTTTATTTGATTTGCAAAACTTTTGAAAATAGTTCCATTTTTTACACTTGTGACATTGCTGACCAAAGCTAAGCACTTTTCTCTTTTAGAGTCATGATTGGCACCATAACTGTGACAGTTAACAATAAAGCTTAATTTGGGTTTTGCTGATTCACCCTTGTACTGCACTGAGCATGTCCTTTTCACTGAACTAGTCTTAGAACTTGCTGGAAAACTACTAGTTTTACCTGAAACAGTCGCCATGTGTTTAGGCCTGTTTCTGCTAGCCACATGTTAACATGCTGTTTACATTTGCTCTGGAACCTGCTGAAACTGTGCTCTTATCACTTCCAAGCATGCTTGTGCCCCTTTCTGTAACCTCATGGATTTGACAAATCTCAATAGCTTTGCTCAGCGTTAAATCACTGTCACAAAGCAAAATCTTTCTCGCTGCAGCACTACTAATACCACACACAAGCCTGTCCTTTATTAACTGATCTTTTAAATCACCAAACCTACACGGTTTAGCTTTGTTTCTCAGGCCAGTAATATAAACTGCAAAAGGTCTGTCTTGCTTTTGATCTCTTGTGTAAAACAAATGCCTCTCTAATGTAACATTTGTCTGGGGATTGTACATTTCCTTGAATTTGTGTTTCAAACATTTAGGGTCTTCCTCTGATTCAGCCTGTACCACAATATGACGGTTTTCCCCTTTTTCATATACTGCTGCTGCATACACAAATGAACGCTCTATTTCAGTGGCCTCTGACCCAGCTAGGTTTAACAAAGTGAATGCCCCGGTGCATGCATCTTTGTCAGAATAAGCTACTTGTATAAAAATATTGCACTCTTGCTCAAATATTCTCCAATTCTTTGCAATATTTTGATCAAATACAAGTGATGATAGCTTTCGAAATCCGTCTGCCATGCCAACAAATTATAGTAAAACACAATGCAAACCAAGTCCGTACATATGCCAGAAATTTATGCCAGTATTTGTAACTATGTGTAATAGGACAACAAACCTCTAAATAACTGAACTTTGCGAAATAAGTCTCCCGGGCACAAGTATACTCTTGAAATCACTGTACTGTAAGAAATCACCTCTCATCAGTGTAAGAAACATTTCAAAATAACTGCACTGTGCGAATAAACTGAGCAGAAGAAGCTCAGAGTAAAAAACATTTAAAAGTAATTGCACTTTGCGAATAAACAGTACACAGCACACTGAAATTTTCCCAAAATGGCTGTATATTTCTAACTAAATCTATACCGTGCAAGAAACACTGTAATGGTGACACTCTGTGAATAGATACACCCAGCACAAGACATTTTTGAAATGGCTATATTTTGACTGCACTTTACAAAATAGTTGCACGTTGCACACAAATAAACTCTTCGGAGTAAATGCACAGTAATAAGCACACGCTGTAAGCACTTTTACACACTTTAAGATACTTTGAATAACATTAGTTATGCCCTGAATAGCTTCAGTCAATGCAAAATAGTAGTTTATGCCAAAACACAGCAATTTGCCAAAAAAATGCAATCGCCTTGCTTTATTTATGCTTAATTGTATCTTTTTTTGCCCTTTATTATATTTGGTTTACTTGTTTAATCTTTTTTCATGCCCATTATACTTTTCTTGTGCTCATTTTACTCTGAACATGCTCGTTTTGCAATTCTGAGGAAATTCCAAATCTCTTATGTGCTTTTCTGATATGGTCTGAAGAAGCGACATTGGTCACGAAAGCACTTACAATTTTTAGTTATTTTGTTATTTTTGTAATAAAAGAGTTCTCTTTCCTCGCAGACAGTAGTGGTTTATGTTTTTTTATGTTTATACTACTATTGCATCATTTGGTTTCCATTGGGGTGATATTACTTGTTTTTCTTTGGACTTTTCTGATAATCGCTTTATCAAATATCTTGATTTTACACATTTTAATTAATTAGCAAACTTTTTATGCCTCTTGCTTGCTTAATAATGCATTCTGTGCCCTTGTAATGCTCCATTTTATCTTTTTTTTTTTTTTTTTATAAAATAAGTAATTTGTGCACTTTTTCATTACCTTTGGCTCGTTTCTGGCCCTTTTTTGTACGCCATTAACTTAGTTTACCTTCACTGTTAAGTCTGCACCTTGTAGCTTTGAAAAGCAGCCTCTGGAATACCGGTTCTGGCACCATCAGGATAAAACAGACGAACATTTGTGCGTTCTATTCAAGCAGCTTTATTATGTACAAATACATCAGGATTGAGGCTTAATAAGTTTAACTTAGATAAACTTATAAGTAAACTAACGATCACACTCATACATGCTCACTCTCTGGCTGCAGTGTCAAAATGGCACTGAAGCTAGCATGTGCGTGCTATTTATATGCACATGCTGTCCTTGAAATACTTCTTAAAGGTACAACACATACACACTATTCTACAAGTGGGATTCTAGGGAGTACTCTGAAGCCCAGCAAAAGATATAGGGACTTCATGGTCTTTCTAAACTTAGGCCCCAGATGTCAACCCAGTGTTAGAGGTCTTGGAAGGTGTTTTTGAAAATGCATCACCTGAACCTGATTTCCTTCACGTCTGCACCTAGGAAGCCTGACCAGTTCTGTAGGGTCAAGTATTGCCCAGAGGTACCTGTACAGAAATAATTTAGTTGATCCAAATGTAGTGTCTGGAAATCCTTGTAAGGGAGCAGTTCTGGCTCCTTCCAGGAATTATATCCCAAATGACAGAGAGTACAGCTCTGAATAGATTTTGGAAGAAGTATACACAGCTGCTACACTGGCTTTCAGTTCTTTAAACTGCAAGTCCCACTCTTTTTTACCACTCTATCCCCACTGCCATGCATCAGGAAGGAAATCTCATAGTGGACCCAACATTGCCTCCTGAACAAAGGACGGCCCCTTCAGGTAACTAGAGCATACTGTGACACTGACAACAGACTACTTGAATAAGGCTTGGGGAGCCCTCAGATACAAGGGACCTGTGGGCACAGGATGAGGAGAAAAATGCAACATCAGAGAAATAATGGCCCTCCTCCTGCACTCAAAACTTTTTGCCTGTTCATCCGGGAGGGGGAGTCCTGCAATTACAGACATACAGACAATACTGTAGTAATATGAGACATAAACAAGCAAGGAGGGACCCACTCTTACTTACTAGGCAGGATAGCAATGCAGGACAGGGACATTGCATTAGTTTCAGAAGGCCTCATGCAGTTCCCTTAAGACAGGAATGTAACAGCAGATAGGCATATGCAGACATCTGTGAACAGATGCTGCACAGGGAGAGAGTCTTACCAACAGCTCTAACCAATAGATGGGGTTGCCACAAGTTTATCTGTTTGCTTCTCATCTAACCAGGCAGCTGAGACAGTCTTGCTCACATTAACAACACTAACAGTTCCTGGAGTATGGATGATAGATACCTTTTTCCTGTATTGGACAAGTCTGTTTCTGTATGGTTTCCTTCCCACTTTTCTAATTTTGTGACTGTACACTTAACTTCTGCTCCCTCATTTATAGTTTATGGGAAGAGTATAACTTACCTGACTGATAGTTTTTTTCCCATCTCACTTGCCTATTCCAACTGGGCCAACCCACTCAGTTTGCCCTCGGTGCACTCAGGCTCTCTCTGCTCCCCTACCCTACCCCCATTCCACCTACCACCACTTTCATTACATTTATACTCTCTATGCCACACCTTTTCCTCCCCTCTTGCCAATTACCTTTCCCTATCAATTAACAGCTCCTCTCTACTGTCTCCACTTCCACCTCACTGTCTTTCTCCCAGTTCCACAACTTACTTCCTCCCCCTACATACATCAGCCTTACCTCTAGCTCTTATTCACTAACCTCATATAATTAGCCCCTCCCCATCTCCAGTTTTCCTTACTAGAACAAATTACTACCATCTTTTACACTCTTCTCTCCTTTCTTAAACACTATTTCTCTTTCATCATAATGCCTCTTTATCTTTCTGCCTCACTCCTCCTCTTCCTTTCACTGTCAACCTCATACCATGTTCCAGTCTACTGTCAAACACCATCTCGTACTCTCTCCATCACCCACATCACCCAGCTCCCTCCCTCACTTACAGCTTATCTCCCCATCCCTCTTTCATTGCACTCCTTCGCACCTTTTCATGATTTACACATTTCTAAACACTTCTCTTACCTCTATTCTGAAATCAAAGACATACTACTACCTTAAACCTCAAGTATATTGTTACTTTCCGGAATACACTTCTCCTTAATGGGGACATCCCCCCTAACTCAGGACCACCTGCTGCTACCTCCCTCAAATACACTCTTCGTACTACCCCCCAGTCCCCCCCAAGCCTCCCTTTTCCCCCAAATCATTACAAATCTTCTCCTTAAATATCCAAAGTTTAGTAAATAAAACCACAAAATTGCATTCTTGGATAGCTAACATTTCCCCCTATATCCTAGCTCTGTCTGAAGCCTGGTTGAAACCCCAAATCTTAAATACAAAAATCCTACCTCCAGGCTATAACATCTTGTGCTCTGACAGAACCATCAGGAGGGGTGAAGGTGTTGCTATCCTCTACTCTGAACAACTCCATTTCTCTCCACTCTCCATTTCTATACACAATTTTGAGCCGGCAGAACTCCTCATCGTAAATTGCCACCTAAACCCACATAAACATTTTGCCATAACCTTACCTCCTGGAAATAATATTCCTGTCCCTGAGAACATTCTCTCCTGGCTTGCTCAACATGTTCGATATGAAACCATAATCCTCGATGACGTTAACATTGATTGGACTAAACTCTCAGCTACATCCCCTAGTTCCACCCTCAATCTTCATGGCTTCCACCAACTCATATCCTTCCCTACTTGGACTAACAAAAACTCCAGTTCTGGACCTATCCTGAACTGATTCTCACCTCAGATCCCAGCCTTTATCATAACCCTCACACACTCCCTAACTCTCTTAGTGACTACTCCCCCCTCCTATATCCGTAGGTTCTCTAAACATACTCCCAAAGACTACCACTACAGGGAAAGTTGCAAACTCACCCATTTCAGTCCTGGTACTTCTAACTTTCCATGTCAAATATAAAATGGTCCTTGCTTAAACACCTCCCTCTCAACAAGGCTGTATATTCCTAGACATACTTAACTCAGTGGCACCCATCAGAAAAATCAGAATAAAATCTAACTCTGCCCCCTGGCTGACTAAACATACCCACGCCATTATGCATCAAAGAGACAGTGTCTGGAAAACCGGAGTTAAAATATTTATCCTGCTGTACTTCAGAGATACAAAGAGCTCAGAAACCTGTCCAAAAAACTTGTTAACAATGATAAGAAATTTTTTTTTGGTTCCAACCAAGATAGCCCACATAAAAATCCCAAAAAATTCTGGACTTCCATTAATCATCTTCTTTACCCTGGCAATCCTTCAACTCCTAAACATTTCCCACATCATACAGCAACTGAAACTGACACTCTCCTTAACAACTACTTCATAGAAACAATCCAAAAACTTACACAAAATAGTAATACTTCCCCTACCCTCCCTTCATCCCCCATAAAATCACCTTCCAATACCCTCTCTTTCAAACCTGTTCTCACCTCCTTCATCAAATCTCTCCTTTCCAAACTCAAACCCTGATCCCCTTCCTCTGATAAACTACCTTCCTACTTTCTTAAAATTGCTGCAGAATCTATTGCCTACCCTGTCTCTATACTCATAAATCATTCCATTACAGATATTTGGAAATCCTTTACAGAGTCACTCTTCACAAGGACAGAGACTCTACTGATCCTTCTAATTATAGGCCCATTGCTATCCTGTTCCCCATCTCTAAAATTCTGGAAAAGTGTATTCATACCCAGTTACTCAAACACCTGCTTGATAATAACATACTAACTTCCACTCAACATGACTTTAGATCCCACCACAGCACTTGCACTCCACTACTTTCCTTCACCCAAACAGCAGCAGAGGCCCTGGACAACAACATGCTAGTCTCCTGTCTATTTGTTGATCTCTCTAAAGCCTTTGACACTGTCTAAGACTCTAAACTTCTAGCTAAACTCTCCAACCTCAGTCTCAGGCTCCTTCATAAACTGGTACTCAGGTTACCTCTCCAGTAGGCTACAATCCATTTGCTGGCAAACTGTCTTCTCCACTTTCCTTCCAGTCAACACTGGTGTTCCACAACTTAAACCCCCTCTTGTTCAATATTTTTACTAATAATCTTCATTCTGTCTGTAACCTGTCAATACTCCTACAATATACTGATGATTCTACTCTTATCTCCACTGCCCATAAAATTCCCAATCTCTTAGGTCTTAGTCAAGATTCCTTTTCTTCAGTTGAAACATAGCTCAGTGACAATCAGCTTGTACGTAACCCTAAAAAAAAACTAAACTCATTCTCTTCGTTCCTAAAACCCTGGCACATCACAAATCCTCCTTTTCTTTCACCTCCCTCAACAATGCCATCATTAAACCCGAACCCCATACCAAACTACTGGGCGTCATTACTAGCGATGAACTGACATATGATACACACATCCAACAATGTATGAAAAAAAAGACACCAGAAACTTGGTCTACTCTATCGTAATCAGAAATTCCTTATACCTTCCTCCATACTCTCCCTAGCTCAGTCTCTTCTGTTACCCTGTCTACTGTATGCGGCCCCTATCCTTACAAATATTCAATCTACTCTGCTCTCCAAACTTGAACAAGCATACAGTAAAATAGCCAAAATCTTCCTTACAAGTCCCATCACTGTTTTACCCTTAAGGCACTTCTTCAATGGCCCAAATTCCCTAACCAACTACTACTTCAACAATTACATGTTACCTACTCCATCCTGAATGATCCCTCTTCCTGTCCCTTGATCTCTAACCTAGTATCTTGCTACTGCCCCTGCTGTCACCTTCGTACAACCGACAAATTCCTCTTTGACATCTACACACCTAACAAGAGTATTGGGAAGTCCATTTAAAAGTACTCAGTAGCCCATGCCTGGAACACACTTCTCCTCAATATAAGAAACATCTCCCAAAAGTACCTGTTTAAACATGAACTTAAACACTACCTACAAAAGACCTGGCCCTGCCCATGTCAAACCCCCACATGATAACAATCTCACTTACTCATCTTTTACTCTCTTTTGTTTATTCACCTCCTTTTCTTCCTCTGCTCTCCATCATATAATCCAACCATATTCTTCCTGTATTTAAAAACACAGTAGCTTTTCATAGGTTCATAGGTTTCATAGGTTTATACTAGGCTATCTGCCCTGGGGCATTTACAAGCCTAGCCAGAGTGTGTTTGGCTTTTGCCACCCTTTTAGATCGGTTTACTGTGCCTCTGTAGATTAGGTCACAGAAGATAGCCCTTTTAAGGTTAGTTTACTGTGCCCCTCTCTAGCAGGGACACAGAAGTGATCCCAGGGGTGAACTTACGATCTCCCATCCACTCATCAAGATTTCTCTTGAAGAGGGTCAGCGAGGGGCTCTGCCTAACATGGATTGGGATTCTGTTCCAGAGTGAGGGCAGCCTCTGGGATATGAATCTGTCCCTCCAGCATGTCCTATTTATTTCTGTGCTGAGGTTTAAGTCCCTGGAGCGTGTAGCTCTAAGGGATTTGGATTTCCTGAGGTGGAGCATGTCCATTAATTCTGGGTTGGACATGGCTTTATACGTCAGGCATAGATCACCTCTGAGTAGGCGGAAAGCAACTGAGTAGAGCTGGAGTTTCGTTAGCCAAACTACATAGGGCATCTGTTTGAGTCCCTTGATCCTCTTGGTGAGGTACTTTTGGGGCCTCTCCAGTTGCTGCAGGTGTTGGGTAAGGTACATCCCAAATGGGGCATTGTATTCAATTATGGGCCTGATGAGTGATGAGTAGAGGGGCACAATGACCTCTCTTGTTCTAGATGTGAACCCTTTCGTGATAAGGTGGGCTATATAGAAGGTCTTTCTAACCACTCTGGCAACGTGATTGTCAAAAGAGAGGTTTCTATCTACTTGGGTCCCCAAATCCCTAATTACTCCTTCCATACTTGATGGATTACCACCTATGTGGTAATTTGTGGGCACTCTGTTTTTCCTGAAGGGGATGATTGTGCACTTTTTGACATTTAGCTTAAGGCCATGGCTCTGGCACCAGTTATCCATCTCTATGAGACCCTTTTGGAGGATGCTTGTGACAGCCGGAGAGTCGATTATGGCACCCAGCTTGCAGTCATCTGGGAACTTGTCCTCCTGTATTAGCCTGTACCTCAGAGAAGTATATACCGAACAAGAGAGGTCCCAGGACTGAGCCTTGTGGGACTCCACTTGTAACTGGTTTGGAGTCTGACATGGCACCTGCAATACTGACAATGTGGGTTCTATCCCTGAGCCAGTTTGCAACCCATCTTGTGACATAGGGGTTGATATTTAAGCTGGTGAGCTTATTTATGATGCCCGAGTGGGGTATTGTGTCAAAAGCTTTTGCGAGGTCCAGGTAGGCCGTGTGGACTACCTTCCCTTCATCTGTGGCCTTGCTAACTGTTTCAAAGAAGTCAACCAGGTTCAAGAGGCAAGATCTGCCCTTAACAAAGCCGAATTGGGTGGGATCCAGTGTCTGGAGGTTACCAATGTCATTGTTTATGAGTTCCATGATGAAATGCTCCATAGCTTTGCAGACCAGACTAGTCAGGCTTATAGGGCGATAGTTTCCTGGGTCTGTTGTGGCACCACCTTTGTGGAGCAGGACCACTGTTGCTGTACGCCATTCCTTGGGTACATATCCTGTAGTAAGGCTGAGATTGAACAGTAACTTTATGTGAGGGTTTAGTTCTTCTTGGAGCTTGTGTAAGACGCAGCCTGGGACACCATCTGGTCCCATTGATGCTGTGTTTTTTGCTTTGGAGAGGGCAGCTCTCACCTGTGCATTTGTGATGTCAGGCAGGCTACATTCTGTTGGGATAGACATTTGGTCTTTTGGGGGGGAAGGGGGGGGATTTGCACTGAACCTGTCTGCCAGGATGTTGGCAATGTCTGTGGGATCAGTGTATTTTTTGTCATTTTGTACTAACTTAGAGCATATTTGGGAGTTGCCCCCCAGATTCCTGACATAACTAAAGAAGGCCTTGTGATTATCTTTAGTGTCTTGTGCAATTTTTCTTTCTAAGCTGGCCTTAGATAATTTTATGAGGGATCGTAGTTTCTTGCTAGTACTGATTAGAGATGCCTTCGCTTTTTGGGATTTTGCTCTATCATGTAGCAGCTTCCTCCTTCTGTTGTATAGCTTATTTATGGCCACCACACTGGTCTCCTGCCTTTGGAGGAGTGAGTCTTGGTTTTATTTGGGATAGCACGATCCATGCATTCCTGTGGGTGTCCATAGAATGCATTTGTAAAGGATTCTGCTGTTTGGGCAGTATTTTCCACTGGCCCGGTGATTTTGAAGGATTCCACCTCGGCTTTGAGAAGTGTGAAATTTGCTTTTGAGAAATTTTTCACCGTGATTTCCTTGGCTGGGGGTGGGGATGGGATATAGATGTCCAGTGAGATTAATTTATGGTCTGATCTTACCAAGGAGGGACATACCTCTGGTATGGAACATAGAGTCCGAATGTTGGTGATGACCAGGCCCAATATGTTATCCCTTCTTGTGGGAGTGGTGACCAGTTGTTCCATAGCATTTGAGTTTATAAATTCTAGGAACCGTTGGGCAAGGGTGTTGGAGCTTGAGTAGTTTTCCCAGTCGATGTTTGGGTAGTTGAAGTCACCCAATATTATTGTGTTTGGAGAGACCTTCATATTCTCCAGTGTTCTCAGGAAGGCCGAGTGGGGTTCCTGAGTTTGGGAGGGTGGTCTGTAGCAGGCTACAAACTGAAAGGCAGTTTTGGCCACTGTTAACTGTACATGGATGGTCTCCGATGCTTCGTGTAGTGCCACTAATGTGGAGGTATGGGTATCTTTGATGAATATGGATACTCCCCCTCCTTTTGTGGTTCTGTCCGAGTTTTGGGGCCGAAAAGCATGGTATGAGGTATAACCTGGTAGTGCTGGGGTGCTCTCTGGGGCCTTGAACCAGGTCTCTGTCACTGCACAGATATCGATATTCTCCATACTGAGGAGAGCCTCGAGTGCATGCATCTTGAGGTTTAGACTTCTTGTTGAGCAGCATTACCCTTAGTTTTTTTTTCTTGTGTTATCTATGGAGGTGGGTTTCTTTTGAGCCTTGCCTAAAAAAGGCGCTATGGGGGTGGTAAGAGCCTTAGCCAGTATTCGAAAGCCCAGGGGTGACAGGTGCAAGCCATCCCTAGTGAAGCAACGTGACTTGTCAAGCATGTCATTCCAGGCTGACAGGCACTGAATCCCCTTAGAATGACACTAATACTTTAGCCAATTGGTAAAATTGATCATTTTGTCTTTATACTGTGGCATCATGCTTGGTGAGGGCAAGATACTACTCAAGGTCAGGGTCATACCGGTCTGGGCTACATGATCAGGGAGCTCCTCTATGTCTCTTTTCATGTAGTTCAGGGAGGTACGTCTCAGGTCATTCACACCAGCATGGACAATGACAGAGTCATATTTGTACTTGCTTTGGAGTGACCTGAGTGCTTGTGTTATGTGGCGGATCCTGGCACCCGACAGGCAGCTTACAGTGACCTTCTCCTTGTTCAGTCTGGTGAGCAAGACGTCAGTGTGTCTGACAATAGAGTCCCCTATTACAAGTGTGTTAGGTGTGTTGTTTAGCCTTAAGGGCTGTGACTGTGTGTCACACTGACTTTGTGAAATATGTGATACATGGGTATTGTTGCGGGGTAGCGGTTGCTTGGATGTCTGCTTTGGAGATCTCTGCTGCTTTGGCAGATTTTTATTTAGAGCCTCTGAATATGTTTTTGTGTGTTTATGTGTTTGGATGTCCTTCAAGGATGCATCTGCAGTCATAACATATGGGTTGTCCTGCCTCAGGCATTCAAATTCTGGGTCTGGCCTCGGCTGATGTCGGTATAAAGCATCAGCGACGCCATTTTCCTCAGTCTTTCTTGCCAAGCTGTTCACAAGTGCCGGTCGGTCAGATCCAGTGATTTCACTTTCTTGCCTCAGCCGATGTCAGACAAAGTAAATAATTGTTTAACTTGTGGGAAACAAATACCTCATAAGGATTTCCATTCTTACTGCCTTCCTTGCTTAGGCCCAGACCACGACATATCGGCCTGTTTAGCCTGTGCCTCCTTCAACCGGTCGGAGTTTGCAGAGGATTTTTGGAGCCGCTTTTGCTTATAAAATGCCGCCCGCATATGGTCAAAAAGGAAAAGGACCGGCTGAAACCACGGCTAGGCCTACCTACAGTGTCTCGTTTCGACGAAACGAAACCGGTCCTCATTCCTTCTTCCTAGTGTTCAGGAATTGTCCGACACCATACCTTTGGACATTTCCCTGCTTCCATGTCCATTAAGGCATTTTCAAGGGCTAAAGCTGCCAAACTTTCAAAAGCTTTGCCTACCAAATCTACCTCCCAGAGCGCTTCCTCTAGTTCACAGATCCTCAGCCTTGCTGAGGGGTTCACAACCTCACCCAGACAGGGCCTCTCAACCTCCTCCAGACAAAAGGCCCAGGACTGACCCCTCTGATCCACACTCCTCAGATGATTCCACGGATGGATCTGAGTTGTCAGACCACCAGGAAGGGGCTTATGAGGATTCAGATGCAGAGGAATCTATCCTTGCCTCCCTCCTGAAGAGTTTTCCTTTGGTGAGACTCTGCACTCCCTGAGAGAGCATTTTCAATGGCAAGGTCAGGATTTCTCTGATTCTAGAAAAAGATTAAGGACCTTTTTGCATTTGCCTCAGCATAGGCCCTTAGCTATACCTCCTGTTCTGAATGTAATTGATGATGTGTACAATGATGTCAGTACAGCCCTGATACTCTCCTCCCCCTGCCAAACCAGACAGATACTACAGGGTCCCGGATTCTCATTTCCATTTGTATAAAGCCCATTCTGCAGACCCAGAAACTTTTTCTCACGGCCCTAAAAAAATCCTCTACCCTCTGACAGAGAGTCTAGAGCTTTAGAGAGATGGGGAAAGAAGGTGTATACTTCTGCAACTCTTTCTGTCAGGGCATTAAACTGTCAATTTCATATGATACAGTACCAGGAGTATTTGTTAGATGAACTGAATAAGAAACTTTCTTCTCCTGAACCCCTAGACCGTAAATCCCTTCAGGATTTGGTACACAACTCACAACAGGTTAGTAATCATTTCTTAAAATGTGGCTATGATGCACTGGAGGCTTCATTTAGATCAGCTGTGACGGGGCAGTTATTCATAGGCATGCCTGGCTGAAGGAGCAATCTTTGCCAGACCATGTCAAAGCTAAACTCCTGGATGCTCCAATGGAGAAACAAAATTTATTTGGCTCCTCTGCTCAGGAGATCTTAAAAAAGGTTGAAGAAAAGGCAAAATCTGTGCAAACAGTTAAAGATTTCCTGCAAGTTCAACCACCGAGATTCAGCAGAAACTGGCCTACTAAGAATTGGTCCTTTCCAGACTCGGACAGAGCCCAGAGAGGCAGGAACAGGTGCCCTAGAGGCAGAGGTCAATCGAAGGCTCCTACAGAGGCCGTCAGTGGCAGCCTGCCAACCAGAGGAGTAGTGCAACAGCAACAGCAACAACTACTACACCAGGACAGGGTCAATGACTTAACTCTGATTCCGCCTACCAGGGATCAACTAGAAGCACCCTTGGGAGGAAAGCTGGCTTTATTCTCAAAAAACTGGCATTATATCACAAAGGATACATGGACACTGCAAATAATAGACAAAGGATACAGGTTCCACTTTCACACTTTGAAAGAGGCGGAATGCCAAACCTTCCACCAAATCAGAGGGCAGAGGCTTTAAAACAAATCAGCAATTTACTTCAAATGAAAGCTATAGAAAAGGTACCATGTTCAGAACAAGGCCAAGGATTTTACTCCAGACTATTCCTTGTACCAAGAAAGGAAAATCAATGGAGGCCTATTCTACCTGTCCGCACTGAACACTTATCTCATTGTGCCAAAATTCAAAATGCTGACCCTACAGCAACTTCTTCCCATGTTGGGCAAGGAGTCTTGGCTGGTGACGCTAGATCTCAAGGAGGCATACCTGCACGTCCCTATTCGACCAAACTGCAGAAGACACCTCAGATTTCTTGCAGGATCAGAGCATTATCAATTCTCAGCATTGCCCTTTGGCTTATCTACTGTATTCACAAAATGCCTGGCATCAGTAATTGCACATTGCAGACTACAGGGAATTCAAATTTACCCATACCTGGACGACTGCCTAATACAAGCGGACAACAAGGAAAATTTGATAAAGGACTTGACCTATGCCATACACCTGCTACAGACCTTGGGATACACAGTCAACATGCAAAAGTCAAGACTAGTACCATCCCAAAGGATAACCTTTTTGGGTGCAGATCTGCACACAACCACCCAAATGGCCTTTCTCACAGAAGAAAAACAAAAACAACTTCCAGATTACTTCATGATTCTGACAAGACAAACTCAGCTTACTGCAAGGAAAATCCTGCAGGCCCTGGGTTACATGGCATCCTGCATAATTCTAATACCGCATGCCAGGCTGCATATGAGGAAATTACAATGGTACCTCCGGAGTGTTTGGTCTCAGCACAGTCACAGTTTAGAAACCATGATACCAATCATTCCATGCCTTCAAAAGGAATTCCTGTGGTGGGCTCAGGCCTGCCAGTCCAACAGAGGGTTGCCTTTCAACAAACCAAAACCAAGGCAGACCATCACCACGGACGCCTCAGACCGAGGATGGGGAGCACACATGGAGGACAAATGTATCCAAGGCCTATGGCCTCAAGGACAGCTAAACATGCACATAAACCAAAAGGAAATGCTGGCAGTGAGGCATGCAATCGAGGCATTCAAACCCTTCCTCCAACAAGGACACCTGCTAATAAGGACAGACAACACCACGGTCATGTGGTACATAAACAAGCAGGGAGGCACACATTCCTACCCTCTATGCCGGATGGCTATGAATCTGTGGGAACTTTGCCTGAATCTCAATATCCAACTACAGGCCCAATTTGTGCCAGGGAAAGAAAATGCACTGGCGGACAGCTTAAGCAGAACTACCATGGATGCACACGAATGGATGCTGCACCCAGACATCTTCCAACTCATAGCAAAGACATGGGGAATGCCGGAGATAGATTTGTTTGCCTCCCCACTCAACAATCAACTGAAGACATTCTGCTCAAGGACATACCACCCACAAGCTTGGAGGGTGGACTCTCTCTTTCAGCTGGAAAGCCCTAACAGTATATGCCTTCCCACCTCTCCCATTGATGTACAAGGTTCTACTGAAGATCAGGGAGGAACAGCCAAAAGTGATACTAATAGCTCCGGACTGGCCAAGACAACACTGGTATCCATTATTGAGAAGCATGTCTCAGGCAAAATCATGGCCTCTCCCCCTGTGGCCTCTTTTTCTGACGCAGAACAATTTCAAGACCCTGCATCCCAACTTGAAAACATTGCAGCTAACTGCCTGGAAAATTCCTTAAATCCCAATAAAACTGTTTTATCTCAGAGGGTGAAGGACATTATCCTGGAGGCTTGCAGGCCTTCCACAAGGAAGACATACTCAGCTAAATGGAAGAGATTTCTCATTTGGAGCACATCAAAGGGCACGGATGTCACAGTGGCAAACCTAACACATATCCTAGAATACTTAGCAGAATTGTTCCACAATGGCCTGTCCTATTCTTCCATTAAGATTCATGCTTCAGCAATTTCAGCAGAATACAATGTGGATCCACCTATCTTCTCACACCCTCTCCTCAGACAATTTCTGAGAGGGATCAAAAATATTAAACCTCCAAGAAGACCCCCTCTACCTGCCTGGGATCTCAACTTTGTGCTGGAGAAACTGACACTACCTCCTTTTGAACCAGCAGCATCAGCGGATCTACAGTTTCTATCTTGGAAAACTGCATTCCTTCTGGCAATCACTTCAGCAAGAAGAGTATCTGAGTTACAAGCATTAATGGCAGTGCAGCCTTTTCTTATTTTTCACCAGGACAGGGTGTCACTAAGAACCAATCCTACTTTTATGCCAAAGGTGGTATCTAGGGTATCCTTGAACCAAGCTATTCACTTGCCTCCTAATCCACAGAATAGAAAAACTTTTGCACACCCTGGATATACACAGACAACTACGCTACTACTTGGACAGAACAAAAACTAGCAGAAAACTGACCAACTTTTTGTAGCATATGCAACTGGGGTGCAAGGAAGAGCAATTTCCAAACAGACAATTTCAAAATGGATAGTAAATTGCATTTGGTTTTGCTACTCCTTTCATGGAAAGACAGTTCCTGAAAATATCAGGCCTCACTCCACAAGGGCCACGGCCACCACTACAGCCTTCCTACAGGGGTGGCTACCAAGGACATTTTAGAAGCTGCTACTTGGAGCTCCGTGCATACATTTGCCAAGCATTACAATCTACCTTTATACTCTAGATCCAGAGCAGGGTTTGCAACTGCAGTCCTGCAGGGGATCTTTTCTTAGTACCTCCTCCCCCAGATTGGCTATGGTATTCTACCCATATGTTATGACTGCAGATGCATCCTTGAAGGACATAGTACAGTTTTGTACCTACCATAAATGTAGATGTCCGATAGGTATGCATCTGCAGCCTCCTTCCCTCTGTGGTATTCCTAGGGTGCTTACCCCACTTTTAGCTAGCTGGGGGAATCTATTATGGTGTATTTGTTTGTTTATACATGTATATAATTTGCAAATGTTTGGAACCTTTCAGCATTTATCCAAATTTAGCCTTCCTAGAGGGCATCTGGCATCTGGGGCAAGAAAAACTGAGGAAAATGGCATCGGCTGATGCTTTTATAAGGCCAGACCCAGACTTTGGAACAACCCATATGTTATGACTGCAGATGCATACCTATCGGACATCTACATTTATGGTAGGTACAAAACTGTACTTTTGCTGATGTGATAGGTCTATGTGAGACTGGAATAGTGGTGTTTGTGGTTACCTTCTCCTCCTGACAGACTGTGCCAGTGCTGGGTTGAGAGAGCTCGGCCTCCAGTTTGGCTATATAGTTGCATCTCTCACATATATTTGAGTTTGATGGGAGGAGGAGAGGGTGGTCTGTGTACATAAGGCAGTTTTCAACATCATGTCTCTTTTGTCAAATACTGGAACATACCTCATATATTGTATTCTGTTGTGATAACATTCTTTAATTTTTAATTTCTATTTCATAATGTAATGGTGTGATTTGTTATTTGTATACCTCATGTTATGTGTTTATACAATTGATCACTTTGTCTATGTTGTTATCTTTTATAAGTTTGCAAACTATCTGGAGCTTTTCTCCTTGGGTCTGCACTGAAAATGGAGTTCTGGCTCAGTTGGACTAACCGAGTTAACAAATGTCAAACAAATAAATAAGTAAATAAATAGATGATCACACTAATTCCAGACCTGCACAAATTTGCAGAGGATGTGTTAAACATTATGGAGGCAGCTTGGAAACCCACCACAAGAAAATAATACCTTAAAAAGAGGAAAAGATTCTCCTTCTAGTGCCAGTGATGGGATCTAGACACCAGAAAGGCTGTACCTGTCAGACCTTTATAAATTAGATTTAGCTTTTACATTTGTTAAAGTTCATATTTCTAGCTAGCACTGTGGCATAGAGGAATAAAACCCTGACTACAGTTCAGCTAACCTGGATGTGATTAGCAGCTTGGACTACTGAGATGTGGCAGGGAAGGATAGGCAAGCCCTTCCTGCGGGGGACATGCACTTGCACACATTTTGCAGTTGATCCCTGTTGGAGGCTGGGGATGAATAGGGGGGCATGACCCTATGGAAGAATAGGAGTGGTGTTGCCTAAGTCACCAAGGAGGTGGAAGAATATGCCAGCATGCCTCCATTGCACTGCTGATCCCAGATGTACAAATGTGTGTGGAGGGAGAGGAGAAGGACAGAGTAGGCCACATTAGAGCACATTCCACAGCAGTTACGGCTGCCACCATAGCTGTTTCCACCCAGGCCATTGCAGAAGTAGCATTCTGGTCCTCTGTGCACACCTTTTCCAAGCACTACATCTTAGGGGCTGCATTCAGTGCAAGAGTAAGTTTGCCCCTGCTGTCATGAAAAGATTGATTTCCAAATAGTTCATCTACTTCCTTTTGTCACATTGCATTAGGAATCTTTCTAAGAGTGATGACTGCAATGATCTGAACTGTTTAAAGGGTGGGGGGTGGGGGGGCTATCATCTTGGAAAGAAAGTTGCAGTAACTAAATAACCAAAAAGGGTGAAGACCCTTCAGACCCAACTTCATATAAGACCCATTTCAGTTTCAATCATAGCTATAAATTACTTATGTCTATACTAGCTAAGAGAAAGGCAAAGGTTTTGCCAGATTTGAAAGATTTGGGCCAATGTGTTTTGTAGAGGGGAGGCAAAGATCTGACAACCTTAATAGAACAGTAATGATCTATAGGGAGGCAGAGTGTAATAAAATATTACTATTGTTGTTGGGTCTTGATGCAGAGAAAACATTTGATACAGTCAGCTAGGATTTTATGAACTGGACACTGGTAACATTTGCGTTCTACAACAGAATAATACAATTAATAAAAATGTATGAAACATCAGAAGCAAGAATTAAGGTTAGAAGGGAGTTTCTTTCTGAAAATCTCTATTTAAACAGAGGAACCAGATAGCGATATCCTTTCCCCCATTATTATTTGCTTTATTTATTTAAAATTTGTTAATGGGTTAGTGGGTTGGTCATTTGCCCCTTTTCAGCCACATCCTGGGTTAAATCAGAAGACATATTTTGAGTACATAGCATCATAACATAATATATAAAAGATAAAATACGATTGAGAAGAAGTGAAAATCATTAAGGCAACAAAGCACTGCTAATAATGCATGTATAAGATTGTGTAAAGTGTTTCAGGCAATTAATATGATGTGTAAAATATCACTAACAGCTACAGAAGTAGCTAAAGCTGCTTAATCTGCATGCACTGTATGCATTATGTACAAAATAAAAAATGAGGTTCAGTGGGCATTGTATGGCTAGAAGTACAGGACTGCATATGGGGATAGCTGAGTAAGGGTTCTTAACTATTATCCCTAAAGCAGTGTCAAATACGTTTGTTCATGATTTCTTCATGGTAGTGATCTTTCACTTTTTTTATTTTAAGTCTTGGGGGATATTTTGAAACCTTATCTCTGTCAGGAGATTATTGCAGATTCTGGGGTCCAATCTGGAGAAAGCCCTTTACCCAGTAACTTTGTTAAATGTGATCCTGGCTAAGAGAATGGTATCTTCTTTGCTATTTCTTAATGCATTTGGTTGATTTCTGAAAAGAAGTTTAGTTTTTAGTGGTGAACAGTATCCTAGCTTTAATATTTGAACTATAGAGTGCTTAATAGGAGGGCTGATGGCTGAATCACTGGAAGTCATTTTAGGCTTGTTAATAGGTTGCAGCGGTGTGAACAAGATTCAGCTATTAGTGCAAATCTGCATATATTATTTACAGCAGTCTTCAATCTTTGTATGTTAGCAGATGAGCTTTGGAGCCAGTAGAGGCAGGCTGCATTGTAATTTGGGAAGCAGTGCATTTTAATTATAGCAGCATGAGAATGAGAGATTCTGTAGCATAATTTTAGTTGCAATACAATTTTTTAATGATATTGTCAGTAGGAACAGGAAATGAAAGTGATGGGTCATTAATAAGACCTAAGTAATTGTGTTCTGATACATTAGGAATAATATTATTTTGATTTCCCTGACAATGATTTCTGGAACTTTTTTCAATTTATAGGGGGGGGGGGGGTATCATGACCTTACTTTTTTATGACTGATAAGGAGTTCATTAGATTTAGGCAATTTACAGAGATCAGAGATTTTTTTTGTATCTGAGATTATAAGTTAGACTTATCTTATTGGCTTCTGGTAGAAAAATGTCCTTTTCATGCAATATTACATGCAGTGATGGGAGACCTTCAGTGACATTGTTTTTAAGTAGTGAAGATAGTAGGGGACTCAGAACTGTGCCTTATGGAACTCCAGTATGGTGTTCCTTAAGATGAGTTTATTTTTTTTTTTGGCATGGACCGGGACATTTTTTTTCAAGAGGACTTTAGAACCATTTAATGGTATTTTGTCAGAAGTTAAACTTAATCATTTCTTGCAGCCCCCCCCCCCCCCCCGTAGACTAAGCCTGATTACTCCTCTTTGCGCTCCCAGTTGGGATTCCCGGGCAGACATGAGCCCTATGTCCCATTCATTCCTGCCTGAGAATCCCACATGAGCTCATTCTTTTGAGGTGAGAGTTGGATGGTAATTAGCAGGCCAGCTTTACTGGTCCAGAAGTGCAGTCTAACCTCTTCTTGGGCAGAGCCCCCCTCTCCTGTGGTGTCTGTTCTGAGCTCTGTTATATCTGCCCACTGAGGGTTTCTCTCAGCTCAAAGGACAATTGCACATGTAGCTTGGGCTCAGTAGACTTGTGCTCCTTGAGGAAGACACCTAGTGGTCCCACTAGGTGTCAACCTTATAGTGAGTCAGAACTGTTTCCCTCTCCCCAGAACTGGCAAATATGTAACAGGCACTCACTTCCATCCTCCCCTGCCAGCTCCTACTCAAGCATGTATTCAAACTTGGGTCACTTGTGAGGTAGTCAGGCCTTTCCGTTCTACACCATGAAGTGGATTAATTTCATCAGTTTATTGAGAAGTAATTTGTGGTTTACAGTTTCAAATGCCTTAGACATATCCATAAAAAAGTACCAATTGTAATGCATCCATCATTGATGTTGGCATAGATTGAATCATTTGCTATTAGTAATGCAGTGTTAGTGTTAAAGGCATTTCTGAAGAAGCCATGCTGCTGGTCTGGAAAAAGCCCATAGTTATTGATATGTTTGAACGTTTGTTTGTATAGGATTTTTCAAAGAATTTTGTAAGAGCACAGAAGTTAGAAATTGGTCTAAAGACTTTGTGTTTTTTTTTTTGGAATAGAACCTTTGTGAAGAGCTATTATGATGGAACTTTTCGGAGGTGGAAGTATTATTCATTTTGTAAGGGATAGCTTGAATATGTATACTAGCCACTTGGAAAGTTTGTTTGCAGACTGATGAAGGAAAGACGAATGGAGAGTGTTAAACATACAAGACACAAATTCAAATTTTTAAGAGAGTTTTAATTTTCCTTCCAGATCAATGTGAAGGGAAAAGTTGCAATGCATTCTGCTAGGGGGTAAAGCTGGGGTTGTATGTTACTGTTTACTTTGGGCATGTGATATCTGTGGTAAAAAAATGCCCCGGCGAAGGACTACATTGTTGAAATTAGAAATAATCTGTCGTCCTCCACTGAGGTATTATTTGTACTATCTAACATTGGGTTGGTAAAGTTAGAGGCATCTGAGAACTGAAAAGTCAGTTACTTTATTTACTTACAGAAGTGCTTTGGATTACTATTGGTATGTTTTCCCAGGGTTAAGTGACCTAGGGTGTTTTCAGGCCACAGCATTTTTATATTAAACCGATGTCAGCAACAAAAACAAGGTCCAAAACAATTTCTATGTCTAAAAAACTGACGCATGAGCCAAGTGCTCAGGCCCCTATGCCTAAAAAACAGATGATCAAAATGGCTGAGGATTTAATTACCTTGATTAGGGGTTTTCAACCCCCCACCCCCTGCTAAGGGGCCTAGGCAAGGCACTGGCTATGAATATTCAGATCAAGTTTCCATTTCTTCTGATTCCACTTCTGATCAGGAATTTTCTATTCCACCCTATGAGGATTCTGGTGCAGAGGAATGCATCCCATCTGCATCTCCTCCTGAGGATTACTCTTTTGGAGAAACTCTGCATACTTTAAGGGAACATTTTCACTGGGAGAGTCAGGACTTCTCTGAATCAAAAAAGAGGCTTAGGGATTTTCTTCTTCTTTCTCAGTATAGGCCTTTGGCAATACCTCCTGTATTAGACATTGTTGATGATGTGTTTTCGGAATCAAGCATGGCTCCTGATTCCCTGCCTCCAGTTCCTAGTAAGCCAGACAGATATTACAGGGTTCCTAACTCCCACAAATTTCTTTTCAAAAATCCTACTGCTGATCCTGAGACTATTTCTCAGGGTCCTAAGGGTGTAAAAGCCTCTACAGCCAAAAATCCTACCCCTTCTGAAAGAGATTCCAGGGCGCTGGATAGATGGGGTAAGAAGGTTTATACTTCTGCAACCTTGGCAATCAGGGCTTTAAACTGCCAGTTTTATATGCTTAAATATCAACAGCATGTTATGGGCTTACTGAAACAGAAAATTATTTTGATTTCTGATTGTGTGGAAAATAAAGTTACAGGAATTATTGCATTCAGCAGAACAGTTTGGAAAGCATACTTTACAATGTGGTTTTGATTCCTTGGAGGCCTCTTGTAGGGCCGCCGTTACTTGGTCTGTGATTAGAAGGCACGCCTGGCTCAAGGAGCAAAATCTGCCTGAACAGGTTAAAGCTTAATTGTTGGATGCACCTTTGCAGCATGATACTCTTTTTGGTAATAAGGCAGAAGAGGTTTTAAAGAAAATGGAAGACAAAGCTAAATCTATGCAAACTGTAAAAATTTCTTGCAAGTGCAGCCACCCAGGTTCAGTAGGCACTGGCCTACTAAAATTGGTCCTTTCCTGTGTCCAGCAGAGGCACTCAGGGCAAATCCAGGTGCTCAAAAGGCTCCAGATACCAATCACAGGGTTCTTACAGATCGAAGAAATGGAGTGCCTCCACCTCCAAATCTGAAGGAAACAAAGCACAGCCCTACAGTAAGCAGTCTCAATGACTTTCGTCTACCAGCACCAAGCACTTACCTTTTGGCAGCCCCCTTGGGGAAAACTAGCACTTCATGCTCAAAAATAGCAGTTAATTACCCAGGACAAGTGGGTATTAAACGTAGTATCCCAGGGGTACAGATTGCATTTCCATACTTTGCCAATTCCAAACGGATGGCCAGATCTGCCACAAAACCAGTGGGCAGAGGCCCAGAAACAAGTCATGTCCCTCATGGATATGGGGGCTATACAACCGGTACCAGAAAAAGAAAAAGGACAAGGTTTTTATTCAAGACTTTTTCTGGTACCCAGAAAAGACGATTCTTGGCGTCCAATACTAGACTTATTGATTCTGAACACGTACCTGGACATTCCAAAATTCAAAATGCTGACTTTACAACAGCTACCGCCTATGCTAGGCAGAAATGCTTGGTTAGTAACTCTAGACTTAAAAGAGGCATACCTGCATATCCCAATAAGGGAATCATGCAGAAGATACCTCCGCTTCAAAGCAGGTTTTTGCATTACCAATTCTCTGCACTGCCCTTTGGCTTATTTACTGTGCCCAGGGTCTTTACAAAGTGCCTGGCACCAGTTATTGCATTCTGCAGACAAAAAAGCATTCAAAGTTATCATTATCTGGACGATTGTCTCATTCAAGCAGAGGACAAGGACACTCTTCTTCAACATTTGGTGTGTGTAAAAAGGCTTCTAGCATGCCTAGGGTACACCATAAACGAAAAAGAAATCACAACTGGTACACTCTCAAATAATTACATTCCTGGGTGCAAGCTTGAATACAACTGCCTAGATGGCTTACCTTACGCCAGACAAACAAAAGCAACTGACTACATACTTCAAACAAATGGCAACAAAATCCCAGTTATCTGCAAGACAAATTCTGCAGGCTTTGGGGTTCATGGCATCCTGCATTGTACTAATTCCATATGCGAGACTGCATATGAGGAAAATTCAGTGGTACCTAAAAAGTTTATGGAGTCAACATTATCACAGCCTGGAAACTGATTCCTCTCATTCCCTGCCTACAACAGGAGTTTCTTTGGTGGGCAGAGACATGTCACCAAAACAAGGGACTGTCATTCACTCTACCCCCTGCCACCCAAACTCTTAACTACAGACACATCAGACTATGCTTGGGGGCCCACCTGGCAGGGAGATGCATTCAGGGCAGATGGAGCCCAAACCAAATGCATCTGCATATCAACCAGAAAGAGATGCTAGCTGTTCAGAATGTTCTGACAGCCTTCAAGGACTTACTTCATCCAGGACAACGTCTGATAAAGACGGACAATACCACAGTTATGTGGTACATAAACAAGCAGGGGGGTACACATTCCTACCCCAAATGCAGACTAGCCATGGCTTTGTAGAACACAGCCTTGACTTACCAAATACATCTTCAAGCTCAATTCCTGCCAGGAAAGCAAAATACTCTGGCAGATGACCTAAGCAGAAATCTTATGGACCCTCACGAATGGAAACTGGATCCACAAATCTTCAGCATGTTAACACAGAAATGGGGGAGCCCAGACATAGATCTATTTGTCTCTCCCCAAAATTATCAGCTGGACAAATTCTGTACAAGAACTTATCACAAAAAAGCATGGAATGTGGATGCTCTGTCCTTCAGCTGGAAAAACCTATCAGTCTATGCCTTTCCCCCTCTGCCTCTGCTTTCCAAGGTCTTACTAAAAGTCAGACAGGAAAAAACAAAAATGATCCTAATTGCTCCGGACTGGCCCCGCTTCTAAGGACTATGTCTCACCTTCCTCCATGGTACTTGCCTCAAATACCTCATCTACTTTCTCAGCAGAACTATCAAATTCTGCACACTCAGATCCAAACTCTGAATCTTGCAGCATGGCTAATCAACTAATTATTCAAACAACACCTCTCAGTAAATCTGTGATGGATGTCATTTTGTAAGCCAGAAGGCCTAGTACTAGAAAATCTTATGCTGATAAATAGAAGAGATTCTGTGCTTGGAACCAAGCACAAGGAATAGACGCAGCAAAGCCCAATTTTCCTCAGATATTACAGTACCTGACTGAGATGCTTAACAAGGGCCTATCTTTTTCGTCAATAAAAATCCATGCCTCCGCCATCTTGGCGCATTACAACACAGAGCCTCCCCTATTTTCTCATCCACTGCCTAAACAGTATCTTAGAGGGGCCAAAAATGTAAGGCCTCCCAGAAGAGCACCAACTCCTGCATGGGACCTCAATTTTGTGCTGGAAAAACTCACCCTGCCTCCTTTTGAACCAGCAGCTACTGCGGATATAAAATTTCTATCTTGGAAAACAGCTTTTCTCTTGGCAGTCACTTCAGCAAGAAGAGTTTCAGAACTACAGGCTCTCATGGCAGTGGAACCTTTTATTATATTTTACCCGGACAGGGTGTCCCTCAGGACCAATCCTTCTTTTATGCCTAAGGTGATATCCAGTGTGGCTCTTAACCAGACCATTTACCTGCCAACATTTTACCCAAATCCGCAGAACAAGGGGGAGCGGATTCTGCATTCATTGGATGTACACAGACAACTAAGATTCTACTTAAATAGGACCAAGTCTTTAAGAAAGTTTGAGCAACTACTGGTAGCATTTGCTGCGGGATTAAAGGGGAAGGCAATATCAAAGCAGACTATTTCTAAATGGATAAGCCACTGCATTCGTTTCTGCTATTTACACTATGGTAAACCTGTGCCCAAGGGGATCAGATCACATTCCACCAGGGCTGCCTCTACTTCAGCAGCTTTTTTCAGAGGGGCCCCAAACAGAGACATTCTAGAAGCTGCTACTTGGAGCTCTGTTCACACCCTCACATAGCATTATAATTTACCTCTCTTCTTCAAATCCAGGGCAGGCTTTGTCACTGCAATCCAGCAGGGCCTTATAGCCGCTCCTAATGCTGTTTAGTTCCATCCTCCCATCCATAGCTTTGGGATTCTACCCAAATGTAATGACGGCAACGGTGAAACATGAAGAACATAGTACAGTTGTGTACACTTACCATAAATGTAGATGTTCGAGTGTATTCACTGTTGCAGTCCGGGTTACCCACCCGCCATCCGCCTTTTCTATACTTTTCTCTATCCTTCACTATACTCAAAAGCCTTTGTGGTGTGTTTGCTTGTTAGTTGAAGGTAAAGTTTATATTTCTAAAAGTGCATTTATATATATTTACTGCTTATTTATATATATATTTTTGCTCCCCATTTGGGGGGCACCTGACATCTGGGGCAAGAAAAACGGAATAAAATGGCGTCAGCTGCATGTTTTATACCCCGACGACCTGATGTCATGGAATAGGAGACAGCAACCGACGCAGGACCCAAGACTTTGTTATTTAGGCTGACTGAGGGCAACCTGCCAGCAGATTACCCAAATGTAATGACTGCAACAGTGAATACACTCGAACAACTACATTTATGGTAAGTGTACACAACTGTACTTTCTTACAGGGTTTCTATGTACATGGTACTTTTTCATGTAATGTTGTTTGTCTGCATAGCTCTCAATTGTGGGCCTATTAGTATGATACCAGGGGGATCGGCTGTTAGGTTTTGTCTGTGCACCACACAGGTATTGTCCCAGATATATCTGTGGCACTCTGTCTGCTGAGTGCTATCAGTACATGGCTACATCCATTTGTATTTCAATGTCGTATCCCTGCATAAGGGTATGCTGCAACGAATCCTGTAACACCAGCAATTTGCAGGGTGTGTAACACCAATAATACAAATATGGCCCTATGTTCCTGCCTCTGTCCTCCACATATATGCCAGTCTTTGTCCTTCTGTGGTACAGGAAGGGTTGTTAGGTAATGGCCTATCATTATTTACCGCTAGCATTACTGCTATCATCCCAGTCATGTCATGGACTCCCACACCAACTGTTGGGCCAAGTCCATATATATGGGGGCAACAGCTGGAGAACACATATGTGCCCTTGTACATTCCAGAGGTAAGTGTGTGGTACACAGTGTTCCTTGCCCTTGTACAGCATTTTATGGGGGGGGTTCTATGCCATTAACCTAGGCTATGATACCTTTTCAGAGATATAACTGTTAAGACAAGGGTCATTCAGTGTGATAGTGAGATGTTAGGTTAAGCAATGTTATGTACAAGATACTGTGACATTAACACAAGTGCTACTTTTCCCCCTAGGGCTTGACTACAGGGTGTAATTGGAGGCTGCTGAACTACATCTGTAATTGTTGATTGTTACGTATCCTGAAGACAAATCCTGTTTCTACTGTTGTACTAATTGAAGGCCTTGGCCTGGACAGCATAGTATGGTATATATACACATTGCTTGCATCTACTGTTTTGTGTGGGCCTTGCATTCATAACTGATTACATATTTCAATCCTTATGTGGTGTCAGTACTGGCATATATTATTGTATAGTACACGAATAAAGGTGTATGCATACCTGTATGTCATGTCATGTCCTTTGAATTGTGGGTGGGTATATGTTTAATGTCAGTATTCTCATTAGTGGGAATGGTTGCCACACTACACATTTCACAGGTGCCAGTTGAAGGGCTTGTGGCTGAAGGATATACTTTGCACCCAGTACTTCCACACTACTTCTACATATGTATGGCTACTGATACCTTTTGTGTGTGTATATGTGTATGTACCTATATATATCTTATATGGCTATATATTTATATATATATATATATATATATATATATATATATATATACATATATATATATATATATATATATATATATATATATATATATATATATATATATATATCTATCTATCTATATATATATATATATATATATATATATATATATATAAATATATATATATATATATATATACACACACACACACACACATATATATATATATATATATATATATATAAATATATATATATATACCTACATATGAACATATGTATGTATCCATATACAGTTGATGTTATAATGTTATATGATTATTTGTGAGTCATACATTAATATATATATATATGTAGATATATATATATATATATATATATATATATATATATATATATATATATATATCTGCATATAGCTATCTGTCTACATTTACAGATATATATCTGTCCATATGTCCATGCATGTTCGGCTCATATTTTGGCTTGTTCCTCATTCACTTGGCAATTGTCATCGATGATCGCAGCGCTGAAGTTAGTAACTAGTGGCAACACCTTTGTGTTTCAGACTTCATCTCCTTCTACATTTGTGTTCTAATACATATAACTGTTTAACTAGCAACATTTAAGTGTATCAGAGCATTAGTTGACATATATTCCTATGTGTACCCACAGTGTGACATACTTTGTCCAGACTTCTTGCATTAACAGGTTATGTGTTGTGATAATAATACATTTCCTGTACTGTTAACTGATTGTGCTGCATGATATGTTTGTGAAAACTTCAGGTTATGTATATTTGTGATGGTTTAGTGGTATATCACTTTGTGTATGGAGTGCAGGGTCCTGGATTCAAGCCTTGGAAAGGCAGTTTATTTTGTTGTTGGGCAGAAAAAGGGACGTTGGCTACAGAGTGATTAAGGCACTTTTAAGCAGTTGTAAGTGGGTTTGCACGGGTTTACGTGACAGTAGGCACTGCCAACCTCTGCTTATGTTTTCTTACAGTCATTTAGCTTCAAATATCTCAACCTGTGTAGGCATAGCTTACTCCTGTGCAAACCTGCTTACTGCTGCTTAACAGTAATTACAACCGCTTACCTCCACGCTAATTCTTTTAAAAGAAAAGAAAAAGAGCAGTGGTGAAAAACGGGCACAAAGAGGGAAAGACAGTAGGGAAAATAGCTAGTCATGTGCAGGAAGGGTATAGGAAAGGTCCATAGCTGCCCATTTCATCTACAGCAACAGCTGTGCATATACACTATATTTGCAGGTACATTTGGACCCTCAAACCCCTGGGAGAGGGGTGAGGACAACATATATTCATTGTGATGCCAATTAGACCAGATTACGTGTCCAGTGGACACGTGTGCGAAATGGACAGCTATGTATGGGGCGAGATTTTTTTGTGGGAACAAATTGCCTTTTTTTTTTCAGGTGAGAGTGGGATGTTGGGGAGGGGTAGTAGGTATATTTGGGGAGGTAGGTTGGTTAGGTTAACAGACAAGACACACAAGACACATACAGGACTAGTATATGACACATGTGGGGGGTAAACACCTTGGACAGGGAGGGGTGTTTGGAAGTCGCAAGCCCATGAGCCCCCAACTGGAAACAGTGGGACTGAGGTCCCCACCCGTGAGCAGTCACCACTGCACCTTCATGGCCCTGAAGGTGGCTGTGCTGGGGGCTTATAGGAGGGACAGGCCCACCCTCTAATAGCGCCACTCGGCCCTCAAGCTGGTATAGCCGCTCTCGATACTCCAGATCAAGCTCCTTACACACCAGGGCCTGGACCTGTTGACGGGTGACAGGTTCCTCTCCGCGCTCGCTCCAAGGGGGGGGGGGTGAGCCCCATCCCCTGCAGCGGTTCCACCGAAGGTGGTGCAGTGCCCACGGAGGAGGAGGTCCCAGGCTGGGCCCCAGATGTGCTGGTGCCTGGTGCCATGGCCAGCTGAGGTGGGACAGGTGGGTCCGCTGGGACAGGCCTTCCCATACGAGCTGTGTTGTCACAGGTTTATGACAGATATGAGTTAGTAACAGTCAACAGCATCCAGAATTAGTTATAATAGCCATGGGTAGGTATTCCCATTAACCCAACACACCAGATTTAACACAGTTGCAGAGCAAGCAGAACACATGCATATATGGAACAACAATGGCCATTACAGGAGCATGCAGGTTTCATTGATGGCAACAGGCCACCAATATGGGTGTATTTTCTCATGGCACATGCATAGAAACAAATGTGTATATTTATAAACCATTAGGACATATGTCCCAACAAAAGTTTGGAGTGTACACATACCAGTTGAGGAGTGTCATTGGGTTATTATGCACATATGGCAGGGGTGAGAGAGCGAGTTCAATTAACAACTAAGATATCCTTGTAGTTTTCACAACATTCGTAGTCACTGCAATGGTCTTTTTCTTACATGTATTATTACACTACACAATGGCCTTATATTGTACACTGGTATGTTTATAAATTATTATATAAGTGACCTGTGTCTTACATACAGGCGTGACAGGCTGCAGGTGTTAATGCAACATATGCTGAGAATTGCTGTCATACACTTTGGGTGAGGTGCTAGAATGACAGGTTTGTTTCCATATACATTCTCTGACTATGTACACGTTTTGACTATCAGTTATATGACATTGACAGCTGCCTACATTTCTTGGATCATCACACTAGATTTTCAGGGGAAAAAGGTACCAAGCTAGTGATATGGGCCATTTATCTGGATATGCTGGACAGATTGGAACAGTTGTGGGGTATGAATATGCATACAACTTACAATTTGAACATTCTAGCAAATTCTGTACTGTTGGGTGTAATTATGCATACAGCTTTCTATCTGAACATTGTATCAAAGTCTGTACAGTTGTGGGGTATGATTATGCATACAACTTAGTAGCACTCCCAGGATTCAAACCCCTGCTGTGTGTGACAAAATATTATAGCTAACATCACAGTACACTGTGCCATCAGGGAATTGATGTAAAGCTTTCAACTGTTTCCTAAGTCTCCTAACTTGTATAATATAACTGACCTCTTGGCACTTCCAACATTGTTATGCAGGACTTCATGCCCATTTTATCTGCATACCACGGTGTGGGTGACACTGCTTAAGATTAATACAACAGTACTATTTATAGTGTGGAACAGATCGCCAACATATGAGAGAAGAGTAAACAGAAACACTCCAGGGGTTTTACCTTCATTCACAGACTATTACACATTTATTTCTACTGGTACAACACTTTCTAAGGCTATTATATTTATTTGTTATGACAGTACAGGCAGACTGATTACTAACCTGCCTTGCAACACAGCCTTTGCAGCCTAGCATCATGGGCTTGCTGGTTCGCAGCCTGGTCATCTGCAGCTGTCTGAGAAATGCAGTGATATTTAGCCATACCTATCCATAGTATACACAAGCTAGGCAATTATTTACTACTTAGTAGAATGGGTACTTACTCAGTACTGGGGCATTGGGCATCTCCCGAGACTCCTGGATCCACTATTCCAGTACATCCCCCCTCCGCCGCTTCAGGTCAGCATGGTGGTGCCTGACCTGCTCACCAGTCTGGGGGATACCTGTGGCATTGGTGAGGTCAGGGGCGAGACTGTCCCAGGCCTCCGTTTTGTACTGCGAGCCCTGGTACTGGCCCTGCAGTCGTCTCTGATCATGGTGTTTTGCCAGGAGCCATTCCATGATTTTCGACTCCTGGATGCCCCAGGGCTGTGCTCTAAATCGAGTGCCTTCACCAACACCAGCCATTCTGCCTGCAGTAGGAAGCTACAACCAGTTATGGGTAGTATTCCCACCTGTGGGTTTAAATATGGTCATTTTCCCGCACTTCCCAATGATTGGCCAGTTTTGAAAAGGCTAAGCTATAGGCAGACCTGCTTACATGAGGTTGGCACTGCTTAAAGAGGTATACCACTAGGCAGATTCAGTTGGCTCCCCTACACATTGCTTACACTTACTAACTTGGGCTGTGCTGCGGTTAGCATTGTTTAATAGATAATTAGCACTATATTTGCCATTTGGCAAAGATTTATTCTTCATTATAGGTTATATATGTGTCTGGTATATGTGATTCATGTGTACATACACAATATGGGGATCTGGGGACTTCTACACTTTATTACAATAACACCTCAAATCTATGCTTACTGCAGTACTCCAGTTCACATATTTATGTTCTGTGGCAGGTTATCCAACATCACACTGTACATATATTCAGTTCACATGTTTGGTTTGATTTTCCTGTGGTGAGGATTAGTTTGCTGATACCTCATTCATATCTATTGCTATCATGGCTTGGTGGTTAACTACTGTGTAACTATAGTGTGCTGGATCCTGTGTTTGAGCCTTGCAGAGGCAGTTTATTTTTTTGCTAGGCAGAACAAGGACCATTGGATACAGTGTGATTAAGGTATTTTTGAGCAGTTGTAAACGGGTTTGCACAGGGGTAAGCACTGCCTACATAGGTTAAGCAATTTAGAGGCTTACTGGGTGTAGGACACTGTAACTGAAAATTAGCAGTGCTTACCTTCATGCAAACCCGCGCAGACGGCCTTCAACTAGCTTACTAATGCTGACATATGTGTACTACTGCTTCTTGCTGCTTAACCTAACTGCTGCTTTATGCATAATGATACTGACACCTCAGATGTGCATTTCCTGCAGTACTCTAGGTCATATGTGTGTGTGTGTGTGTGTGTATATATATATATATATATATATATATATATATATATATATATATATATATGTTCCTTCGTGGCAGCAGTACTCCAGTTCATATATATATATGTTATTCCATGGGTTATGCAACATACATATTACTCATAACGTGCTTTGCGATGGGAAATGGTATGTCTCAGTTACCGTCCTGTCCCCCCCCCCTTTTTGCTTACATCCATAGGGTGGTCCCATTAGAATGGGTCCGTCCACCCCCGGCACATCTTGGCCCATAATGTCTTAACCATCATTCTCTCCACCCCCTCCCTCCTCCACATCAGTCATCCTTCCTACAGCTTCCATCCGAATCTCACCACACCACTACACATTGCCCACTCTCCACTTCTCAGGACCCATCATGTAAGTTGTCTCCCCCCAAAGATCTTCAGGGTTCCCACACATTCAGTCAGCGAACATACATATCCTTCTTTGCTTACCTGTAAGGCATGGTATGTTACCCCGAGGACTCTTTTTAGCAGAAATTTTGGGGTTGTCCCGCAGGGACGAACATGCGTTTGTTTAAGATTAGACTTTGCAGGTTGACACTTTTTCTCCCACTGGTAGTATCCTGCCAGTAGTCTGGGTAGCAGTGCTGTGCAATGCTTAGTGGTGCTTAATATTCACTTTGCATGATATTTGCCTTTTGGCACTGATGTCTTCTTCATTGCATGTTATATATGTGTCTTGTATTCTTGATTCATGTGTACGTACGCTGTATGGGGTCCTGGGAACTTCATCACTTTATTGCAATAACATCTCACATCTAGCTTTACTGCAATACTCCAGTTCACATATTTAAGTTATGTAGCAGGTTATACCACTTCACACTGTCCATAGAATCAGTTCACATGTTTGGTTTGATTTTCCTGTGCTGAGGATTAGTTTGCTGATACCTCATGCATATCTATTGCTATGATGGCTTAGTGGTTAACTACTGTGACTATAATGTACAGGGTCCTGAGTTTGAGCCTTGCAGAGGCAGTTTATTTTGTTGCTGGCCAGAACATGGGCCATTGGATCCAGAGTAATTAAGACACTTTAAAGCAGTTGTAAGCGGGTTTGCATGGGTTTGTACAATGGTAAGCAATGCTAACCTCCGGTTACAGTTTCTTACACTCAGTTAGCTTCTACTTTGCTTAATCTATGTAGGCAGTGCTTACACCGTGCAAACATACTTAGACACACTTACTACTGCTTATTTGTGCTTAAACCTGCTTACTAGTGCCTTACTCATTATGACACTGACACTTCACATGTGCATTTCATGCAGTACTCCAGTTCACATTTAAATGTTATTATGTAGGTTATACAGCAAAAAGATGTAAAAATATGTTCATATACAGATTTCACATGGAAAATTATATGTGTTGCAGTGGGACTCGAACGCGAAATGCCTGTTTGTTAGGTGGATGCTCTAACCACTACACTATTGCTGTGCTGCTTCATTTGCATATATATTCCTTGTTATCCTCTTCAGCCTTTCAGCTGCTTTAACCGTAGCTAAGCGATGGGCAAACTCACGCACCTACGGTTAGCTGTACTCGGGGTTTTAAAAAAATAAATACAAGGGTTTCTTTGTTTATTTCAGTGTACTGTTGCTGTTGAACACATGGGGACTGTTGGTGGGGATATGTGGACACCTGTGAGCGGTCTCGCTCATTTATTTACACTTTCTTCTGTTCTACTTTTGAGGGACGTGTTTATTCTGAGAGCTCTGCTTTCAGACATGTCCCCCGCACTCATCCACGCTCAGTGTAGGATTTGGAGCTCAGGCAGCACGCCTTCATTAATATGCATGGTTCGCTGCCGATCTCCTCTTCAACTGCCGCTTCCGTGCAGGACTAGATTAGTCCTGCATGGAAGATTAGTAAATCCGGGGGATGCTTTTTTATATTGTTCAGCAATAAGAATTTGTTGGTATTTGCTGCATAAATCTGGTTGTCCATACCTCAACAAGGTTTGGTCGACTTCAAGTGTCTTCTTGCAGTTTATTCTCCATGAGAATCAGAATTTTGGTTATTAGTTATAAACTGAACTTCATGCTTTTCATAAAATTAAAAGTATGCTTTCATAAAAATAATCAGAAAAACAGAATAGTAAGATGTTATTCCTCCCCTTACAGAATGTATGGATGTAATCTCCATTTTTAAACATTCCTAAAAAGGGCAACACGAGGGCAAAAGGGCAGGGATCTCTCCATTTTACTGCTGACCTGAGGGCGTTAGCGTTGAGGAAAGGAAGCAGTCGCTGGACATATTTGTGCATGTGTGTGTCCTGGATTTTGGTGAAGCATAATGCCACTAATTCATTGGCTCTTAGCAAAGCCTGAGTGATTATTGGTGGTCAGTAAAATAGGTGGATTCATCCTCAGATGTCCTGGATGTATGAAAGCATGTATCTTGGATCTGAAAATGTAATCTTGAGCTTGTCCTGAAGGCTAGACAAATGTATAGGGAAGTAGTTAAAATATTCTTAGTACTGTTTGATGGTGTTTACCTGCACCTTCCATGTTCTCCTCTAGTTTCCTCCTAATGTCAGCGTAGGGGCACAGTAACACATGCCAGCATGATTAACAGTTCCCACCAAACACCTTTAGGTGCATCACATCTTTCTTCTAGACCTTGCAGTTTCTGTCAAACATTTAACTGTAAATAATTTTTAAGCAGTATTTCTACCACTCATTTTTCTTATCCCCCCCTTTCAAGTGACTGGCCCAAACCATTTTTATAGACAAAATGATATACAGTGTAATAACTTCCAAACATCTTAAATTCAACAAAGTTTCAAGTCTGTCAGCTAAAATTTCAAGATTATGTCTAGCTTCCAAAGTTTGGGTGAATCACAAGATGAAGTTGCACTCTTGCTGGTAATGACAATAACCTAAGCAATTGCCCAAGTAACATGCTGCAACATATTGCTCACTGCCCCACTGGTCCCTAGCATCACTTTTTCACAATAATTTCTCATAGCTCTTTTCCCTTTTCTTAAAATTAATAGTGCAAATTGTGCTGTTTATTGATTAGTTTTTTTCCACATACAGTCAAATATGGTAACAAAAGGCAGCTTTGATATCATAAAAAGGAGGAAAGGAAGTATACCACAAAAAATAGACACCGCTCTACTGTCCTTCAGTTGCCTGTAGTTCTATGTACTTTACCTAGAAGACTGGCAATAAACCTAAACCCCTATTAATGGAGGAACAAGGAACAAGTTCTTACTTCATTACACTCCTTCTACTCCGATCTCATTTTCATTCTGTTCCCTCAAATGATTCTTCTGTGTCCTCACATCACCTTTGTCCCCACATCACCCTGCAAATGATATGACGTAGATGTTTCCTCCCTCTTTTCTTACCTTTTCTGGAACAGAGGAAATGGTTCTGGCATCTTCTTCACCCTTGTCTGACCCTTCTATCAGACTCACCAGACTCATTTCTTTTATTAATGATTCAATAAAAACATTAAAACAATTCTTATAATGTCAGTGTCTGTTAATGGAGGCTGCTAGGTTCAACCACAAAGTTCTATTAAGACCTAAATATTGAGGATGTTAAAATAACACAGGTAACTGATATGAAAAAGGAAGTCGGTTTAACACAATCTCAGATGTTTTTGAGAAATTTTTATAGTATGTAGAATTTTTATTTAGTGCTTTATTTTTTCAGAAAAGGACCCCCTGCAGTTGTATATACTTATGGAAATATGCATTTTTTTGTCTTTGTTTTACAGTGTTAAATATTGTCTCGTGTATATCTTTCTCTAGCTTTGTATTTTTCCGTGTATATCAGTCTTTCATTATGTTTTAATATTAGTATTTTTCACACATTGCTAGTACTTTCTATTTTTTCCAGTTTAAGTATGTTGTTTATTTATTATAGAAGCTCTGTACTTAGTTTTATTTGAAGATATAGGACTTGTGTATTGTGTTTTGCTAGTGATCTTTACTGCTTCCTAGTTTTGTTTGCTACTACCTGTGCAGCAGGGCTCATCAGTAGTTAATATCCATGGCTGTGATTTGTAAAACTATAATTTTTCAGTCATTGAGGTACAGTTCATTTAACTTTTGTTTCTCTGTGCAGTAGCCAGTGGGATGGACTGTTCCATTCATGACAAAAAAGAAAAGAAAACCCACCACGTGTGTGCACTGTATCAGTCTGGCAGAATGCAGTTTTAAAGTAAGGTGTAATCAAAGTGCTGAAATTGCTGTTTTTTTATTTAAGTATTTTACAGTAAAAATGCTGGAGTGCGGTTCAGAGAAAAAAGCGACTATCCCAGACATGACAGTTTATTGATGGAGTTGAGAGAAGGAGATGGGGATCTCCAGTAGACATGACTAGTTTATTTTAAGTAGAGATGAAGTCATAAAGACAGATGGGTGGAGGGGGTCTACCTAGACATCTGCAGTTTATTTAGGAGTCATGATAGGATTAGAGATAGGGTTGGAGTGTTACTAGATGCAGGCACATTTTAATGTTAATATTTACATCATAGGAGCTATTCTAGACAGTATTACCCTTTAAAATTTACACCTGGTAGATAAGCTGGGGACTATATTTGTACTTTTGATGGCCACTGACAGTGGTGAAGGTTCTCTACGTAGCACCAAGCAGGTGGTGGTAGCTTTCTTTTAGCATGACTGATTAAGAGAACATGAAGACTGGAAGAATGCAGGAGCATTACACTGTTTTTGGGGAGGCACTAACTGGGAAGGAAGGGAGACAAGACAGACAAAACCATTTTTAAAATTTTGAACAGTATCAGGGATGTCAGAAGGATGATGTCTGCTCTAGATGTAAATACTGTCTAAGTTTAAACAATGTGTTCAGAGATGGAAGCTAACATTAACACAAGCAGCAATGAATGTCCAGTGCTAAAAGGGGGATGAATAGGGGTTTACTCTTAAAAATAAAGTATTTCAAATGTGATAGTAGGAGAGGGAGTACAGTACATAAGAGAATAATGCTATACTGACGTCTGGGAAGGGGTAGTTTACATTGCAGGTACAGGAAGGGTGAAGAGATGTGTATTCTGCTTGTGTGTAACTGTGTCAGGTGAGCCCTGCAACATATGGTTATTGGCAAAGCTGGACAGACAGAGCATACAGAGAAGGTTTCTGCTGTCGCATCGGGGCAACTAAATATTTTTTGTTTATTCAGCCTGCACTGTGTAACCTGATCTTTGGTAGGTCTAGATATGCATAAAGCAAGCTATACTTTTTAAAATGTTATGAATCCTTGCCATTACCAGCTACAGATTGCCTTTCCTGTTTACGTGTCAGGCAATGAATTGCCGTAGACATTATACACTTGTCATCCCTAAACTCTTTACTTTCCTGGTGTGTGTTAGTAATGCATCCCTTTAGTCTGGGTACAAGGCTGTCCCAGTAGCTAACAATTAACAATAACATCACCAGGTGCAAAGAATCCATGAATTAGAAGCAGTAATGCAAAATTTGCAATTTTCAAAAATAGCTGTTCAATGTGTGTGTTTGTAGGTGCTGATTTACAACTTCTTCTAAAACTTGTTTGTTCACTTTTCTTGCATCTGTAGAATTCATGCTGAGTTCCAGTTGAATGAACCACCGGATTTCCCCTTCTGGTTTTCACCTGCCCAGTTTACGGGACACATTATTATTTCCAAAGATGCGTCTCATGTCAGGGAATTCAAGCTCTATGTTCCAAACAACAGGTTTGTCAGAAAAAAAGTCGCTTTTTGTTTTTATGTTTTGAGTTGTTTGTGTACATCTGTACTGTCACACAAATGGTGGCAAAATAGGTAAGAAAGTAAGATACAAGAGAACAATTCCATAATACTACAAATAAAAATATATAACCTACTTCTAAACCCCAATTTTCCATTAATCTGACTTGTTCCATTTTGGGTGTTGAGATTTGTTTCTGTTATGATTTGTGGGATTTTGTTTTTGTTACGTACATTTTATTATGAGAAAAATAGCAAGTACAAATATTTGACTTTCCTTCTTGTTTCCTTGTCAGATAAAAGTATATAAACAGCACTAATACTAACCTGGCCTCTGCCATTTGTTTGAATGTTATTTACAATCTGTTTTAAGTAGAACTAAAATATTATCTTGCTTTGTTTTTAAGTTATTTTCCTTTGTGTACAAAAGTGCTCACATCAGAGTAATTTGCCTTTCCTTTTCTGAAACTTCAAAGATAGGAGAAAGGCAAGTGTTTTTTTTTTTTTCTTTTCAGTATATGGGAACCGCAAACAGTTGCCACATTCAGTGTTACAAATGCTAGTCATCTGTGTGACAGCCAAAGTTGTATTTATCATCCAGTTAGATTCCAAGATCTTGAATCAAGGCATGCATTCAGTTTCCTTACAATTCATTTTGTAATAATGCTGTAAATGTTAAGGGATGAGATCATTTACTTATTTTTTGTCTATATTAATCGTCATATAATTGCACAGTTCTTCTTATCTTTGTTTAAGGTTTTTTAAGTTGTCTTTTTCTTTTTACGTATTTATCTAATTTTAAAATTTCAGCTTACAGGGAATATAAGATATCAATGAAATTTTTATACCAGAGATAATATACAAGCTGAAAAGGAGAGCCTCTGGGACAATCCCTGCATCACCCCAGTACAGCATCTTGAGATGCTGCTGCAACAGGTTTTATACTTAGTTTACCACTTTTCATTGTGTAGACACAGCAATAACCAGAAGCCAGTCCTGATTAAGTGCTTTTGCAGTCATAGGATCAAACACATCCTCATCTGCAAGCTTCTGATGGAGGTCACCACACCTCAGGACTCTGGTGTATCAGACAGGATTGACAGGCAGGAATCAGCTTTCATGGATGTCTTAACTTGGCTGCATGTGGCAGAATCATGTTTTATTTACGTAAAAGGGGACTCCAAGGATCCCATTACTTTTGTACAAGAGGATGATAGGGGCCATTGTATAGAACTTTGTGACAGTCCCCTTTGGAAGCCAAGACTTCCAAAGTGGATGTAACTCTTAAAAAGACCCAGAAAGTGAAGCATGTTTCACAGTCTTTTGCCTTCTAGAAAGCATTTGGTCCTCAGGTGTCAGGCATGTCTAAATAGTGACCCCCATTTCCCAGGCTGTCACAGAGCAGTGGTTTACCCTGGCCAAGAGACTGTTACGAGATTTACATAGCCTATGGCTAGGAACTGAATCCTCACTATCTTGAATCCCCCCTTCTGAAAAGAAGAGGGGCTCTCTCCTGCAAAGTAGAAGACTCCCAAGAAAGTGAGGGGGCAGACAAGGACTTTTCTTCTCAGATCCTCCCCTCACCGGATTGTGATACAAACACAGAGAAAACCATCTCCCCAGAGACTCTCACAGAAAAAATTACATTTGGTGAAATTCTCATTAAAAGATTATTTGAGATGGGGAGGGAGGCATCAGAGGCATAAAAAAGATACTTTTATTTATTCACTCTGGATGGCCCCAAACCTATGTGGTCATTCCTTTTCTTTTGAGAGGTCTAGAGGATATTTTCCTAGCATCCTTCCAGGAACCTGACTTTGAGCTTTTTGCCTCTAAAAAATCTGAATGAGTTCTGCAGAGTGCAAGAGTTGCAGACACAGACACACATGCGTGCACACACACACACACACACACACACACACACACACACACACACACACACACACACACACACACACACACACGAACCCTGTAGCAGATTCAGTAGTTATATCCATGGATCCAGAATCTTTGGTAAAGGTTGACAGGGATCTGTAGCTGCCAGTGAAGTAATACCGTGACTTAATAAGGGTGATTTGGATCTCTAGGACCTCTAAGTTAGGATTGTGGGTAATTTGACATGAAGTGATGGTGTATTTGACAAACTGAGACACTTTCCTGCAGTTATGCAATAATTCGAAGGCATGATAGGTGCTAAACCATGGTATAGAGGGAGTGCTATCATTGCATTTAAATCATGTCTCCATAACTATACAGTTATTTGAGATTTAAGACAATCTCACTATCAAGGGAACTTCTACAGCTGAATTTCACTCCAGTTGCAAAACTACAGCCTTCAGTTAAAACTTATATAAGGCAGTTTCCAAGATTCAAATTAAATTTAAATACATTTCTTGTTTTCCCTCACTTCTGCATCAGTGTGTTTTGTATTGCAATGTTAAGTCTGCTGGACACCCACAAGCCTTATACTGCTTAAGGTGAAGCTAAATTAACACTTTAGTATATTTTACTTTAGCAGTGTAAAATTTCCTTGAAAAAAAGCAAATAAGCCCATAACAATAAAATGAAATGTCATGTCTCACTTCAAGTAGCTAGAGTTTAAAGACCTTGTCTTTGTATCCATTTTCCATGTTTTCTATTGTAGCTGCCCAGGTGTAATCTGTCATTTCATTGCTAATTAGTCTTCACCGCTCAGCCTACTGGGATGTGTTTTTCACTGAGGGACCTCAAACTATACATCCAGCTGCAAACCAAACTAAAACCTTGCCAGACAGATCCAGGACTCTTAAAAGAAGTATGAACTAGCCAAAACTGCTATATGTTAGCTTTCTAAGTATAATTGCTTTGAAAAGAGTGATATAACCAGCAGCAAGTTAAAAATAAGAAAACTTAATCAGTATAGTGCATTTAAAGCTAATTAATCCAGAGGTCAGCATGCACATGCCCAGTGGATCCCCCCCAAAAACTCCTACAGCAACAACCTGTTGTTACTGTACTCTAATAGATATGTGTCTTATACCTATAGCACCCTATGTAAACAACTAAAATTGGCCAAAAACAGAGTTAAAATACAATGTAATAACCAGGGCAAAAGTTTCAGCCACTACCTACTTTTCTTGTATTCATTTCATCCCAAACTCACTGCAGTACTGCCTGTTGCACTTAACTTAGTTGTATCCTAACAATAATCTAGCAGCTTAAAGTTATCAGGACTTGTCTTACCTCCTGCCTTGCAGCAGTTTTACAGACTGTTTTCCTGGAACTTATTCCACCGTGGACCCCCAGTTCCCACCCACACTACATCTAAATTTATATGTCTGTTAACTTTGCCTCCTTTACTCATTCTCCTGTTTTGTGCCTAACTGCACTATCCAGTCATAAACTGTTCTTATTATATCATCCCCACCCACTTTTGTTCTTAATTCCTTCTGAAATCTCAGTGTACTACCTCCCCTACCCTTCATATTCTGCACACTATTATTGCTATTCATTAACTCATCTTACCATACTACAAGAATTTTACAATGCACACCATGCTGTTCCCCTCCTGTATCACCTTATTCATCCTCCTCTCTTTCCTAACATCCCAACAGTAGTAATAATAAATAAACACATTTTAACCATTACCTCATTCTGACCTGTCAACCATCTGCCCACTAGCTACTCAAAAATCTCTTGAAGCTTATTTCCCTTTACTCCATTTCACTGTTGTAACCTCAAAATACTAAAAAGTGCTCGTCCCAATGTCATGGTAATACTTCTACCAACATCTACTAGAATGCCATAATAAAAAAGCCTTCTTTCTCCATTGTCCATCATTGTGGTGATATCCACGCCAACCCAGGTCCCAAACAAAGCCTAAACTAAAGAACACACCCTAAAAATTTAAAAATAGTCATTCTAAACCTTAGAAACATATGCAACAAAATCACAGATTTTCATGCCTGGATGACTCAACACAAACACAACCCAGATATCTTAGCCACAACAGAGTCCTGGCTAAAACCTGAAATAAATGATGCTGAACTACTACCCTTTGGTTATAATATTATTAAGCTCAGTAGAACACATAAAATAGCAGGTGGAATAGCTATAATCTTCCCAGATATGCTCACAGTAACTACCTGTATAGGCTCAATCCCAAAATTTAGAAAAGCAGAAATGCTAATCTCATTCCTAAAACGTAATAGAGCCAAGAACATATGCATTGGTGTGTGTATATACCCCCAGGACAGAACATTCCAATACTTGCAGACATTCTGTTGTGGATAGCAGATTCAATCACAAATTAAATCATCCTCCTGGGTGAAGTAAACATGGACTCACAGTCTCTGTCTGCAAATTTAGCATTCAATGGCATGAACCTCTTTGGATTCACTCAACTTATTAATACACTAAAAAGATGTGGCAAAAATAACTCCCAGCAATCTGTCTTGAACTGGGTTCTGGTTACCAACCCATCTAATTTTACCTCCTCTGGTATCATCCCAGATACACTAAGTGACCACCTACCAGCTTATACCCACAGGAATATTACACAACTAACAACGGAACGTAAACTCAAAATTACCTATAATCTTTCCATCTTCTCCAAAGAGTCTTTCATTGAAGCTCTGAAAGCAGTTAACTGGCTCATCCTAAAAAAGACACCCCTTAAATGATGCAGCTGAATACTTTAATGCAGCATTTCTAAATATTCTTAATACCTTAATGCCACAGTGTACAAAAAACTTAAAAACAACCATACCCCATGGCTCACCAAACAATGGAAACTCCTTATGAAAGATAGAGAAAAAGTGTGGATTAACTGGTAAAATAATAAAAATGATAACAATCTGCAACTGTTCAGACAGCTGTGAAACCAAGTCAAGAAACAAGTTAATAGTGATAAAAAGCCTTATTGTATTCACCTACATGATAACCATAAAAACAACCATAAAATATTCTAATCTTCCATACCCTATTTCATCAACCCAGGCACAAAAAAAGATCCCAGCCCATACACAGACATTCTCTGTCTTCAAACAGCTGCCTGTTTCAATATATACATCATAGAATGCATAGCCAGCTTAACTTCAAACTCACCTAACACCCCCCCTTCCACACAGCTAACTTCCCCCACCTTGACCCTAGCATGTCTTCTTCACAAAACTCACCTAACTGCAACCTCTCCAGTACATACACAGGCAACTCCACACACTTTATGTTTAAACCAGTTTCTATAACTCTTATAAAAAAAGCTTTTACATAAACTAAAACCTTGTTCCTCCTCAGCCGGCAACCTTCTCCCAGAATACCTAAGTCTAGCAACAGATGAAGTAGCGTACCCAATCAGCATTCTTACTAGTAGATCAATTACAGAATCCTATGTCCCTAATTTATGGAAAATGGCACATATTACTTTATATAAAGGGGGTAATTCTACTGACATTACACATTTCTGTTGATATAGCCATCCTGTCTCTCCTCTCTAAAATCTTTAATATACATCAACAATTTCTCCACTGTCTCTCACAAATTAAGCTAATCACCAGTATACAACATGGATTTCATCTGGACCACAACACTTCTATTGCATTATAACAAACCAACACTTCCGCTGCATTATATCATTTAGACATTGTCAGCAAAGCTTGCAACTCCACCTTGGTTCTATCATTTCCATCTATTCAGTGGTTGTCCAGCTACCATGCAAAGACGTCACTCATTTTCCTCTCACTGTCTTTAATCATGTAATCTCTAATATCTCTTTTAAATATCGTAGTAGAATTGTCTCAGGTCTCATTTATTGCATGCTAATCTGTGTAACAAATAATATAACTAATGAGTTTTTCATCATATGTTTTCTCCCGCTCATGTTATTGTTTTTCATTGCACTCTGCTGTGAAACATATGCTCTGTGTTTTTCTCATTACATTTTTTCACTCCTGTGTTTTTGTAGTATTACAAGATACTTTGTGATTTAAAATATCTGTAATTGATTTTTGATAGATTGTGATTGTACTGTTTTTCTCCCTGGGCCTCCACTGAAAATAGGCACTTTTTAGCCCGGTTGGACTTTCCCGGTAGACAAATGTCAAATAAATAAGTAATGAATGCATTTAACTTGCAGGAGTGCCTCAAATTCTGGAAGCTTTCTGATTAGACACTTAACTTTGAGTATTGCCACCTTGATGTCTGAATTTGGATTTGAGTTTGCTGTGTAGAAATGTCTAGTAAGGAGACTGTGCCTAGAAAAGTACTATGGGGACAGCAAAGCACCTGTAGGCAGAAACCCTGGTATGAGAGGTGTAATCCATCCATGATGAAACAGGAAGGCTTATGTACCATCTCATTCCAGGCTGACACATACTCGATCCACTTAGAGTGACACCAACTGCTTACCCATTGTTAAAGCTAATTAATTTGTCTTGTCATTATTCTTGGTGAAGGCATTATACTTCTCAAGATCTGTGTCTTTACTGCCTTTAAGACATACACAGTAAGTTTCATTGTATCTGTCTGCACAACCCCCTGGGTGGATCACCTCCTATCATTCACTTCCACTTGGGCCATCACTAGGTTCTAGTCATATCTGTCTGATTTAAGGGACCTTAGAGCCCTTGTAACATTACAGATCTTGATATCAAACAAGTAGCTTACAGTCACCCAGTTCTTGTTCAGTCTGGTGAGTGTTGAGTTTGTATAGTAATTATAGAAACATTTCCCTTTGTGGAAGCAGACCTCTGGGTCTTACAAACTTAAGTGTGCCTTCCTGGTGACTCTTGGATGACCTTTTTGGAGTTGTGAAAGTGCTGTGTGGGAGTGGAGAAGGAGTAGATATTTTCTTTTATGCTGGAGGCTAATATCTTTTAGGACATGTTTTAGGAGGCTTTGGTATGTTTCCTCTATAGCATCAGCATAAGTCATGGACTTAATGGGTTGTTGTGACTGTTGTATTGTTGTGGATGTATGATGCTTACCAATGGCAGATGTGAGAGGTTTGCCTCCATGTTTTATAAATATTTACAGCTCTTGTGTGTTGTACTATCAATTGGTGGAGGCAGTGAAAAGTTGGTAAATATAAGGCTGTTACTGCACTCTCTTAAAATATTTAATGCAATCTGACTGGCCACAGATGAGGTGAAAGCAGAGTGTTAAGCCATGCTGTCAGAGAGTAGAGGACTAGGGCTGGTCATAGTACTCAGGGGTTGGAGAGGGACTACTGTAGAAAACCCTGAAAATTTATAGTCAAAGTATTTAGGGTGTAACTTTGAAGTTAACCTAAGATGGTGGTTAATTTAAAAGTACATGATGAAAAGACAGAATTAGGTTTGCCAAGAAAGTTGAATGGTGGTTATTTGCCTGTCAGCTTCTACCAGATTACTGCTACTTATTTTTCTACAGCCGTACTACTGCATTCTGGCTTACATTTTCTCTTTGTTTTGCTTATCTTTGGGGGTTGGGGTGGCCTTTGGGCATTGCATTTCAAACTCCTTAGAAACTTCCTTACATTGTACAGTTTCTCAAACAGTCAAGTGCGATTTTTTATTGTTATCACCATTAGTCAGGTCAAGGTGATATTAGACTAACTCTCCTACAAAAACTGTGTCCTAGAGCAACAGAATCAAGACTTCCATCAACTAGCTCAGATGCCTTTTAAACTGCATTCTTCCTTTTACTTATCTCTCTCAGCAGATGTGTGGCTGTTTAAGTCACTGATTATTTTTATTTTCTCTGTCTCTTTGCCAAGTTTTTGACCCACTTCATTTGTCCTCGCTAATGCTCAGGCTCACTCTGGTCCCCTACCCTATCCCCAATTCCCAACCACCCCTCCAACTCTACATTTGTACTTCCATAGCATCACCCACATGTTCCTCAAACCAATACCATAATTTCCCTCCAGAAGAAAACAATCAATAGAATTGCTCAGAGTAGTAACACCCACTCTTATTTACCACCCAAGACTCTCTCAAACTGTCTTAATCATTGTCCCCTATTTGTGTCCAGTGGAACTCCAGTCCGCTAATGATTGGCAGTTGATTTTACGCATCGCGCTGCAGGCCTGATGCACAACCTTCAACGAAGGTATGCCCATTCACGCATGTCTCCACGCATAACTATCAAATTACATCTCTACAACCAACTCAGTATCCTTCTAAAAGTTTCTAATCCTTGTGCACAATGAAGACAAAATGCAAGTTAAATAAGATGCTCCTATCTTAGATTATTTTAATATTCCACCTCACTGTATAGCCGTCATCACCAAGTATCAAATCCACCTCCTTCAAATACTTAGGACTTTAGCCAGCCTAACAAAGAATATCATCATCTACCTAGCCTGCCTTTCTTCATAATATCCTATCTGTACAAACAAACCATATCTAATTTATTTACTTATAAATATCTCAAAACTAAGTATCCAAATTTATGATCAAATACCAAACTAAGACCAAAATATAACTGGCCGCACTCTTTCCTCTGTAAAATATAAATTCAGAAAATTAGTGGAGATATTCACCACAACCCACATGTCACTGTTCAAAAAACCATCACTTCCAACCTGAAAATAAACCAGTCACCTAACACATCTCAACAAAAACAAAACTCAGATTAACCTTACTAAATGTGAACTTAAGAAATACGTACAATAAAATCCGTGACATACATGCCTACCTTACCACATACCCTCCTGGTTAGTCATAGCTGCTGAAACATGGTAAAAAAAAGAAAGGATAATTAGATCACCCCACCCCCTGGATACAATATACTCAGGCACGACAGACAAAACAAATATGCAGGTGTGTAACAATCTCTAAAAATTCCCTAACCATCACCTTGCTTCCACAGGAAATACCAACATTTAACATTGCTGAGCTTCTAATAACACTTATAAAAACCAACAATAAGAAAACTATATGTTTAACAGCAATTTATATACCACCAGGGAATAACATTGATACTGCTGAAAGCATCCTGTATTGGATATTCCAGGGGGGATTGGAATATTCCAACAAATTAACCATGAAACTATACTACCTGGAGACTTAAATGTAGACTGGCAACACATAAATTCTCCAATCCCCACTGAATCCAGAAACTTGTTCAACATCAGACAGTTAATAATAACCATACCTACTAGAATCCATAAACTTGTTCAACATCAGACAGTTAATAACCATACCTACTAGAATCATTAAAATTTCAGGGAGACACGCAGCATTAGTCTGGATTCTTACAAACAAACCAGAAAAAATGACAATAGTAGACTGCCTCTCAGATAGCATAAGTGACCACATACCAACATATGTCAGTAGAACTCACCATAACGTAAAGGTAAACATATTATCTGCAATCAAATATGAAATACAGCCAGGTTCAGCAAATATGTTTTCAATGAAACACTAAAACTGGAATGTACTTAAAACAGTGCCACTAAATACTGCTGTAGAACACTTTAATAACATATTCTTACAGATCTTAAATAATCTAGCACCAGTATGTAATAAGAGTAAAGTCCAACCCTGCAAGTTGCAACATGGCTGACAAAAGAAACAAAAAAAATCATGACAAAAAGGGATATAGCCTAGAAAAATTGGTATAAAAATAGAACTCAAAATACCTTCCAGCAATTTAGACATCTTAAGAATATTGCAAAACTCCATGTCAAACATGATAAGCAAAGATATTATACCAGCCTACAAGACAAACATAAAAACAAACCAAAACATTTTTGGTTATCACTAAATAAACTGTTCCACCCTGGCAAGACCACCACTCCCTCTCCAGTAACTGACAATATGACAGACTGTAATCCCCACACAGTTTAATTCCTACTTTATACAGTCAATCTTATTTCTCTTAGACAGCAATACATCTAAGAATGCTTTTCCCTGGCAGAAACATGGATCACTAACCAAAACCTCATTCTTAACCCAGCCAAAACTAAATTACTCCTCTTCAGCCCTCACAGATCTCCACCCTCCTCATCTAACTTTTCAATCTCCTCTCATAACAACACCATCACACCCAGCAGTCACATCAAACTACTAGGCCTCGAAATTGACAATATCCTTAAATTAGACATTCATATCTCCCAGACCATAAAAAGAGTCCACAGAAAAATGGGCTTACTCTATCACAACAAACAGTTTCTCACCAGTCACTCTAAGGTTACTACAGCCAGGACCCACCTCCTATCGACCCTACTTTACACCCCCCCTGTGCTTACCAATCTCCGAAAAACTGAGTTCAACAAACTAGATAGCTGCTACAATAAAATAGTCAGATTTGCCACAGGGTCACCTTCTAGAACCCACCATTGTGAAAGCCTCAAAAAACTCAAATGGCCAGCACTCCCCCTGACCTTTCAAGTCAACCAACTGGCACTTGCTCAAAAAGTACTACATCATCCAGGCAACACACCAGCCCTGCAGCAACTACACCAGCCTTACACCACTACCAGATCCCTGAGGTCAAGTACCCAACACCTCCTTAAGGTAACAAACTTTAAAAATGAGGCAGGTAGATCCGTTTATAGCCACTTCATCGCTAAAATATGGAACTCCCTTCCAGCCCACATAATAAATAACAACTCCACCACCCAATTAAAAAAAAAAAAACTACTCAAAACACACTTCCTGAATCACAGTTTATGTATCTGTACTACCCCTGGGTAGTAACTCATATGTCTCTGTTTCCAGCAACTAGAGTTAACAGTTTATCTACTGCTTTTGTAATGTCTGAATGGGGTAATAGTATCACTGAACACTGTAAAAAACCTAAAGGACATAGCATGTCTCTCATGTGTTGAAATGAGTTATGGAAGTTATCTACTCTATCTTCTTGCTATACTTGCTGTTAAACACCTCTATAACACGTATATATTAATGTAGCCTGTGAACAAATCTTATATGTACTATACTTCTGTAAGAAGTATAAAGGTTATACACTCTGTATATTGTTTAATGAACCATTTGGTTAACATGTCTTTCTCTTGTTAATGATTTTACTGCTCTGGAGCTATTCTCCCTGGACCTCCACTGGACATATATCCAGTTGGACTCTCCCGGTTAACAAATATAAAATAAAATAAATAAATAAATCCCCCCCACCCCTGTCCAATCAAAATCACCCACAGCTGTTTACTTTTAGTCCAGTACCTACCTCATTCATAAGGAAGTTAATACTTAAACTAAAAACTGCATCCGTAGCTGTAGACCAGCTACCATCAGACTGTCTAAAATGGCCACAGAAGTCATAGCCTTCCCTGTGTCCATAGTAATTAATAGGTCCACAGCAGGAAGATACATCCCATCACTGTAGAAAAAATCGTACATCATACCACTGCAGAAAGGCAGCACATCTACAGAGTTTAGTAACTACAGACTGATAGCGATTTTGTCCCACCCCTGAAATATTAGAGAAATACATCCATTTGCAGCTGATGCAGTACCTAACCTCAAATAACGTCCTCTCAGAAACATAACATGGCTTTAGGCCCCAGCACTGCACCAGTACTGCGCTACTACATTTTACCAGTATAATAAACCAACATGGAAGCAATGGTCTGCTTGTGTCCACCATGTTCTTAGACTTTTCAAAGGCATTTGATACTGTTTCACACCAGCAACTGCTTGTTTGACTCGCCTCAACAGGACTTTCACAGTATTCCTTGTTGTGGTTTCTTAGTAACCTATCTGGAAGGCAACAAACCTACTAATCCTTTCAACTAGTTACTACAATTGTCTCTCAGGGATCTATCCTGGGTCCTCTCTTATTTAATATAGTTAGTAATGACCTCCACCCCTCCACTCACCATGCTAGTTTAGTTCAGTATGCAGACAACTCAACATTATTGTGTGCGGCTTCAACAGTAAATAAGCTGCAAGGCATTACACAGAAATCTTTCACCTCTGTATAAACCTGGCTAAAAGAATCAAACCTCTTACTCAGCCCCAAGAAAACTAAGTTAATGCTTTTTCCTCAAAAAGTTGTCAAAATCAAAAGCATTTTTTTACCATAAAGTCAGCAAATACTGTCATTGAAATTGTAACTCACGGTAAATTTCTAGGCATTATAATAGATAGTTTCAAATATGACCAGCATATACTACACACCATTAAATCTACTCACCAGAAACTAGGCTTTCTTTATAGAATCAATGGATTCCTTACAGATACTGCAAGAAAAACCACCACCTTCTTATTGTCAACTCTTTTGTATGCCGCTTCTATCGTAAAAAAAACATAAGTAATACTCAGAGAAAGAAACTCATCTTCTGCTAAAAGTAGCTAAATTTGCCACCAATCTCCCTCATAAGGCCCACCATTGTCATAGCTGAAAGCAATTAAACTGTCTTGAACTACACAACTACCTAATATACTCACAACTAACTACAGCACACAGACTCATTTATGATCTAGAAAAATGCCCTGCACTGCATAACTTATTACTGCTTTTGTGTCCAGCAAGGGACCTCTGCTCTAGTAACAAATTCATATTACTTACAGATTAGGTTCATAGGTAGGTACTAGGCTATCGGCCCAAGGGCCTAAGTAAACCTAGCCAACAAGGATGTCCTTCGTGGTTCACTGTTGCAGTCATCACTGTAGGGTTCTTCCTGCCAGCAGCAGCCCCCGATAAGCCAGAATCCCAAAGTCTGGATCGGGCGCCAGCTGAGGTCACATTTATCCTGATGTCAATGCGCCGGAAGGTATAAAGACCTCAGATGACGCCATTTCCCCAGCTTTTCTTGCTGCGCGGTGCCCTTTGCAGTTCACTGATGCCGGTTGGCCTGTTCCTGTTTGTTTTTGGATCTTATCCCAGGATTTTTTGTTTTTACAGATAAGTACCCCGTTGGGGCGGTCTTTTTCTTGCTCCAGTCAGATGTCAGAAAAAGTTAATAATTGTATTTCTTGTGGGCAGCAAATACCTCATAGGGATTTTCACTCTTACTGTATTCCCTGCCTGGGTCCTGACCACGACGTTGCTAATTGTGTGTTTTGTGCTAGATTTAATCAGCGTATTATTAGGCGTAGATATAACTTTGCCTTTTACTATTTTGGAAAAAGATTTAATTATAACATGTCTTCAGACTCTTTTTCAGCTTCTGGGGTGTGTAAGAGGTGCAGGGATGCAGACAGGCCTTCGAGGTCCACAGTAAAGGATGTTACTCAGTTATTGCCAGTTGCTGGTTCGTCGGTCGTCAGTGAGGCGCCTTTGCAGCCCCTGTCATCCGCCTCTTTTGAACCAATTGCCTGTACCAACTCTGGTGTGGAGCTGATGGGGTCTTCAGAATTGCCAGGGACTGGACCTTCAGATACTGCTCCTTCAGTTGGGTCCGGAGCCGGTAGGCTGGTACCGGCTTCTGAGGGAGTTCTCAGGCCTTCACAGCTTCATGTAAATGTGGATTTGGGTTTACATGCTAAGTCAAAGTCTAAGGCTCCAGCTAAAGTGAAGTGGCTAGCGCAGGCATCTTTTGATCAGGGTTCTGCCTCAGAGACAGATGCTTAGGAAGATCTCTTAACTATGATCAGGGGTTCTCATCCCCCTCCTGACAAGAAGCCTAGATTACAGTCCGATTATGATTCTTCAGACCAAATTTCTGTTTCTTCTGCTTCTTCCCTTGAGCAGGATTATTCTTTTCCTCTTTATGAGGATTATGATGCTGAAGATTCCTTTCCTTCCGCCTCTCCTCCTCAGGATTATTCTTTTGGTGAAACTTTGCATGATATGAGGGTGCATTTTCACTGGGAAGGGCAGGAATTCTCTGAATCCAAGAAAAGGCGTGGGGATTTTCTTCTTCTCCCACAGCATAAGCCTCTGGCTATTCCCCCTGTATTGGACATTGTTGATGATGTTTTTTTTGGAAGCTTCTCTCTCTCCTGATTCTTTTCCCCCTACTCCGGCCAAACCGGATAGGTATTATAGGGTTCCAGATTCTCATAAATTTCTTTTTAAAAATCTTTCGCCTGATCCAGAAACAATTTCTCAGGGTCCTAAGGGTGTTAAAGTGGCCTCTGCTAAAAATCTAATTCCCTTTGACCGAGAGTCCAAGGCTTTGGAGAGATGGAGTAAAAAGGTTTATACTTCTGCTACATTGTCTATTAGGGCTTTGAACTGTCAATTTCATATGCTGAAGTATCAGCAATACCTTTTGTCTGTATTTTAACAAAAGATGTCATCTGTGTCTATTGGTGTGGATAATCAGGAGTTACAGGATTTATTGCATGCTATTGAACAAGTGGGTAAACATACCCTGCATTGTGGTTTTGATTCTTTGGAAGCTTCTTGTAGGGCTGCAACAACTGGCGCTGTTATTAGAAGACAAGCTTGGTTAAGGGATCAAAGCTTGCCGGACCAGATTAAAGCCAAACTTTTGGATGCCCCTTTGCAGCATGATGTTCTGTTTGGGTCCAAAGCTGAAGAGGTATTGAAGAAAATGGAAGACAAAGCCAAATCTATGCAGACGGTTAAGGATGTTCTACAGGTGCAACCTCCTAGATTTAGCAGACACTGGCCAACTAAACCTTGGTCCTTTCCGGGCTCGGACAGGTCTCAGAGAGACAGATTCAGGCATTCCAAAGGTAGGGGACAGTCACAGTCCCATTTTAGGAATAGGCAGTGGAGTGCCCCCTCTCCCAAGGGTGGTGAAGATAAGTCTCAACCCTACCGAAAACAGTCTTTATGACTCTCGCTTTCTGGTTCCAGGGGCTCCTCTCCTGGAAGCTCCGTTGGGGGGAAGGATTTCTATTTTTTATCAAAATTGGAACCACATAACCTGGGACAAACGGGTTCTGGACATAGTCTCAAGAGGTTACAGATTTCATTTCCACACTTTGCCAAAACTGAACAGTTGGCCAGACCTGACAAATCATCAGTGGGCAGAGGCACAACAGCAGGTTCAGTCCCTCCTGGCTTTGAGGGCCATAGAATTGGTGCCAAATTTAGAAATAGGGCAAGGTTTTTATTCCAAACTTTTCCTGGTTCCCAGGAAGGAAAATTCGTGGAGACCAATCCTGGACCTCTCTGTACTAAACACCTTCCTAGATATACCAAAATTCAAGATGCTCACTCTGCAGCAGCTGCTGCCTATGTTGGACAAGAACGCTTGGATGGTGACTTTGGACTTAAAAGACGCTTACCTGCATATTCCTATAAGGCAAGAGTGCAGAAGGTATCTGCGTTTCAAAGCGGGCTCGAAACATTACCAGTTCTCTGTGCTGCCCTTTGGCTTATCTACTGCGCCCAGGGTCTTTACGAAGTGCCTGGCACCAGTAATGGCTTTTTGCAGACAGAAGGGGATTCAAATTTACCCTTATCTGGACGACTGTCTTCTTCAAGCAGACGACAAAGACACTCTACTTTGGCATCTAGCCTTTGTGCAGCATCTTTTTCGGTGCCTCGGTTTCACAGTGAATCTAAAGAAATCAAACCTGGTACCCACACAACTGATTACTTTCCTGGGTGCTCTTCTGAGTGCTTCAACCCAGATGGCTTCCTTTACACCAGACAGAAAAGTGTAACTGGCTTCTTTTTTCTGACACCTGGCTTCAATGAAACAGATGACTGCAAGAAAAATTCTGCAGGCTTTGGGTTACATGGCCTCCTGCATTCTGCTAATACCATATGCAAGGCTGCATATGAGGAAACTGCAGTGGTACCTCAAGAGTGTCTGGTCTCAGCATTACCACAGTTTGGAAACAGTGGTCACGATTTTACCTTGTCTCCAGCGAGAGTTTCTGTGGTGGGCTGAAGCCTGTCTACAGAACAAGGGGAAGCCTTTTTGTCCTCCGCCGACCAACCAAGTTCTGACAATGGATGCTTCAGATTATGCATGGGGAGCCCACATGCACAGGAGATGTCTTCAGGGTGTTTGGACGAAGGAGCAAACGAACCTGCACATAAATTTGAAGGAGATGCTAGCTGTACAGAATGCCCTGATAGCCTTCAGGGACCTTCTTCTACCAGGACAATTGTTGATACGGACAGACAACACTACAGTGATGTGGTATATCAACAAGTAGGGGGGCTCTCACTCTTACCCCTGTGCAGATTAGCCATGAATCTCTGGTACACTGCTCTGACCTGCAGTGTCGACTTACAGGTGCAATTCCTGCCAGGGAAAGACAACACTCTGGCAGACGCATTGAGCAGACGCATTTCAGATCCACACGAATGGATGTTGGATGTTCGGATATTCAGGATGATTATAAAGGCTTGAAGATGTCTGGACATAGATCTCTTTGCATCCCCTCAGAATTATCAACTTCCAACATTCTGCACAAGGACCTACCACAAACTAGCATGGAAAGTGGATGCCCTCTCATTCAGTTGGAAACACCTCTCAGTATATGCTTTTCCTCCCTTTCCTCTTCTACCTCGGGTACGTCTGAAGATAAAACAGGACAGACCGCACATGATTCTACTGGCTCCCAATTGGCCTCGGCAATTCTGGTATTCCACTCTGATGAACTTGGTTCAGGAGCCTCCCTGGAGTCTGCCTCAAATCCCTCATCTACTGTCTCTACGGGATGGTCGGATACTGCACAGTCATGTCGAGACTCTGCATCTAGCTGCCTGGCAGATCCAGGGTCTGTAAACACCTCTGCCCTTTCCAAACAGGTATTGGATGTAATCCTTGAAGCTAGACGGCCCAGCACTAGAAAATCTTATGCGGGAAAATGGAAAAGATTTTGCTCCTGGAGTCAAGTCCAGGGTGGTGATTCTTCTGTTCCGAACATTCCTCTGATTTTACAGTATCTGATAGAGTTGTTACATACGGGCCTATCTTTTTTGTCTGTTAAGCTTCATGCTTCTGCTATTTCTGCACATTATGATACGGATCCTCCAATTTTTTCTTATCCATTACTTAAACAATTTCTTAGAGGGGCTAAGAATTTTCGGCCCCTTATAAGGGCTCCTGTTCCCACTTGGGATCTTAACTATGTTTTGGAGAAATTAACTTTGTCTCCTTTTGAACCTGCAGCTTCCACGGATTTAAAATTTTTGTCTTGGAAAACTGATTTTCTTTTAGCTATTACCTCTGCTAGAAGAATTTCAGAATTGCGAGCACTCATGGCTGTGGAACCCTTCCTTATTTTTCATCAGGACAGGGTATCTCTAGGGACTAATCCCACATTTATGCCCAAGGTGGTTTCAGCAGTGGCCTTGAATCAGTCTATTCATTTGCCTACCTTTTATTCTCATCCTCAAAGTGAGGAAGAAAGTCTTTTGCACTCTCTAGACGTGCACAGACAGCTTTGTCTATACCTGGACAGGACCAAGATATTCTGGAAATCTGATCAGTTGTTTGTCGCTTATGCTCCTACTGTTCAGGGGAAAGCAATCACTAAGCAAACTATTTCTAAGTGGATTGCCCATTGCATCAAGTTCTGTTACTCTTATGGCAATCCGGTTCCTGTTAATGTCAGGACTCATTCTACCTGGGCTACTGCTACTTCAGCAGCTTTTCCTTGTAGGGTTCCTACCAAGGATATTTTGGAAGCTGCTACTTGGAGTTCTATACATACTTTTTCTAAGCATTACAACCTCCCTCTCTATTCTAAATCCAGGGCAGGTTTTGCTTCTGCGGTTTTGCAAGGTTTTGTGACCGCTCCCTCTGTTTCTCCTCCAGCCACCCTTTCTTAGCTTTGAGACTCAACCCTACAGTGATGACTGCAACAGTGAACCACGAAGGACATAGTACAGTTGTGTACTCTTACTATAAATGTAGGTGTTCGAGTGTGTTCACTGTTGCAGTCCGGGTTACCCTCTCTCCTATCCCCTCTTTTGTTTTTTCCTTGAGTATTGTCTGTTATGAGGTATTTTGGCTGCTGAGGTTTTGGGCATGGTTTCCTTTTTAGCCTTTTCTTTCTGGGCACCTGACATCTGGGGCAAGAAAAACTGGGAAAATGGCGTCAGCTGGCGCCCGATCCAGACTTTGGGATTCTGGCCGATCGGGGGCTGCTGCTGGCAGGAAGAACCCTACAGTGATGACTGCAGCAGCGAACACATTCGAACATCTACATTTATGGTAAGAGTACACAACTGTACTTTCCCTGGCTTACCCCACCCAAGAAAGTTATTTTCTTGTGCCCCTGTCGACCAGAGCCACAGAAGTGATCCCTGGGGTACATTTTCTGTTTGTCAACCACTTATCAAGATTTTTCTTGAAGAGTGCTAATGAGGAACTTTGCTTGACATAGATGGGTAGCTTGTTCTAGAGTATGAGTTTAGTAACTACAGACTGATAGCGATTTTGTCCCACCCCCCCCCTGAAATATTAGAGAAATGCATCCATTTGCAGCTGATGCAGTACCTAACCTCCTCTCAGAAACATAACATGGCTTTAGGCCCCAGCACTGCACCAGTACTACTCTACTACATTTTACCAATATAATAAACCAACATGGAAGCAATGTTCTGCTTGTGTCCACCATGTTCTTAGACTTTTCAAAGGCATTTGATACTGTCTCGCACCAGCAACTGCTTGTTTGACTCTCCTCAACAGGACTTTCACAGTATTCCTTGTTGTGGTTTCTTAGTAACCTATCTGGAAGGCAGCAAACCTACTAATCCTTTCAACTAGTTACTACAATTGTCGCTCAGGGCTCTATCCTGGGTCCTCTCTTATTTAATATAGTTAGTAATGACCTCCACCCCTCCACTCACCATGCTAGTTTAGTTCAGTATGCAGACAACTCAACATTAATATGTGAGGCTTCAACAATAAATAAGCTGCAAGACATTACACAGAAATCTTTCACCTCTGTATAAACCTGACTCAAAGAATCAAACCTCTTACTCAGCCCCAAGAAAACTAAGTTAATACTTTTTCCTCAAAGAGTTGCCAAAATCAAAAGCATTTTTACCATAAAGCCAGCAAATACTGTCATTGCAATTGTAACTCACAGTAAATTTCTAGGCATTATAATAGATAGTGTCAAATATGACCAGCATATACTACACACCATTAAATCTACTCACCAGAAACTAGGCTTTCTTTATAGAATCAATGGATTCCTTACAGATACCGCAAGAAAAACTTTAGCCACCACCTTCTTATTGTCAACTCTTTTGTATGCCGCTTATATCCTAAAAAAACATAAGTAATACTCAGAGAAAGAAACTCATCTTCTGCTAAAATAAAGTAGCTAAATTTGCCACCAATCTCCCTCATAAGGCCCACCATTGTCATAGCTTAAAGCATTTAGCTAAATTTGCCACCAATCTCCCTCATAAGGCCCACCATTGTCATAGCTTAAAGCAATTAAACTGGCTTGAACTACACAACTACCTAATATACTCACAACGAACTACAGCACACAGACTCAATTATGATCTAGAAAAATGCCCTGCACTACATAACTTATTACTGCTCTAGTGTCCAGCAAGGGACCTCTGCTGTAGTAACAAATTCATATTGCTTACAGATTAGGTTCATAGGTAGGTACTAGGCTATCGGCCCAAGGGCCTAAGTAAACCTAGCCAACAAGGTTCCCTGGCTTAACTCACCCAAGAAAGTTATTTTCTTGTGCCCCTGTTGAGCAGAGCCACAGAAGTGATCCCTGGGATGTATTTCCTGTTTCCCATCCACTTATGAAGATTTTTCTTGAAGAGTGCTAATGAGGAACTTTGCTTGACATAGATGGGTAGCTTGTTCCAGAGTATGGGAAGTCTCTGGGACAGGAATGTATCCTTCCAGCATGTCCTGTTTATTGTGGTGACAAGGTTTAGGTCCCTAGAGTGTAGCTCGGAGGGAATGGGATTTCTTTAAGTTTAGCATGTCCAACAGCTCTGGGTTTGACATAGCTTTATATGTTAGGCAGAGATCACCTCGGAGTAGGCAATATGCTACGGAGTAAAGCTGGAGTTTTTTGCGACGGTCAGTGTAGGGCATCTGTTTGAGGCCAGCAATCCTCTTTGTGAGGTACGTCTGTGGCCTTTCCAGCTGCTGCAGATGTCTTGTAAGATTCATTCCAAAAGGGGCGTTGTACTCTATAATGGGTCTAATGAGTGTCGAGTAGAGGGGAATGGTGATCTCTTTTTCTTCTAGATGAGAACCCTTTTGTGATGAGGTGTGCTACATAGAAGGATTTCCTGACTCCTGTGGTGATGTGATTATCAAAGGAGAGACTACTGTCCACCTGGGTCCCCAGGTCTGTTATCACACATTCTGCGTTATGTAGACTGCCGCCTATGTGGTAGTTCATGGGTACAGAGTTTTTACCAAAGGGGATGACAATCCACTTTTTGACATTGAGCTTCAGGCCATGGCTCTGATACCAGGCATCTGTCTCAGCGAGGCCGTCCTGTAGGATGTCCACATCATTTGGGGACTCAACTATGGCTCCTAGTTTGCAGTCATCTGCGAACTTTGTTAGCCAAAGACCTTCTGTGTTAGCCTGTACTTCAGAGAAGTGGATACCAAACAGGGGAGGTCCCAGGACTGAACCCTGTGGTACTCCACTTGTTACTGGTCTGAAGTCAGATTTGGAGTATGTTACTTTTACAGTGTGGGTTCTGTCAGTGAGCCATTTGGCAACCCATCTTGTGACATAGGGATTTATACCTAGTTTAGTGAGTTTATCTGTAATTCCAGATTGGGGGATGGTGTCAAAAGCCTTGGCAAGATCTAGATAGGCTGTGTGAACCACCTTAGCCTTGTCTACGGCTTTGGTGACTGCTTCAAAGAAGTCAATAAGGTTTAGGGGACATGAGCTGCCTTTTACAAACCCGAACTGGGTGGGGTCCAGAGTTTGGAGATTACCAGTGTCTTTGTTTATAAGTTCCATGATGATACATTCCATGACCTTGCAGACCAGGCTGGTTAGGCTAATGGGGCGATAGTTCCCAGGGTCTGTGGTGGCTCTCCCTTTTTGGAGTGGGATAACTGTCGCTGTGTACCATTCAGTGGGCACAAAGCCTGAGGTGAGGCTATGATTGAACATGGTGCTTAGGTGGTGTGCCAGTTCATTCTGTTGTTCATGTAGAACACAGCCTGGGATATTGTCAGGTCCCATGGATGCTGTGTTTTTGGCTTTGGAGAGTGTGTTTTTTACCTGTGCAGCCGTGATTGCAGGAACTTTGCATTCCTCCGGTGTAGGGATGGGCCCTTTAGGAGGGGGGGGAGGGTAAAGTTAGCACTGAACCTATCTGCCAGGATGTTGGCAACGTCATTTGGTCTTGTATATTTAGTGCCATTGTGCTGTAACTCAGAGCAGATCTCAGTGTTGCCATTGAGATTCTTGACATAGCTATAGAATGCTTTGTGGTTATCTTTAGAATTAGTGGCGATTTTATTTTCATAACTAGCTGTGGAGGATTTTATGAGGGATCTCAGCTTCTTACTGAGGCTGACCAGGGAGTTCTTCCAGTCATGGGATTTTACTCTTTTTTTGCAACAGTTTCTTTCTTCTGTTGTAGAGTTTGTTTATGGCAGGGAACCACCAGATTGGCTTCCTTTTTTTGGAGGATAGCATCTTGGTTCTGTTAGGGATAGCACAATCCATTCACTTGTGTAAGTGCTTATAAAGTGCATTTGTGTAGGATTCAGCAGTCGTACCTCTATTGTCCGTCTGCATGGGTGTTGTGAAGTTTGCCACTTCTGTCTTAAGAAGTGTGAAGTTGGCTTTGGAGAATTTTTTTACAGTGGTTTCCCTAATGGGGGGTGGGGGCAGGATGTGGATATCTAGTCTGATTAGCTTGTGGTCGGATATGACCAACGAGGAATTGACCTCTGGTGTGGAACACCAGTCGCCCATGTTGGTAATGACCAGGTCTAGGATATTGCTGCCCCTGGTGGGGATGTGGATAAGTTGATCCAAGGTGTTGGAATTTATGAATTCCAGAAAACGTTGAGCAAAAGAGTTGGTACATGAGTAGTTTTCCCAGTTAATGGTGGGGTAGTTAAAATTGCCCATTATTAGGGTGTTGGGTTGTACCCTAATATTTTCCAGTGTATCAAGAAATGAGGAATGGGAATCCTGGGACATGGTGGGGGATCTGTAGCAAGTTACAATTTGGATTGTGGTCTTGCCCAGAGTTAGTTGCACTTGGATAATCTCGGATCCATTATGCTGAGCAACTAGCCTGGAGGTGTGAAATCCTTAATGAATATGGACATGCATCCACCTTTAGTTTAGGTTGCTTGTGTTTTTGCTTTGGTGGTCTCTGTTGCTTGAACAGATTATTATTGAGAGCCTCTGTGAATGTTTTTATATTTCTATGTGTGGATTTTGGTGGTGTAGGTTTAGTGGTACTATGTGATGAGTGTGGTGTGGTGTAAGTGTTTACCTTCTCTTCTTGACTGTCAAGTTCAGTCTTGGTTGGAGAGAGCTTTACCTCCAGTTTGGCTAGATAAGTGCATCTCTCATTGGTTGTGGTGTTGGGTGGTAGGAGGAGTGGGTTGTCTGTGTACATGAGACAATTGCTACATTGCCCCAAGATACCCAGATTCATCAGATAGACAGGAGAGAACACTGGGAGCTGACCCTTGGACATGCCTGAATAAAAAACTACTTTCCTCTAGACAAGTGAGGAAAATAATATTGCAGGAGACTCGGTTTACTCCCAGTATGTTGCTAAACTCTGGAGTAGTATCCCCACACAAATAAAACTCTTTGACAAACTCAGTAGTTTTAAACCACTGCTTAAGTAACATCTTAACCATTCCTGGTCCTGCACATGCTCATCTCAAAGTTAAGACTTTGCGTCTACTGTACAGTTCTCTCCAAGTAATCTCCTTAAGCAGAATACAGTCAACCTCTCACTGAAATGACAAAACAATTTTTATACTTAACGGCTGCCAGTACAATCCACTAAGTTGCAGATGGACTTTCTCTTTAGTAACTTCCATCTATGTAAAATCTTAGAATGTATAAATGCAACTACCATTTGTGTATAAATGTAAATAGAAATGTAACTGCTGTATCTTTAACTGGAACTTGGTGTACTGCAATAAGCAAATGGAGTTTTTCTCCCCAGGCCTCTGCTGAAAATGGGTATTACCCAGTCGGACTTTCCTGGTAAACAAAGACAGATAAATAAACAAAATAAATGCTAGTGGTGGTCTCAATGCAGCTACACTGAGATAATAATCAATGTCCCTTTGCGCCTTCTCTCAACAGAAGTAAAACAGTAGCACTATTCCCAAGGTGATTCGTGAAAATCGGGTGACGGGCTGTTTTTTGATCCAAGATGTTGCACGAGTCTGGAGGCTTGTTGTAATCTTCTCCTTGTAGATGCCCAGGACAGAATGCACAACAGTTTATTCATTCACTCCGCTAGACATTTCTTAGAATGTCTAGGTGGCAAATCTAGGAGGCAGTTTTGTTTATAACAGAGGACTGTTAACTGATGTCAGATTATCCAAAGATAAAAACCAAGGAAGCCAACAAACACGGCAAGATCCAGAATAAAGCTGTAATAAACGTAGTAAGCGCTTTCATGTCAAGTTCGAAGCTTCATCAGACTTTAAAATTACTAAGTTTATTAAAGCTTTATTCTGGATCTTGCTCTGTTTGTTGCCTTCCTTGGTTTTTATCTGTGGAACATTTTTATTCTGTGGAAGGCACTTCATCCTACGTGCACTTTGTTTTAGATTTTTGATGTCAGATTTTGTCAGGAGAACAGGGACTGAAAGCCATTTAGTATGAACAAAATGTAGTTAATTAGTTGAGTCAAGTTGATATTTTCTAATACTCTTGAAGTTAGTGTACCTATAATAATTTCTCTGGGTGATGCAAACAACAGTCAGATCTGCTAAAATACCTTCATCTTCATTAATTAGCTGTATTGTACATGATGAGAACTAATGTCAACTTCTTAGTTTATAGGAGCCAGGGTTTTACACCAGATTGTCTGTGTACATAAACTATCAGTTTGAAAACTAACATTATTTTCTGTTGAATATTAAAAAGAAAACGGATTTTTTTTTTCTTCAGGTCTCTCAATGTTGACATGGAGTGGCTGTATGGAGCCAGTGAAAGCAGCAACATGGAGGTTGATATTGGATATCTGCCACAGGTGGGTTCGTAATAATTTCTGTTTGTGTTTTAATCCCAGACATCGCATTCTACATTTGTGGAATGATAGTCATGGTCAGTGCATCTGACAAGGCAGCTGTGAGTATTCACATGATCATTTGAAACAGCAAAACATGTTGTAAGCTATAAAGTTATGACTAATTCTGTAATCCCATACTGTTACATCTGGCAGGTAGCGCAGGTAATTAAGGCTTTGAGTTGTTAATTTGCTGTTTTCTGTACCTGAGGTACAGGGTTTGAGTCTTTCCAGTTTTTTGCCTGCTGTGTAACTCTGAGAAAATCACTTAATCAGACAGTGCTCCCAGGACACCCCTGAAAAGGAGACAGTTGTACCTGATGAGCTTAGTCTGTTAACAAATGTCTAAAATAAATAAAAATAAAACCTATTTTTTGATATATGTGCAACACTCCATTTTCACGTCTTTCTCATTGTTCTTTATTTGTCTGCTTGTTTAACAAAGAGATTTACAGTAATTGTGTCTTTTTTAATACTGTGCCCTAGTGAATGAAACCTTTGGTTTGTTAGCAGAGAGTTTCTTAGCATTGTCTTTTTGTAGGATGAGTCGGTGTACACACAGAATTTGCTCTTTCTCACTCACTAGGAAGTCCCTTGTTATCAGCTAGAGTTTTAATTGGATGTGATCTACTGCTCATTTTCTTTGTGTCCCCATGTATCATACCTGTATGCAGTAGAGCTGTTTATTTCATCCATCAGAATGTGAGCCCTAGCAATGTGTTCACCACAGCATCTCCTTATGTCTGTCTTTCTGGGTTGAAAGACTCTGGAACATCCCACCCTTCGAACTTCAGACTTTAGCATTGTTTTGGAGCAGACCCCATCCATCCATCCATCCATCCATCGATTTAGCCCGATTTAGCGCGGAGGTGCCACTGTTGCACACTAGGGCAGCGCCGGTTAAGCAGGTTTAAACTATTCGGGCTACCTAAAGTCCACTCTTCAAATTTTCCCTTAAAACTACCTTCCTCGAACTATACTACTGATCTAATCAGCGTATCCTATAATTAAAAAGATCATCTCTACTTGACTCCAAGTAGACTATTCTCTATCTGTTAAACGTAGCACTTGCTCCTACAGTACTTATTACCTTGATACGGCACTCTTGTCATAGATAGTACCCCAAAAGGCAACCCCCATTTCTGGTCACCCACGTCCCCGGAATCTTTTTAAAGTTTTTGTCTATTCCTTCTAGCATGTCGAGGATCAGTTGCTAGTGTCCTCTCCTGCTCAGCTGGTGAACCTGGGAATATTGAGGCAATGTTACAATTGCCTCATGTACACAGACAACCCTCTCCTCCTCCCACAAAACACAAATACATGCGAGAGATGCAACTATACGGCCAAACTGGAGGCTGAGCTCTCCCAACATAGGACTGGCAAGACCAGTCAGGAGGAGAAGGTTACCACACACACTATAGACCCAGTCTCACATAGTACCATTACAACCTCAAATCATACACATAAACACACAAAGACATACTCGGAGGCTCTGATCAAAAATCTACCAAAACAGCAGAGGCCACCAAAGCAGACACCCAAACAACCACCACCTCAGAACACAACACCTGCAACACATAGACCTCACAGTCAGAGTGTCAAACAGTCACAGCCCTTAAGGCCAAACACAATGCCAGACACACTAGTCATTGGTGACTCCATAGTCAGACACACTGGCGTCCCGCTCACCAGACTGAGTAAGGAGAAGGTCACAGTAAGCTGCCTGTCGGGCGCTAGAATCCGCCACATAACGCAAGCACTCAGGTCTCTCAACAGCAGGTACAAATATGACTCAGTCATTGTCCACGCTGGTGTAAACGACCTGAGACGTACCTCCTTGGACTACATGAAAAGAGACATTGAGGAGCTCTCTGATTATGTAGCCCAGGCAGGTATGACCCTGACCTTGAGCAGTATCCTACCTTCACCAAGAATGATGCCACAATACGGAGATAAGATGATCAGCTTTAACAATTGGCTTAAACACTGGTGTCATTCAAAGGGGATCCAGTGTCTGTCTGCCTGGGATGACATGCTGGACAAGCCACGCTGCTTGCAAGGGACGGCTTGCACCTGTCACCCTGGGATTCCGGATATTGGCAAAGGCTCTTGCCACCCCATAGTGCCTTTTTAGGCAAGGCTCAAATTCTAAACCTACCACCCTAGAACACAAAAAGGAAAAAACTAAGGGTAATGCTGCTCAATGCCAGAAGTCTAAATCTCAAAATGCACGCACTCGAGGCCCTTCTCAGTATGGAGAACATCGATGTCTGTGCTGTGACAGAAACCTGGTTCAAGGCTCCTGAGAGCACCCCAGCTATCAGGTTTTACCTCATATCATGCGTTTCGGCCCCAAAATCCCACCAATACCAAGAAAGGGGGGGGGTATACATATGCATCAAGGGCACCCACACCTCAAGACTGGTGGCAACGACGATGCATCGGAGACCATCCAGGTGCAATTAACCATAGGCAAGACTGCTCTGCAAATTGTAGCATGTTACAGGCCACCCTCACAAACTCAGGAACCTCACATGGCCTTCCTGAAAACACTAGATGGGATAAATGTATCACCAAACACCATCATACTAGGTGACTTCAATTACCCTAATATAGACTGGGAACACTACTCAAGCCCAAACACCCTAGCCCAAAAGTTCCTGGAATTCATAAACTCAAATGCCATGGAACAACTAGTCACCATCCCCACAAGAGGTGATAACATACTTGATCTCATCATCACGAACATGGGAGCACAATGTTCAACACGGAGGTGTACCCCTCACTGGTGAGATCAGACCACAAACTAATCTCGCTGGAGGTCCTCATCCCACCCCACCTGAAATAAAAAAGACCACAGTAAAGAACTTCTCAAAAGCCGACTTCACACTTCTAAAGACTAGTGTGGTCTCCTTTAAGGCCCCCAAGCGTGGAAAACAGTACTCAAGCCGCTGAATCACTTACAAATGCCTTCTACCAGCACCTGCAGGACTGCATGGATAAGGCAATCCCAAGCAAAACAAAGACTCTTTGTACCAAAGGCAAGCGTCCAGTCTGGTGGACCCCAGCCATAAACAAACTTTACAACAAAAGGAGGAAGCTACTACAAGATAGAGCAAAATCCTTAAAAGGTAAGACACCCTTGATCACTATAAATAAAAACTAAGAGCTCTCATAAAATCATCCAAAGCAAATTTGAGAGAAAAATAGCTAAAGACTCAAAGACAATCATAAGGCCTTCTTTAGCTATATTTAGAAACCTGGGAGGAAACTCCCAGATATGCTCAGAGCTAGTTCAAAATGATGTGAAGATTACTGATCCTACAGACATTGCCAACATACTGGCTGACAGGTTCAGTGCAAACTTCTCCCCTCCCCCAAAAGGAGAGATATCTATACCAAAGCGATTGCAGCCCCCAAACATCTCCAGCCCAAGTGAGAACTGCTCTCTCCAAAGCAAAAACACAGCATCCATGGGACCTGATGGTGTCCCCGGCTGTGTGCTCCATGAACTCAATGAGGAATTAAACCCACAGCTGTTTAATCATAGTCTTACCTCTGGATCATTACCCAGGAGTGGCGACTGCAACTGTGGTACCACTTCACAAAGGCGGTGCCTCCACCGACCCTGGAAATTACCGGCCCATTAGCTTGACAAGACTTATCTGCAAAGCCATGGAGAGGATCATAATGGACCTCATAAATAAAGACATAGGGAATTTGCAGACTTTGGATCCAGCCCAGTTTGGCTTTGTCAAAGGCAGATCATGCCTTTTAAACTTGGTTGACTTTTTCGAAACAGTCACCAAAGCCATTGATGAGGGAAAGGCAGTCCATACAGCCTACCTCGATCTGGCTAAGGCCTTCGATACAATACCCCACTCGGGTATCATTGAAAAACTCATCAGCTTAAATGTCAACCTATACATCACAAGATGGGTTGCAAACTGGCTGAGTGACAGAACCCACAGGGTCAGAGTTGCTGGCGCCATGTCAGACTCAAAGCCTGTCACAAGTGGTGTCCCACAGGGCTCAGTCCTGGGCCCACTCTTGTTTGGCATCTACTTTTCCAAGTACAAGCAAACACAGGAGGGTTATGGCTGACAAAGTTTGCAGATGACTGCAAACTGGGCCATAGTAGAAAACACATCTGACACAGATATCCTTCAGAAGGGTCTCACAGAAGCGGATAACTGGTGCCAGAGCCACGGCCTAAAGTTAAATGCCAAAAATGCATAGTCATACCCTTCGGGAAAAACAAGGTTACCCCTAGCTACCAAATAGGTGGCAATCCACTGAGCACAGAAGAAGTTATCAGGGACCTGGGGACCCAGGTTGATAGTAGTCTGTCATTCGACACCCATGTAGCTAAAGTAGTTAGGAAGACCTTCTACATTGCCCACCTTATCATGAAGGGATTCTCATCTAGATCAAGGGAGGTCATAGTCTCCCTTTACTCATCACTCATCAGACCAATGATTGAGTACAATGCCCCATTCGAATGTATCTGACCCGACACTTGCAGCAGCTGGAGAGGCCACAAAAGTTCCTCACCAAAAGGATAAAGGGTCTCAAAATCTGTCCTATGCTGCCCGACTGAAAGAACTCCAGCTCTATTCAGTCGCTTACTGCTTGCTCAGAGGTGACCTTTGCCTAACATACAAGGCCATGTCAAACCCAGATTTGATGAATATGCTTCACCTCAAAAATCTAGATCCATCAGAGCCACAAGGGCGGAGACTTAAACCTTGACACGGCTATTAATAGGACGTGCTGGAGGGATAGATTCATCACCCAAAGACTCCTATGCTGTGGAACAAAATCCCGGTACATGTGAGGCAGAGCACCTCGCTGGCCTTGTTCAAGAGAAATCTTGACCAATGGATGGGAGATCGCAGATATACCCTAGGGATTACCTCAGTGTCACTGCTCGACAGAGGCACAGCAAAATAATGGGTATAGTTCCCCATACTAAAGGGGTGGCGTAAGCCACAAAACGATGGGCTAGGCTTGTAAATGCCCTCGGGCAGATAGCCTAGTATGAACCTATGAACCTATGAACCTATGAACCATCCATCCATCCATCCATCCATCCATCCCTCCATCCCACAGAGTGAATAGATCTAAAGTTTCTATTCTAGAGGAACCTTGTAGTAGTAGTTACCTTTGTAGGAGAGTTATTGAACTACAGGCCCTTTTGTATAGAGACTGCCACACAGTCTGCCACAATTTTATGTCCAGTGTGGTTTCTGCTGTGGCCCACAGCCAGGCCTTTCATTTACACATTTCCTGCATCCAGGAGTGAGGGAGTTAATGTTGAATAACATGCATATACACAGACAGCCACAGTATTGGAAGTATTACCTCCAAAATGCTAAACAGTTTCTGGCTTTGAGGGAAGGCGAACTACACTTCATAACAAGTGAGCAAACTTTGTCAAAATGCTGGCCAGCTGCATCATTTTCTGTTATGGTACTTGTGGGAAGGAATTCTTCCAATGTGACAGTTCCTATAACTACTTTTAGGAATATCTGTGCAGTGTGTTTTTGAAGCTGTTACATGGAGTACAGTGTATGCATTCGCTAAATGGTATATGTTACATTTGTACTCCAGAGCTAAGGAAGGCTTCATTATAGCATTGCTGTAGTAATAACTGAATCCCTAATTCAAGAATGTATGGGGTAAAATGACATTCTGGTGGAAAACAAAAAGGAGGAAATAGCAGATTGTTGGTTTCCCAAGTTAGTACTGGACAAGTGATTTTTCCATTGGTCCATATCTTCCATCACAGTCTATTTTTTAAGGCCACTGGTTAGAGTTCACCTTGTATTAGTGGTGATGATTTAAAAATGGATTTGCATTTCTATTTCATTTTGGTTGTAGGTAGGTAGGTTTAAGACAAAGGTTGCTTTCAGAAGAATGACGAGGGGAAGAGCTTCACCAAGAATACTGTACAAAAGCCTAAAAGATTTCTGCAGTAGTGCATTAGTGGGCATCAGACTACAATGTAAAATTAGTCAAAATGAATTAAAGGCTTGTAAGGAGGCAACATGCCTTGTGTGGAAAATAAGGAAACAATATAATAGAACAAATAAGGTAGACAGTGGACTGGCTGTGGTAGAGGGATGTGGAGGACTTTTTTTCATAGCCAAAACTTACTGAAACCAGAGAGACTACATGTATGACATCTTCAGTAGGATGTGAATGTGTTAGACAACAGACAGGAAATGCCACTTGAAGTCTTTTTCACATCCTCCTCCTCTTCTGAGACAATAGTGCCAACCCAGCTCCTCCTTCTAGTCAATCTGAAGTTGTCCTTAGAGGCAAGTGCTTTAACAAAAGATGATACTTGAATGTATAAATGTCAGAGAATATGAAGGAATAGTTGTCCATGAAAATCTTCCAATAAAAGAGTAAACCAAATTGTCTGCAAATAAACTAAAATGTATGCAATGGTTGATTGTATGTGGAAAAATTTCTGAGCTAGGTATTTATTAATGTAGTCATCAAAAACCCACAGCAGATTTCCCAGTATCCACATCTGTAGGAGTCCTGACCCCTCTGTTTCATGTCCGTTTTTGTTGTAACTAAGCAAAGAAATGCACTTTCTGACTGTAGTTCTTTCTTGAGTATTCCACAAGATCGTTTTCTTGCAGTTGTTAAAGTGAAATACCTCAGGAGGACCAAAACTGGTTTATCTGCTTTACCTTGGACTTTTTCACAGTTACTTAATGTAATCAGTCGTAGAGCTCTAAGACTGCCACTAAATTCCATTCTAAGTTCACAAAACCGGCATAGGGTGAGTATCACTGACGGGAACATGTGGAGGTCATTGGCCCAGGTATACATAACATGAGGCATTCAAGCCCAAGTCAATGTATCAGGGATAAAAGCATAAGGCCTCTAGATGGGAGCCGAACAAATTGCCAAGTCCTGTTTTGATAAAATTAGTAATTTTTTTCTGAAAATGTTTTGCTGAACTGTGAACTCCATACAGTTAGCCTGTGGCAATATAACCTACCCAAGGTGATCTAACCCCCCCCCCCCCCGAGTAGATTAGATTTATGTGGGAGTGATTTGGAAGGTTGCACTATTTTCCTCCTCATTTAAAATCTGCAGAAAACTTTAAAGCTTCAGTTTGGCAACCTATGGAATCAGAGTTTCTTTCTGGAAGTTTGCTGGTCACTTCTTCAGGTGAGAAATAGGCATCTGGTCTGTGTCCACCTAGTGAGCTGAATCACAGGGAGTGCTGCACAGAGACTCCTTCTCTGGTCCAGTTCTTGGAAATTGATAGTGAGGTGAAGGTGAAAGAGACACATTCCATCCATTTCATGAGTTAAATTTCAAAACTCTGATAGATACTGGTTATTTGAGGTAGTTTGAGAGCTGCCACATACTCACAGCAAATGTAGTTCTTTTAGCAATACTTTAAATGTCTTTGAGTGTAAGTATATTGAGAAAAGTAAAAAATGTAGGCTACCTGTTGTGGAGTATGTCTCCTTTTAGGCTCTCCAAATCCAGTAGGGGGGCTGGTTCTACCCAAGACCAGCAAGTAAAAAACAAAAAGAAAAACCCTTTCTTTGAAGTAATCCACTGTTGTATTCCTGTAGGTATTTTGCAGGCAGACAGCTAACCATAGTACAATGTATATATTCTCAAAATCAAGTAGTAAAAATACTAAACAGTCCTTCTCTGAGCAAAAAGTTGTTTGGTTTATTCAAAGTAATGAGAGCTTTTGTCTGTCAGACTTCATCAGATACAGTAGTCCTTTCTTGACACTAAACTCTCTGCATCAGCCCCCTTTGTGGGCATATAAATATGTAGAGGTTTTAAATACAACCACTAAAGCCTCAGTTCTATCTCGAGAATCTTGTAGCTTAGTAAAATCATAATGTTATACTGCTAATAAATTAGCCAGACCTTCTACCGGTCATTGTAAGTCAAATAAACACAGTCAGCATAACATGGCACTAGAGGGAGGCCATAACAACAAAGGTCTTGGGATTTAATTTGAGTCAAGTTGGGCTTGAAAGCCCACAAGGCAGACATTGTCAATTGACAACCCGAAAACTATCGTAGAAATTAGTGACCTCACTGTATGTAAATCAGACATGTTTGTTTGTTTTTACATTATTCATTGACTAGGTTAATTCAAATGAGCCAAAGGTCTCTTTCCAGCAGAGTCCTGGGGAGAAAAGTTTCACAAAAAGAAAGATAAGTAACACAAGACATTGTAGATAAAACGTACAGTGATACACATTTTTTTAAAAAAAGAATAGTTATGCAAGGACGGAAAAGTAACACATTTTCTATAATAACTACATTAGATGACTGACGTGTGGTAACAGATCTGTGATGTGTGGTTGAGGTAGTTGTGTGTTTTAAGGAGAATGATAATGAAATAGGTAGGATAGGAGATAAGGAGTGATGGATGAATGAAAAGGTGAGAGTTAAAGAAGAATTTAAAGTTTGGAGTGTTAAAAGAAGACTGAATAGGTGTTTTAGAAGAAAGTAGTAAAGTTCATGCTCAGGTGTTGACCAAGAAGAAGATGTGTCTTGCATATGTTACCAGACTTTGTAACATGTTTGTGATACTGTCATGCTTGCGTGGTGTCAAAATTGAGGTAATCTTAGCTAGTTTAAAATGATTAAGGGTACTTATAACATGTCGATTGTTCATGATGCAGTAAGCCGTCTAATAAATTTTTGATGCATCGTGTCGAACAGGATATGGTGGGACTATTGAATATTCTGACATCACTGAAGGTGCACATATGGGTTTCCTTAGTGAAATCTTCTCCCATCTACTTACTTGTCTGAATATCAAGACAAATATTTGGCATTCAGTCAGTGGTTGAGGACTTAATGTCAGAGACTGGGGATTCAGTGTTTGTCAGCCTGGTCTGCAGCCAGGCAGAGTGCTTTGCACCTGGCAAGTTTCAACTTTTTGCCCTGAAAGTATATGCATCAAGAAGGAAATTTTACATGCTTATAATAACTTTTTATCTCTCTTCAAATTCTAAAACAAAAAGTGGTGAAAACTTCAGAAGGCCAAATATATATGTGCACATACTACAGCAATGCTCCATGTCATGGAAGATAATTGATGCCACATATAAAATTAAAAACACAAGTTCTACCGGGCCAGGTAACATACCTGATAACTGCCATTAAATAATTGTGAAATGATCCAAGGCATAGTATATAAAGTAGCAGGGCATATATACTGGGATATGGGTCCTGACCTTTTGTGTCTGGTGAAGAAAAGGGGTCTAAAAAGGTGCATCTAGCTGACATGATGGAGGGATTTTTGATGAGCTACATGGTCTGAGTGAGAGACATACCACTATAGTGTCTATTGTAAGCCTATCCCTGTGTGCATAGGTTTATGGCTAATGTAAGAAAATTTGCTTAACAGTTACTTTACTGGTGCTAGACCACAGTCACAATGAAAAACCGAAGGATTGTAGTCTTAAAAAAAAAGGATTGTAGTCTAAAAAAAAACAGAAGGATTGTAGTCTAAAAAAAAAATAATAATAAATAACTAAAATATATACATATTTTATTCAGCTGCTCTTACTGTAACTGTCTTAGTTGCTGTTCTGCGTGCTGTTATCTGTTCAGTCGCTCTTACTCTGCACTTATTACTGTTTGTTAGTAGCCTTCTAATGTACTGCCTTTTACACTTATTTTTTAGTCATTTGTTAATTTAATTGCATTTACTTGAACTGTATGTGCTATAATATTGCTACACACTCAAGTGTGCTAGCCTGCACTGCAATTTGAATTGTATTTACTGCTGTTTTAGCTGCTTTTCTGTAAAAAAAAAAAATCTAAGCTTGTTTCCTGCCTTTCCTGTAACTAGTCTAGTCCAGATACAGACTTGCTGTATCCAGGACTGTTGGTAAGCTTATGAGCCCCACCAAGCCTTTCTGTGTTGGAGGGAAGCCTTCTAGCTTATTAGTGGGAGTGGTAAGCACTAAGTAGCCTATCTACCATGGGAAGAGTGGGTTTTGGCCCAGAAATTGTAGTTCATTGGCCGTTTGGGCAGTTTTTCCATCTCTTTCTACTTTCTGGATTAAAAGCCTGTGTTTGCATTTGGTCCCCGCCTTTCCTGTAACTAGTGTAGTCCAAGTACAGATTTGCTGTATCCAGGACTATTGGTAAGGTTCTGAGCCCCCCAAGCCCTTCTGTGTTGGAGAGAAGCCTTCTAGCTTATCAGTGGGAGTGGTAAGCACTAGGTAACCTATCTACCACAGAGGTAGTGGTTTCTGGCCCAGAAATAATAGTTTATTGGCCGTTTGGGAAGCTTTTCCATCTCTTTCAACCTTCTGATTTATAAGCCTGTGTTTGCTCGTGTTTCCTGCCTTTCCTGTTACTAGTCTAGTCCAGGTACAGATTTTCTGTATCCAGGACTCTTTGTAAGCTGCTGAGCCCCCAAGCCTTTCCGTGTTGGAGGGAAGCCTTCTAGCTTATCAGTGGGAGTGGTAAGTATTAGGTAGCCTATCTACCATAAGAGGAGTGGTCACTGGCCCAGAAATTGTAGCTATTGGCTGTTTGAGCAATTTTTTTTCCATCTCTTTCAACTTTCTGGTTTGAAAGCCTCACTTGCGCCTGATGTTCAGTCTTTACATTTGGGTTATCAGCTTGCAGTAGCCCTCACTTGGCCTGATTAACAAAGTCTTGGGTCCTGCATCAGTTGCTATCCCTTCTTCTATGACGTCAGGTCGTCAGGGGTATAAAACATGCAGCCGGTGCCATTACATCAGTCTTTCTTGCTGTGCGGTGCCCGAAGCAGAAGCAATTCGCAAGTGCCGGTCGTCCGACTCCTGAAATTTTCGTTTTCGAGTTTCAGAATCGAAGTCTTCAACTAAAGTTAAGTACCCCATTGGGGAAACTTTTTCTTGCTCCTTATCGATGTCAGTAAAAGTTAATAATTGCATTACTTGTGGAAAGCAAATACCTCACAAAGATTTTCATTCATACGTGCGGTGGTGGTGCTGCGGTAGCGTTATCGCTTCACAGTAAGATGTCCTGTTCGATTCTCAGCTAGAGCGTCTTCTGTGTGGAGACATGCACGAATGGGCGTGCCTTCGTTGAAGGTTGTGCGTAAGGGCTGGCAACTTGGCACGTAAAAATCTACTGCCAATCATTAGCGGACTGGAGTTACACTGTGGTGACCCCTAACCGGGAAAAGCCGAAAGACACAACAACAACAACTGTATTCCTTGCCTAGGCCCTGACCACGAGGTACCTTGCTGTCAGTTTTTTGCTTTATTTAATCTGCGCACTGTCCGTTATTGGTATTTTTTGCTTTTAAATATTTGGGTTCTCGGTTTAATTATCCAGAAATGTCGTCAGTTAGCCATCCGACTACTGGGATTCCGAAAAAATGCAAAGATAAAGATAGAGACATGCCGCCGAGGTCCAAAGCTGCCGACGATGCTTTTCCTAAGCCAGTCGCCAGTTCGCCGGTACTCAGTGAGGCGCTTTCGCAGCCCCTGATACCCGCTACTTTTGACTCACAGGCCTCTACTGCGATCCATTCGGAGTCCGGTATGCCGCGAGATGCTTCAACTGTGGAATCTGCGGATGTCTCTACCTTGGATGGCTCCGGAGCCGCTGTGCAGGCACCGACTTCTGAGGGTGTATTTTCAGGCCTACGGACTTGAATGTTAAACCGACGCCTCCTTCTTCATTTAGGCCAAAATCTTGAACCTTGCCTAAGAAACTGACGCCCAGGCCGCATGCTCAGGCCTCTATGCCCTAAAAAAAAATGATAAGAATGACTGAAGATCTTATAACTCTAATCAGGGGAAGCCAACCTCCCCCTTCTAAGAGACCTAGGAATGAAGTTGTTTATGAGTCTTCTGAACAGGATTCTGATTTTTCTGATTCTTCTGATGATCTGGATTTGCCCTTATCTACTTATGAGGATTCTAATGCAGAGGACTCTATTCCCTCTGCTTCCTCTCTATAGGATTTTTCTTTTGATGAAACCTTACATACTCTAAGGGAGCATTTCCACTGGGGAAGCCAGGATTTTTCTGAATCAAAAAAGAGGCTTAGGGATTTCTTACTCCTGCCTCAGCACAGGCATTTAGCTATACCTCCTGCACTGGACATTGTTGATGATGCCTTTTCAGAATCTAGTTTGGCCCCTGATTCTTTGCCTTCTGCTCCCAGAAAACCTGACAGATATTACAGGGTTCATGATTCTCACAAGTTCCGTTTTAAAAATCCTATTGCGGATATGGAGACTATTTCACAGGGACCCAAAGGCATTAAGGCTTCTACTGCTAAAAATCCTACCCCCTCTGATAGAGACTCCAGGGCGCTGGATAGATGGGGTAAGAAAGTTTACACTTTTGCAACCTTGGCCATTAAGGCTTTAAACTGCCAGTTTCATATGTTAAAGTATCAACAACATGTTATTGGATTGCTTAAACAGAAAATAAACTGCGCTGAAAATAAAGAATTACAGGATTTAATGCATTCTGCTGAACAGGTTGGAAAACATACTTTGCAATGTGGATTTGATTCATTAGAGGCCTCTTGCAGGGCTGCTGTTACTGGGTTTGTGCTCAGAAGGCATGCTTGGCTTAAGGAGCAATCTTTGCCTGATCATGTTAAAGCTATATTGTTGGATGCTCCCTTAAATCATGGCCGCCTGTTTGGCAACAAGACTGAGGAAGTTCTTAAAAAGATGGAAGATAAAGCTAAATCTATGCAGACTGTTAAAGATTTCTTACAAGTTCAGCCTCCTAGATTTAGTAGGCAGTGGCCCTCTAAAAATTGGTCCTTTCCAGCCCCCTCCAGGTCTTCTCAAGCCAAACCCAGACACAGCAGAAACCCCAGGTTTCAGTCCCAAGGGACACACAAGACTAGGCAGTGGGGGGTTTCTGCACCCAAACCTGGGAGCAGTAAGACTCCCCCCTATGGAAAACCATCTAAATGACTTGCCCGTCTCAATGACTTGCTTTTAAAACTTCCAAGCACTTCCCAACTGAATGCTCCTTTAGGCGGAAAGATTGGTTTGCAGGCCAAAAGCTAGGAACTCATTACCCAGGACAAATGGGTTATAAATAGTGTCCCAAGGGTACAGATTTAATTTCTACACGTTACCAACACCAAGCGGGTGGCCAGATCTACCCCCAAATCAGTGGGCAGAGGCCCAAAATCAGGTACTCTTTCTCTCTCTCTCTCTTAAATATGCGGGGCTATTCAGTTGGTACTACAAGAGGAAAAGGGACAAGTTTTCTATTTGAGACTTTTCATGGTACCCAGAAAAGGCAATACATGGCATCATATCCTGGACCTTTCTATTCTAAACACCTTTCTGGTGATTCCAAAATTCAAAATGCTGACTCTTCACCAGCTGCTTCCTTATGCTAGGCAAGGATTAATGGTTGGCAACACTAGACTTAAAAGAAGCATCCCTGCACATCCCTATCAGGGAGTCTTGCAGAAGATACCTACGCTTTAAAGCAGGCTACATGCACTATCAGTTCTCTGCACTGCCCTTTGGTTTATCTACTGCGCCTAGGGTATTCACAAAGTGCTTAGCTCCAGTCATTGCATTTTGCAGGCAAAGAAATATTCAGATATACCCATACCTGGACGATTGTCTAATTCAGGCAAAAAGCAAGGACATTCTTTTCAATCATCTGGCCTTTGTTCAAAGGGTACTGACTTGTCTGGGGTTCACCATAAACGAAAAGAAATCCCACCAGATGCCAACAAATTATATTCCTGGGAGTAAGCTTGAATACAACTTCCCAGATGGCTTTCCACACGCCAGAGAAACTAATACATTTGACAACTTAGTTCAAACAAGTGGCCACAAAAACCCAGTTATCTGCAAGGCAAATACTGCAAGCCTTGAGGTTCATGGCCTCCTGCATTCTTCTAATTCCATATGCAAGGCTGCATATGAGAAAACTACAATGGTATCTCAAAAGCCTATGGTGTCAACATTCACAGGATCTAGAAGCAAGGATTCCTATCATACCTTGCCTACGCCTAGAGTTCCTTTGGTGGGCAGAGGCCTGCCACCAAAACAGGGGACTACCATTCACATTACCCCCTGCCGCACATATCTTAACAACAGATGCATCAGACTATGCATGGGGGGCTCACCTGGCAGGGAAGTGCATTCAGGGCAAATGGAACCCAAGTCAAATGCACCTGCATATCAATCAAAAAGAAATGTTAGCTGTACAGAATGCTCTGACAGCCTTCAAGGACCACATTCTTCCAGGACAACTAATGGTAAAGATGGACAACACCACTGTCATGTGGTACATAAACAAGCAGGGGGTACACATTCTTACCCCCTCTGCAGACTAGCCATGGCATTGTGAAACACAGCCTTGAGCTACCAAGTGAATCTACAAGCTCAATTCCTGCCAGGAAAACTAAATACACTGGCAGACGCACTAAGCAGAAACCTCATGGACCCACATGGATGGAAACTGGAAGAAAGGATTTTCAACATGTTGACAAGCAAATGGGGGAGCCCAGATATAGACCTGTTTGCCTCCCCCCAGAACCATTAACTGGACACATTTTGCACAAGGATTCCCCACAAGCTAGCTTGGAAAGTGGATGCTGTATCCTTCAGCTGGAAAAACTTGTCAGTTTATGCCTTTCCTCCTTTTCCTCTGCTCTCCAGGGTACTACTAAAGATCAAACAGGACAAGCCAAGGACGATTTTAATTGCACCAGACTGGCCTCAGCAACACTGGTTCCCACTCTTGCGTAGTGTGTCACGCTTGGCTCCATGGCACCTGCCTCACACTCCTTCCCTGTTGTCTCAGCAGGAGAACCAGATTTTGCACCCTCAGCTGCAAACCTTGAACCTAGCAGCCTGGCTAATTACGTAATCTGTCCTTTACCATCCCTCAGTAAATCAGTGATGGATATCATTTTAGAGGCAAGGAGGCATAGTACTAGAAAATCTTATGCTGTAAAATGGAAAAGAGTCTGTGCTTGGAACCAGTCTCAAGGAATGAATGCAGCAGTGCCCAATTTACCTCTGATTCTACAATACTTGACTGAGATGCTTCATAAGGGCTTGTCTTTTTCCTCCATCAAAATTCATGCATCAGCCATTTCAGCTCATTATAGCACAGAGCCTCCCCTCTTCTCTCACCCACTGCTCAAGCAGTTCCTCAGAGGGGCCAAAAATTTAAGGCCACCCAGGAGAGCTCCAACTCCAGCCTTTTTGTCTTGGAGAAACTCACTCTTCCTCCTTTCGAGCCAGCTGCTACTGCAGATTTAAAATTTCTTTCCTGGAAAACAGTTTTCCTTTTGGCAATCACTTCTTCAAGAAGGGTATCTGAATTACAGGCCCTTATGGCAGTGGAACCTTTCATCATCTTTCATGTGGACAGGGTGTCCCTCAGAACCAATCCCCCCTTCATGCCCAAGGTGGTATCCAGTGTGGCTCTTAATCATTCCTTTCATTTGTCTACCTTCTTTCCTAACCCACAGAACAAAGGGGAACGGATACTGCACTCTTTAGATGTGCACAGACAGCTTAGATTCTACTTAGACAGGGCTAAACCTCAAAGGAAATCTGAACAACTGGTGGTGGCATTTGCTACAGGGACAGAAAAGAAAGCTATTTCAGAACAAACCATTTCAAAATGGATAGGCCACTGTATTCATTTCTGCTATAAGCACCATGGAAAACCTATCCCACAGGGCATCAGACCGCATTCAACCAGGGCTGCATCTAACTCTACAGCCTTTCTCAGGGGCGTCCCTACTAGGGACATCCTAGAAGCTGCTACCTGGAATTCTGTACATACTTTCAGCAAGCATTATCATTTGACAATTTTCTTTAAATCCAGGACTGGTTTTGCCACTGCAGTCTTGCAGGGCCTTATAGCTGGTCCTAATTCTATTTAAATTCCTCCTCCAAAGCTTAGCTTTGGGAATCTACCCAAATGTAATGACTGCAACAGTGAAACATGAAGAACATAGTACAGTTGTGTACACTTACCATAAATGTAGATGTTCGAGTGTATTCACTGTTGCAGTCCTGATTACCCTCCCTCCAGCCCCCTTTTCTTCCTTTGGCTATACCTCTACTCTCACTTACTATGCTCTAAAAGCTTTTTGGTGTATTTGCTTTTCTGTTGGAGGTATATCCTTGTATTTATAGATTTAATTGCTTCCCATTAGGGGGGTACCTGACATATGGGGCAAGAAAAACTGATGTAATGGCGTCGGCTGCATGTTTTATACCCCTAACGTCCTGATGTCATAGAAGAAGGGACAGCAACCGATGCAGGACCCAAGACTTTGTTAATCAGGCCGACTGAGGGCTACTGCAAGCAGATAACCCAAATGTAATGACTACAACAGTGAATACACTTGAACATCTACATTTATGGTAAGTGTACACAACTGTACTTTTCCCGCCTTTCCTATAACTAGCCTAGTCTGGTTACAGAGTTGCTGTATCCAGGATTGTTAGGAAGCTTCTGAGCCCCCCAAGCCTTTCTGTGTTGGAGGGAAGCCTTCTAGCTTATCAGTGGGCGTGGTAAGCATTAGGTAGCTCGTCTACCACAAGAGGAGTGGTTCCTGGCCCAGAAATTGTAGCTATTGGCCGTTTGGGCAGTTTTTTCCATCTCTTTCAACTTTCTGGTTTAAAAGCCACACTTACACTTGTTTCCCACCTTTCCTGTAACTAGCCTAGTCCAGATACAGATTTGCTGTATCCAGGACTGTTGGTAAGCTTCTGAGCCACGCAAGCCTTTCTGTGTTGGAGGAAAGCCTTCTAGCTTATCAGTGGGAGTGGTAAGCACTAGGTAGCCTGTCTACCACAAGAGGAGTGGTTCTTGACCCAGAAATTGTAGTTTATTGACCATTTGGACAGTTTGTCCATATCTTTCAACTTTCTGGTTTAAAAGACCACATCTGCGCTTGTTTAAAAGATCACATCTGCACTTGTTTCCCATCTTTCCTGTAACTAACCTACTGGGAAGCACTAGAAAGCCTTAAACTGATACATGCCTTCTCGCTTAGAAGAGAAACTTTGGAGTGATTAAGTATCAGTTTTCTGTACTTTCTTGCTGTACTTAACTGTTTTCCACCTAAACTCTGATTTTCTAGCATTTATTGTGATTCAAAAGCTTGTTTTTTTCACATATTGTACTTATTTGACTGCCTGCACTTTTAAAAAATCATTTTTTGTTTAAATAATTTGTTTAACTGTTCTAGGCTACACACTAGAGTGCGATAGCCTTTTCTGATCGATTGTAGTCATTTAAAGCTGTTTTAAGTGTATTTTTTACTGTTTTTGCCTTATCTTTTCAAAAAAAAAAAACAAACAAAAAATTCCTTGTTTCCCACCTTTCTAAGCAAGTATAGTCCAGTTTTCAGGCTAGTGCTGAATTCAGGGCTGTGTTACAAGTTTCTGAGTTGCCCATACCTTACTTGGATAGAAGGAAGTTTCTCTGTTCACCTGTGAGAGAGGGGAGCTTTGAGCAACCTATCTGTCCCTGGAGGAGTGGTTCCAGCCCAGATGTTAGTAGTTTATTGGCCATTTTGGGCTAATTTCTATCTCTTTCATTTCCCTGCTATAAAAACCACGTTTGCACGGTTTTGTGTGCCAGGCAGTGCTGGTTAGCTAGGGTTAAATTTTTCCCGGCTCCACTAAGTCTCCTTTTCAAGTTTTTCACTTGAAACTAGTCTAATTCTCAACCTAAGCACTCAAAAAGCATCCTACAGCCCAGCACTTGCTCAGACCTAATAGCAAGCACTAATATACCCTGACACTTGATTGCCCAGCAGTGCAAGGCTTTTTATTCACCCCTCACCAACCAAGCGACTAAGCAGCTTACCCTATTATTCAGGCATGACCAAAGGGCAATTTCAGGTGTACTCTCCAGTCCAGCTGGTGAATCTGGGTTTCCTGAGGCAATCTTACAACTGCCTCATGTACACAGACAACCCTCTCCTTCTACCACAAAATACTAACATATGTGAGAGATGCAATTAAACAGCCAAACTGGAGGCTAAGCTGTTTCCACCCAAGACTGGAACAGACAGTCAAGAGGAGAAGGTTAACACTTGCACCACACCTCCAGCCACACATAGACCTACTAAACCAGCACTGGTACAAAATACACATACATACACAAAGTCATACTTGGAGGCTCTAAATAAAAACCTGCAAAAGCATCAGAGACCTCCAGAGCAGACACTCAAACAACCTGCACCTCCCGTCACAAACCAGACAACACATAAAGCACAAAATCAGTGTGCCGCACAGTCACAGCCCTTAAGGTGAAATAACAAACCTAACACACTAGTAATAGGTGACTCTATAGTCAGGCACACTGACATCCCACTCAATAGGCTGGACAGCAGAAGGTTACTGTTAGCTGCCTGTCGGGAGCCAGAATCCGCCACATAACACAAGCACTCAGGTCACTCCAGAACAAGTACAAATATGACTCTGTCATTGTTCATGTTGGTGTGAATGACCTGAGATGTACCTCCCTGGACTACATGAAAAGAGACATGGAATAGCTCTCTGACCATGTAGCCTAGGCTGGTATGACCCTGACCCTGAGTAGCATCCTGCCCTCACCTGAATGATACCTCAGTATAATGAAATAATGATCAGTTTCAACAATTGGCTAAACTTCTGAAGTCATTCAAAGGGGATCCAGTGTCTGTCAGCCTGGGACGACATGCTCGACAAGCCGAGTTGCTTCGCAAGAGATGGCTTGCACCTGTCACCCCCTAGGCTTTCGAATACTGGCCAAGGCTTTTGCTGCCCCCATAGTGTGTTTTTTAGGCAAGGCTCAAAAGTCAAACCCACCTCCGTAAACAGCACAATTAACAAAAAAACGAGGGTTATGCTACTTAACGCCAGATGTTTAAATCTCAAAATGCACGCGCTCGAAGCACTCCTCAGTATGGAGAACATTGACATCTGTGCAGTAACTGAAACCTGGTTCAAGGCTCCAGAGAGCACTGCAGCACTACTGGGCTACAACTCATACCACACGTTTCGGCCACAGAATGTGGACCGAAACACAAAAGGAGGGGATATATCCATATTCATCAAGGATACCTACAACTCCAGGTTAGTGGCGCAGCATGATACCTCTGAGATCATCCATGTGCAACTAACATCGGGCAAATCTGCATTGCAAATTGTGGCCTGCTACAGATCACCCTACATGACCCAGGACCATCACTCCATCTTTCTGGAGACACTGGAAAACATGAAGGTCCTACCGAACACCCTGATATTGGGCGATTTCAATTACCCTACCATTAACTGGGAAACTACTCGAGTACAAACTCCCAGGCCCAGCACTTCCTGGAATTCATCATCTCAAATGCCCTGGATCAGCTGGTGAACTCCCCTACCAGAGGTGAAAACATACTGGACCTGGTCATCACAAACATGTGCGACAGGTGTTCCACACCGGAGGTCAGTCCGTCACTGGTTAGATCAGATCATAAACTAATCACTCTGGATGTTCACACCCCACCACCACCCCCAACTAAGGAAACCACAGTAAAAAAACTTTTCTAAAGCAAACTTCACCTTACTTAAGACAGAGGCGGTAAGTTTCACAGCCCCCACGCTAAAGGATAACGCTGCCCAAGATGCAGATACCTTTACAAATGCACTCTATGATCACCTACAAGGATGCATGGATTGTGCCATCCCTAGCAAAACCAAGATTCACTCCTCTAAGAGAAGGAAACCAGTCTGGTGGACCCCTGCCATAAACAGGCTATACAATAGAAGGAGGAAACTAGTTCAGAAAAAAAGCAAATCCCAAGAAGGAAAGACATCCCTGATCAGTATCAGTAAGAAATTAAGGTCCCTCATAAAATCATCCAAGGCTAACTTCGAAAGAAAAATAGCCAAGGATCCAAAAGATAACCACAAAGCCTTCTTTAGCTATGTTAAGAATCTAAGTGGCAACTCACAGATATACACTGAACTATTGCAAAACAGCACAAAATATACTGAACCTACTGATATTGCCAGCATCCTGACAGATAGATTAATTGCAAACTTCACCCCCAAAAGGGCCCACAACAATACTGGAAAAGTGTAGTGTCTTGGAAATCACAGACGCACAGGTGAAAATAGCCCTTTCAAAAGCCAAAAACACAGCGTTAATGGGGCCAGATGGTGTCCCAGGCTGCGTCCTGCATGAACTACAGAACAAATTAACCCCCCACCTAAACAAGTTGTTCAACCTCAGCCTCTCCACAGGTTACATGCCCATAGAATGGCGCACAGCAACGGTTATTCCACTCCACAAAGGAGGGGCCACAACTGACCCTGGTAACTATCACCCCATAAGCCTGACTAGCCTGGTTTGCAAGGCTATGGAGCGCATCATCATGGAACTCATTAACAAAGACATTGGGAACCTCCAAATACTTGACCCGACCCAATTTGGCTTTGTTAAGGGCAGATCATGCCTACTAAACCTGGTGACTTCTTTGAGAAAGTCACCAAGGCCATAGACGAGGGAAAGGTTGTTTACACAGCCTATCTTGACCTTGCCAAGGTTTTCAACACCATTCCCCACTCGGGTATTACAGAAAAACTCACCAGCCTGAACATAACCCCTACATCACTTGATGGGTTGCCAAGTGGCTTACAGACAGAACTCACACGGTAAGAATAGCGGGCTCCAGGTCCAACTCTAAACCAGTCACAAGTGGTGTCCCGCAAGGCTCGTTCCTGGGACCCCTACTGTTTAGCATATACTTCTCAGAAGTACAGGCAAACACTGGAGGACTATGGCTAACCAAGTTCGCCGATGACTGCAAACTGGGAGCCATAATTGACTCTCCGGCTGACACGGACATCCTCCAAAAGTGCCTTACTGAGACGGACACCTGGTGTCAAAGTCATGGCCTCAAGCTAAATGCCAAAAAATGCATAGTCATCCCGTTTGGGAAAAACAAAACACCCATGAATTACCATATAGGTGGCAGCCCCCTTAATACAGAAGAGGTAATAAGAGATCTGGGGACCCAAGTAGATAGTAATCTCTCCTTTGACAATCATATTGCCAAAGAAGTTAGGAAATCCTTCTGTGTGGCCCATCTAATTACTAAAGGGTTTGCATCTAGAAATAGAGGATGTTATGTAGTCCTATCTTGCCTACATTCTTACCCATGGGTTCGGAGCCGAATATCGGCTCTGACTCGGCCTATTTACTAGCTCAAAAGTCTCTGATTGGCTGGGCTAAGAGGGTATCCCATAGTACACTGCTTCACATCCCCAGATCTCGTTTGCCACTTGTAGAGCTCGGACGTGGTCTCACTTGGCTGTGGCTAAGTACTCTTTTTTGACTTATTTCTCTTCAGAAATTGGTTGCTTCATACTTCAAAAGCTATTTGAATAGCTATTCTTGCTGCGGTAGTTGTGTTCGTGTGTTTAGTAGTGTTTTTTGTGGTATCCCTAACAGTTCCCATGGGCTAGGCCCATGTTAGTTAGAGGACCTAGTCCTCCCTTAGTGAGTAGTTAGTCAGTTTGTTATTGTATTTTTCCTTCTGAGAACCGTTTAAGTTAGAGGTTCTCGCTCTGTGTTATCGTTGTTGTTGTTGGTTTAGAGCTTCGCTCTTCTCTGTGGTACTGTCTAATTGGTGGGCTTCCCACCCTTTTTTTTTGGTAATTGTTAACTGTGGTTTCGTTGTGTGCTTGCACCTGTTGGAAGTCGTTAATTCTTTGAATATGTCTAAGGATCAGAAAGAACATAAGCCTTCTGGCTTTAAAAAGTGTTCAAAGTGCGGATATAAAATGTCCATCACGGATGTGTTTACTGTCTTGGAGCCATCCATTTACAGGAGTAGTGTAGTTTTTGCCACACCTTCAGTCCTAGGGTGCTCCAAGAGAGGAAAAACAAATTGATTTTAAAGGGACTGCTTAAACCATCTTTTGAGGAGGCTATAGATTCGGCTCCCAGCTCCCAGTCGAAATCTAAGTCCTCCAAGTCCAAGAAAAAGTCTCCGGCTCCATCAGCATCTTCGGAGCCTCCAGAGAAAATTACCATGTTGGATACTGTTTCCTTGGCTCCACCGTCTTCGGGGCTGCAGGAGGTTTCTGTATTGAATGAATCAGCGTCCGCTCCAATCATTCTCTAACCTATTCGGAGCCGGTCACCGAGTGTCAGACATGGTTCACCAGATAAAAGGTCTCAGTCTCAGTCTCCATCCATCTCCTCCAAATCCTCCAGGCTTTCCGATTTGGATGTGGATAGGGTGGTGCAGAGGCTCCTGTTGCCGGTGTTGGTTAAATTGTTTTCGGCTCTGACCCAGTCGGCTCTGGAGCCATTTCCTATGGTTGTTTCATCGAGCACATCCTTTCTGTCGGAGCCGGTATGTTCTGCTCCGAGTGATGTTCCTGCGCCGGCTCCGATACCCCCCCTGGGTTTATCGGTGCCAACCTCGGCTCCGACCATGTCGGTTCCGTCCACAGGGTTCGAGACTCGGGTCTCCTCAGTCAGGCCCGAGGGGGATGCCTCAGGACATCTTTTGGTTCCGAGTCTTCCACTCGGTGCATCAGTTGGGGGGACCCCAGTCCCGGTCATGCCCTTGGAGGCCGGTCGGTCATTCCGTCCCCGAACACTCCAGCGAGAGCGTCTGACACCCACCTATCCTTGGACAGCAGAGCACCAGGCCCTAAGGATATCCCCACGAGTGGTCCCCCACTTTCTGAAGGTCCCTCAGAGCCTGTGCCTGAGGAACCTCCCAGAAAGAAATTGTGCAAGAGGAAGCACATAGACTCCCAGGACGAGTTTTTCACTTCCAGTACTGACCTCGAGGAATCGGAAGGGTCCCCCAAGTCTTCCTCTGATGATGTTTCCTTCACCGTTATCCTGGAGAGTCTTAAACAAAGAGGAGACTGGCCTTCCAAGACCCCTTCTGAGGAGGAATCGGTATTCCTTAAGGCTTTTGGTGCTCAACCTTCCGCCTCCTGGGTGTTTCCACCCTTCGATGAACTTCTTGACCTTATTTGTCGAAGGGTGTGGGAAAACCCTGATTCCGTGGAACCAGTTCCTCGGCGCCTCAACAAATTCCTTTCCACCGCCCCCACGAAATAGAATTTCTGACAAAGGGAGTCCAAGTAGATGCCATGGTGGTGGCAGCAGCCACCCAGAAGGAAGTTGCAGAGACTTCCTCTTCGGTCCATCCTCCTAACAAGGAGTCTAGGACTATGGACCGGTACGGGAAGCGTACCCTGTCTTCAGCCACCTTCACCTTAAGGTTGCTGAACTATTTATCTCATTTCACTTGGCTCCAGAGAGATCTCCTTAAGGAGTTAGGAGATACTCTTGCAGGTAACATACCTGAAGCGGTGGCTCAGACGGTCAACTCACAGGTTTCTACCCTCAACTCCATCGCAAACTCGTCCATGCGACTCATTACGTATGCAGCCGAGGAAGTGAGTAGAGTGGCCAGCTCAGGTGTAGCCCTTAGAAGGCAAGCCTGGCTGCGCCTGTGTCACTTTGCGGAGGCCTTCAAGTCTTCCTTCACTGATGCCCCTTTTGATGGTTCCTCCTTGTTTGGGACCAAAGTGAAAGACACCCTCACCAGGTGCGAGCAAGAGGGAAAGACCCTGTGTGCTGTAGGGGTCCATTTTTCCCTCCCGTCTAGGCCTTACCCCTAGGCTCAGCGAGTGGGAAAGATATGGTTCAAGAAATCACAGAAGTTTTTTCCTGCCGCACAAGGTAAAACCCCCTCCCGAGGCAGGGAAGGGGGGAGTTATTCAGGTAGACGTCGCCCCAGAGGCAGAGAGTGCTCCCGCAATTCTGGGGACCGCGACTCTTTTCGTGCCTCCCCGTACTCTCACTCCTGAGGGTGTGTCCTACTGTGCTTATCTAGAGCCAGTCGGGGGTCGAATTTCCTTGTATCTGGAAGTCTGGGAAAACATCACCCAGGACCGATGGGTATTAAGGATAATTTCCGGAGGTTACACCATTCCATTCTGCTCAGTACCCCCCTCCCATCAGAAGGATCCCAGACGTTCCACCCAGTCAAAGGGATCAAGAAGCCTCAGAGGTATTTCAGCTGCTAGAAAAAGGAGTCATCCAACCAGTCCCCTCAGACCAGATCGGATTAGGGACTTACTCAAGATTCTTTTTGGTGCCGAAAAGAACAGGGGACCTGAGACCCATACTAGATTTCAGTCAACTCAACCATTATGTACACAAGTCCAAATTCTGTACAGTCACCCTACAATCTATTCTCTCATTGTTGGGAAAGGAAGTATGGATGTGCTCCATGGACCTGAAGGATGCTTACTACCATATCAAAATGGACAGGGCATCCAGGTGTCATCTACGCTTCTGGCTGGGAGCCAGACATTTCCAGTTTCGAGCCCTGCCCTTTGGTCTCATCACAGCCCCCTGGGTGTTCACCAAGTGTATGGCAGTGGTAACGGCTCACTTGAGACGTCAAGGATTCCAGGTGTTTCCATACCTGGACGACTGGCTCCTCACCGCCCCCACCAGGCATCTACTAATTCAGACCAGGGATGCTACTATCAGTCTGTGTCACCAATTAGGCATTACGATAAACTGGAAAAAATCTGCCTTGCTGCCCTTACAGCGTGTCACTTTTATAGGAGCAGAGCTGGACACCATTCAAATGCGAGTGTTCCTACCACAAGAAAGGATCACAGGGTTGCAACAACAAATTCTCACACTGATGCCTCTGAGACATGCAAAGGCAAGACTGATTCTTCAACTCCTAGGGACCATGGCAACTACGATCATGTTGGTTCCGTTAGCGAGATTACACATGAGAATTCTTCAATGGCTTCTCTTTGTCCAATGGTCTCTCCAAAGACTTCCGCTATCCAATCCTATTGACAGACAAATGCAAGCAGGACCTCCGCTGGTGGCTGTGCACCAACAACTTGAACGTAGGAAAACCCTTTCTTCCACCCGTCCCTGTGGCCACAGTGACTACGGACGCCTCCCATATAGGGTGGAGGGGGCATTATCTTGGCAGGATGGTCCAAGGCACGTGGCAGGAGCATGAGATACATTTGCACATAAACGTCCTAGAGATGAGAGCAGTGCTTCTTGCGTTGCAGGCACTTCAAGAACTCCTCCCTCTAGGGACTATTGCGATACACTCAGACAACATGTCAGTAGTGTGGTATCTCAACAAGCAAGGAGGAGCCCGATGTTACCCACTATGCAGGGAGGCCATGCGCATGTGGCATTGGGCAATAGCTTCCCAATGGTTTCTAGTGGCAAAGCACATCCCGGGGAAGACCAGTGTGATAGCAGACAAGTTAAGCAGGAGGATTCTTATGCCCTACGAATGGTCCCTGAATTGCCTGATGGCAGAGCGAATCTTCAGCAGATGGGGTCAACCTTGCTGCAACCTTTTTGCCAGCCCCCTCAACGCGAAATGCAGCAACTTCTTCTCGCTGATCCCCCCCACCGGGCTACTTTATGCTTTCCCTCCATTTCCCCTTCTCTCAAGGGTGATTCAGAAAGCGCAATCCTTGGGAAGCAGGATGATTCTGATTGCCCCACACTGGCCTCATCAAGAATGGTTCCCCTTCCTTCAACCCTACCTTCTGGATACTCCGTGGATTCTGGAACCCCTTCCAGACGTACTGACACACATGTCGGGACTGTTCCACCCCTCTCTGAGGACACTCCAGCTGACAGCCTGGCTACTCCACTTCCATCCTCAGTCAAATGTCATCATTTTTCGCCAGACGTAGTACATATTTTGTTGTCCTCTCATAAACCATCCACTAGAAAGATCTACTTTAGCAAATGGAAAAGGCATCGATCCCTACACGGCTCCAATTGACTCTGTTTTGGAATTTTTGTCTATATTGTTCTATCAGGGGTCCGCTTCAGCCACCATCAAAGTTCATCTGGCGGCTATATCTAACTTCCACGTGGCCAATGAACCTAGCCTGATGGCACACAGACTATGTATGGCATTCCTTAAAGGTACCCTATTGCTTTGTCCCCCAGTATCACAACCTGTTATGCCCTGGGACCTCAATTTTGTTCTTCAAGCCCTCACTCTTCCACCCTTCGAGCCTGCAGCTACCTGCAACTTAAAGTTTCTAACATGGAAACAGCCTTTTTAATAGCTATCACTTCAGCGAGGCGGGTCTCCGAAATCCAAGCCCTCTCCATCAAACCTCCATATTTGATCTTCCATAAAGATAGAGTCTCCCTTAGACTAAACCCGTCATTCCTTCCCAAAGTGGCTTCTCTGTCTAATATAAATCAGTCTATTGAGTTACCAGTTTTCTTCCCCAATTTTTCCAACAAGGCAGAATTCAGACTTAACTAGATGTACATAGACAGTTACGCTTCTATCTCCATCGGACAAAAGAGATTCGGAAATCTGACCAACTCTTTTTCTCCTTTTCTGAAAACTGGCTTGGTTGTCCGGTATCCAAAGTCACGCTATCTAGATGGATAGCCAGCTGTATTTCCTTCACCTATCACACAGCAGGTAAAACTCTGCCCTTTCCACCTAAAGCCCACTCCACAAGAGCTGTTTCCACATCTACAGCCTATCAGGCTAGATTGTCAATGGATGATATATGTGCTGCGGCCACTTGGGCTTCTCCTCACACCTTTGTCTCTCATTACAAATTGGACATGGTTTCCAGGGGCAGATCTTCATTTGGATCCACGGTTCTCAGGAGTATTTTCCTATGAGCAACCAGGTTGTAGGTGCTAGGGATGCTGTCCCACGGGTAAGAATGTAGGCGAGATAGGACTACATAACATCAAGAAGTTATGTACTCACCATAACATTCGATGTATGTAGTCCATCTCGCCTCACATTCTTACTTACCCTCCCGCCTTCCCCCTACCTGGAGGATTTGGAGGTGATATTTTATCATGCAGAGTCCCTTTGATTAATTTGTTTGGATATTTAGTATGTATAGATGTGTGTTATATATGCAATAACTGAGTTGTTTGCAGCAAACTAGATCTGGGGATGCGAAGCAGTGTACTATGGGATACCCTCTTAGCCCAGCCAATCAGAGACTTTTGAGCTAGTAAATAGACCGAGTCGGAGCCGATATTCGGCTCCGAACCCATGGGTAAGAATGTGAGGTGAGATGGACTACATACATCGAATGTTATGGTGAGTACATAACTTCTTGTTATAGTGCCCCGCTACTCCTAACACTTCAGACCCATCATAAAGTACAATGCCCCATTTGAGATGTACTTCACAAGACACTTCCAACAGCTGGAGAGACCGCAGAAGTACCTCACCAAGAGGATTAATGGCCTCAAATATATGTCCTATGTAGCCTGACTGAAAAAACTCTGGCTGTACTCAGTGGCATATCGATTACTCAGAGGTAATCTCTGCCTGACTTACAAAGCCATGTCCAACTCAGAGTTGATGGACATGTTCCACCTAAAGAAATCCAAGTCACTGTGAGCCACGCGCTCTCATGAGCTAAACCTCACCACAACAATAAACTGAACATGCTGGAGGGATAGATTCCTGTCACAGAGACTCCCCATGCTTTGGAACAAAATTCCAAACTACATTAGGCACTGCCCCTCACTAACACTCTTCAAGAGAAACCTTGACAAGTGGATGGGTAACATAAAATACACCCCTGGGATCACTTCATTGGCTCTGATTGACAGAGGATCAGTTAATTAATCAGTGGGGCGGCGAAAGCCGACACACTCTGGCTAGGCTTATAAATGCCTTTGGGCAGATAGCCTAGTACCTACCTATGAACCTATGAGCTTAAAGGAGGTGGGTGTGCAGAACTGGTGATCATAGCAGAAGTTTGTATATCACAGTGCATCAGTAGCACCAGAATGGCAAATATAGCAGCAGATTACTATTATTTATTATATATTATATATTATTTAACTCTCTATCCCCCACTCCCAACCTCCTTAGGCATGCCGCAAGGATCAATCCTAGGACCCATTCTTTTTAATATCTTCACAAACCAACTCCATTCAGCTACGTCTAAAGCCAACATAGTCCAATATGCTGATGACACAGCTCTCATATGCTGTGCACCCAACATCCAACTTCTCCAATAAAAAGCCCAAGAAGCCTTCTCTGATATAGAGTACTGGCTTAACAACTCACAACTCATACTAAATCCCAAGAAACACAACTAATGCTATTCCACTCTACTAAAACGAGCAACCTTACCTTCTCTATACTCTCCACCAGCAAAACCCAAATCACCCCTGTCACTGAGGCTAAACTCCTGGGAGGTACCATTGACCAGCAACTCACATTCACAAAGCACATGTCAACAGCCATCAGTAAAGTCCACAAAAAGCTAGGTTCCCTCTATCGCTGTAAAAGTTATCTAACCACCGAATCTCGAATTGCAATAGGCAGGACCCACCTCCTATCTACTCTACGTTATGCATTCCCAGTTCTAACTAATCTATACAAAATGACCTTAATAAACTTTCCATCTGTTACAAAAAAATCGCTAGATTTGCTACCAATGCCAAATCACGATCCTACCACTACTTTTCCCTACACGCCTTGCACTGGCTTGAATTTCCAAACCCATTAAGGTACCATCAACTCAGCCTATCTCATCTAATTCTGTACTATCTCGAGAAAATCCCTGACCTGACTGGCATGCTGAACTTCTACAATTCAAATAGACAACTTCAGTCCTCCAACAAAGCCTTAATCGAAACCATCATATGCAAAAACATCTCCAGGGAATCACTATTTGCCCATGAAATAGCGAAAATATGGAACATCCTTCCCTCTGACCTCAGAGTACAAAACTGCACACCCTCTTTCAAAAGCCTACTTAAAACATACCTCTTCACCAACCATCTGTGCAACTGTAATTGACCCCCTGAAGCCTCGTCTACTCACTGTTTCTACATCCCATCTGTCTTTAACACCATCAAACTATACCTATCCATGTGTGAGCAATAACCTGTATATGAGTGTATGTAAATGTGTGTGTGTGTGTGTGTGTGTGTGTGTGTGTGTGTGTATGTGTATGTGTATACATGTGTGTATATATATATATGACTCCGGGGAGATTACAAATACCAAAGTTTCCATTCCCTCTGTATACCTTGTTTAGGCCCAGACCACGAGGTCTCGGCCTGACGCTTTTGTGCTACATTCAACAAACGCACTATTAAGCGTCGGGCGGAGTTCGCCCAGCATTATTTTGGAAAAGCATTTAACTATACTATGTCGTCGGATACTCCGACTCCGGTTTTGTCTAAAAAAACGAAAAGACAAGGACCGACACGCGAGGTCCGCGGGCTCTACCGACACCACGCCAAAGCTGGCTACACGTGGTCCGGTTCTCAGTGAGGCGCCTACTCCTGCCTACCGATGACCTGCCTTTGACGGTGTCTCCTGTACCCAAGGTTGCAGGCTCCTTGGCCCACACCCCGACTACAGATACCGAAGCCACTGTCGGCGTTGTAACTCAGAATGTGGACAGGTTCACCTCCTCTCAAGGTGTCTTCAGACCTTCCTCTTCTTTCTCCATCAAGGCTTTCACTAAGTCTAAAGCAACCATGCACTCTAAGAGACCAGCTGCACAGGGCCCATCTCCAGGCCCCATGCCTAAGAAACAGATGCTTAAAATGGCTGAGGATTTAATTACTCTTATCAGAGGTTCTCAGCCCCCTCCGGACAAAAGGCCTAGAGTGGAGGAAGATTCCCCCTCCTCTGATCAGGGCTCCATTATTTCAGAGCACTCTGATGATCAGGAACATTCTTACTCCCCTTTTGAAGACTCTGATGCAGAGGAGTCCATCCCTTCTGTATCCCCCCCTGAGGATTACTCATTTGGGGAAACTTTGCATACCTTAAGGGAACACTTCCACTGGGAAGGCCAGGATTATTCAGATTCCAAGAAAAGGCTCAGGGAATTTCTCTTGCTTCCTCAGCACAGGCCTCTGGCTATACCTCCTGTCTTGGACATCCTAGATGATGTTTACTCGGAGGCCTGCCTTAACCCGGACTCTTTACCTCCAGCCCCAGTTAAGCCTGGCAGGTACTACAGGGTTCCTGACTCGCACCAATTTCTATACAAAAGCCATGCTGTTGATCCAGAAATCATCTCACAGGGCCCCAAGGGAGTTAAGGCATCCATTGCTAAAAATCCACTGCCTTCCGAGAGAGATTCCAGATCCTTAGAAAGGTGGGGAAAAAAGGTATATACCTCGGCTACCTTACAAATGAGGGCCTTAAACTGTCAGTTTCATATGCTAAAATACCAACAGTTTGTCATCACAATTGAAAAGTAAAATGTCACAACCTGAACAACCAGACTTGAAGGACTTGCAGGATTTGATGCATAGTGCAGAACAAGTGGGTAAGCATACCTTACAATGTGGTTTTGATGCTCTAGAGGCCTCATGTAGAGCTGCTGTTACAGGATCAGTCATACGTAGGCATGCCTGGCTCAAGGAACAAGCCTTGCCTGATCATGTCAAAGCTAAATTACTAGATGCTCCTCTTCAAAAGGATGTACTATTTGGTGCTAATGCTGAGGAAGTATTAAGGAAAATGGAGGAAAAGGCTAAATCAATGCAAACTGTGAAAGAATTTCTACAGGTTCAACCCCACGTTTAGTAGAAATTGGCCTTCCAAAACTGGTCCTTTCCTGCCACAGACAGACCCCAAAGAGGCAGATACAGGCCCGAGGGCAGAGGACAATCCCAAGGATCTTAGAGGCAGACAATGGCAAGCTCCTACACAAAGAGGTGGTGAGGACAACTCGCAATCTTCAGAAAGCAAACCCAATGACTTTCCCTTTGCATGCCAACCAGATCTCAAATGGCAGCCCCTTAGGAGGAAAGCTGGCATTATTTTCAAAAATTGGCATATTGTCACAAAGGACAAATGGATCCTGGACATTATAAACAGAGGCTACAAATTCCATTTTCACACCCTTCCAAAATGAGAGGCATGCCAAACCTGCCACACAATCAAAGGGCAGAGGCACAAAGGCAAATTCAGATCTCATAAACATGAAAGCTATTCAAGAGGTACCTACACGAACAAGGTCAAGGTTTTATTCCAGGCTATTTCTGGTGCCAAGGAAGGGAAAAGATTGGAGACCTATTTTGGATCTATCCATCCTAAACACATTTCTACTGCACCAAAATTCAAGATGCTCACTCTACAGCAGCTTCTTCCCATGCTGGGCAAGGAGTCTTGGCTGGTAACATTGGACCTCAAGGAGGCATACCTGCATGTCCCAATCAGACAAAATTGCAGAAGATACCTCAGATTTCTTGCAGGTTCAACCCATTATCAATTCTCTGCATTGCCCTTTGGCTTATCTACTGCACCCAGAGTATTCACGAAATGCCTGGCATCAGTAATTGCCTACTGCAGACTTCAAGGGATACAAATATACCCTATTTGGATGACTGCCTGATCCAAGCGGACAGCAAGCACATCTTCTGAAACATCTGGCTTATGTAATAATGTTATTGAACTCTCTGGGATACACAGTCAAAAAAAAGAAATCAAGGCTAATACCCTCTCGGAAGATAATTTTCCTGGGTGCCAACTTGGACACAAACACCCAGATGGCCTACCTCACGCCAGAGAAGCAGGGGCAACTAACTCAATACTTCAGAACACTAGCAAATTGCACCAGGCTTACTGCAAGGAAAATCCTGCAGGCTCTGGGATTCATGGCATCTTGCATCTTACTAATCCCATGTGCAAAGCTGCATATGAGGAAACTACAATGGTACCTGAAAAACATATGGTCTCAACACAGCCACAGTTTGGAAACAATAATACCACTAATTCCATGTCTGCAAAAGGAATTTCTGTGGTGGGCTCAAGCATGCCAAACAAACACAGGTCTTCCTTTCAGCAAGCCTCAAGAAAATCAAGTCATCACAACAGACGCCTCAGACTACACCTGGGGGGCATACATGACAGATCGGTGCATTCAGGGCAAATGGTCCCAAAAAGAAAAGCACCTTCACATCAATCAAAAAGAAATGCTAACAGTAATAAATGCAATTATAGCTTTCAAGAACTTTTTACAACCAGGTCAACTATTGATAAGAACGGACAACACCACAGTTATGTGGTACATAAACAAGCAGGGAGGAACACATTCTTATCCCCTATGCAGACTGGCCATGTCACTTTGGAACATGGCCATGGACTTACAAATGGAACTACAAGCACAGTACTTGCCAGGCAAGGAAAACACGCTGGCAGACAACCTAAGCAGGAATATGACAGATCCACACGAATGGAAGTTGCATCCAAAAGTTTTTACAGAAATAATCCAAGAATGGGGAAGGCCAGACATAGATCTCTTTGCCTCCCACAAAAAACATCAATTGACAAAATTCTGCTCAAGGATCTTCCATCCAAAGGCCTGGAGAGTGGACGCTCTCTCTTTCAGTTGGACATCAATGACAGTTTATGCCTTCCCACCTCTTCCTCTGCTGCCCAAAGTTCTATTGAAGACCAGAGCAGACAGACCAAAGATGATCCTCATTGCTCCAGACTGGCCAAGACAACACTGGTACCCACTCCTGAGGAGCCTGATGCATTCCCCACCATGGACCCTGCCTCTAATGCCTCTTCTTCTGACTCAGCACAGCTTCAAAACTCTTCACAGTCAGTTAAAAGCACTCAATCTAGCCTCATGGAAGATTCCTTAGCATCACAGCAGGCCCTACTCTCCAAGGAGGTGCAGGATGTCATTTTGGAGGCCAGAAGGCCATCAACTAGAAAAGCTTACTCCGCAAAATGGAAACGTTTTTGCGTCTGGAATGAGAAAAAGGGCCAGGATCCTGGAAAAGTGAGTTTACCTCAAATACTACAATATTTGCTGAACTGCTAAGCAGTGGACTTTCATTCTCCTCCATCAAAATCCATGCCTCAGCCATTTCTGCAGAATACAACACTGATCCACCTTTATTCCCTCACCTTCTTTTAAGACAGTCCTTCAGAGGGGCTAAGAATTTCAGACCTCCAAGTGTAATGGGACAGTCTACCTTTTGCCTACAGCAATAGCAAAACTGTGCACTAGATGCATAGTGCCACTATGTTCAGTTATGCTTAGTGGCACTCAGCAATGTGCAGTTGTCTACAGTGGCTCACAGCTGTATACTTCTGTGTGCAGCTGTGTGCAACTGACCATAGCTGTGTGCGACAGAAGGCTTAATTAAGCCCACAGAAATTGCTGTGAGAAAAGATACCATCTCATTTGGATTTTTTTAGCAAAACCAGAAGGTATGAACACTTGGATCTGTCAAGAAATCGTTCTTAACAGTGCACAACAGTGCTTAAACTGTGCGGCACTTCCCAAGATGTATTGGTATCTGGTTTGAGGTAAAAATCAAGTAGATATTCTCAGGCATGCCTGTGTAGAATGTTGACATCTGAAACACACTGTTTAAACAAACAAATTAGAATATGCATGTCATTTACAAAATACACTGCCCCTATCGCCAGTAACAAATTTTGCCCATAAGAATAGCAGTATTCCTTCTCTCACCAGATTTGCTGAACCAGTTCTAAGTAAAAAATATCACCACAGTACATTGCTTTAGAATTGGCTCTTTTAAGCCACAAAAAGAGAAAATAGTCACTTCTATGGTGTACTGGGATCTGATTTGAAATCAAAGCCAGGTAGATATCCTCAGGCATTCTCATGTAGTTACAGCCCAGTCAAGAAGAGCATTGATGTCTGAAAATACACTGCATATAAACAAAGCTGAGTACACAGTCCAATTTCAAAACACACTGCTCCGGTATTCAGTAACAAAGTTCACCCAAAACAATAGCAGCACCCTTCTCTCAACAGGAGACTAGTTGCTAAACAAGCTGTTAAATGAAAAAAAATCACAACAGCACAAAACAGAGTACAGCACTTTAAAATGAATTCATCCATATTCTCAGGTAAAATCAGAAAGTAGTTACTCCCCAGGTGGTGTCATTAACTGTGGCATCCTGACATTTGGTAAATTACTGGTCAAATCATAGAAAATGATGTCATCATTAAAGATAAAGTAAAAAAGAAATACATCAAAGTGGACCATCACTATAGAAGATCAGTGGGAGGTAACGGTTTAAACTTTGAACAGTATGTATATGCCATAATGAGAAAACCAGTAATCTGTAACCCATTCAATTGCTAGACAGTCCAGGGAGTTCATTGTGCCGCTTTTTACCTCAATGATCTGGCCCATTATTGAATACACTGCTACATTTTCTAATTATCAGATAGCTCACCTGAAACAGCTTAGAAAAGGTATGTCTCCTTACTAGATAAATCAAAGAGTTGAAAAGCTTGAAATATCCAGAATGGATTTGGGGTTTGCCGTTATATTTATTTTCTTATGGGTGCATAAAGGTGATCTCTAGCTAGTCTAAAGCATTGTCTAATCCAGTTTTATACTGAAAGTCCCTCTACCTTTGGGGGACTGTAAGGACTGCCTTGCAACTGAGACAAAAAAGGACCTGCAAATCTAAGAAACAGACTGGTAATTTATGCAGGGTGGTTAACCAGCCAGCAGCATTACTATATAAAACACCTAGATGATTGTTGTATACAATACTTGAATGAGACTTTTGCACACAGTGTTATTATCTGTATGAGGTATATCAGAAATATTTCTTTTCTGTAAGTCTGCACTTTTTCTGATTAAACATTTGGGTACTAATTGTCTGTGCTAAACAGGGTACATACTGTACATTTTGTTGATAAAGTTCTGCTGAGGTTCATAATAATATTCACTGAAACTGTCTTAACATCTGGGGATTCCTGCATGCAGGAGCCCTGTGACCAGCCTAACTTCCAAGGCACAGCTGGCTGTGGCTCAGTCTGTCCCATCCAGATGCCAGGATGTTGATTGTATAAAAGAGACATTGACCGGTGCCATCTTCAGTTCTTTCTTGCTGCAGCGTGAGGAACTGCATGCTTTGTGTTAGCATCATCAGTCCACAGTAATGGAATTGGAAGGTTATCTTAAGTCTGATGATGCCAAAGTTTGTCAGGTGCATTTGCAGCGTCCATACTCCACATTGGTCAGTAATGAAGTCTCTGGAGTGACCCCAGTGGAAGTTGCTATGTTGCCAGATAATAGTACATCCTTACAGGCCAACTCTACTATGTATCAGTTGGTCTGGAAGCCTCTGTCATAACAAATAATACACAGGAAATTATTTCATTATTAGTTTTGTAGAGGACATTATCTATTTTGGGCTTTTATATTAATATTATTAAATGTAAGGGGAATTGGGAAAGGCCTGGGCACTTTGACTGAAGTTATAATATTTTATGGGAGGCCCTACAATTTTCTGAGACATGACAAGTCTGATTAACAAAGATTAACTGGGAGAGTGTTGTTGCAGAGAGGGGACTCAGATTGTCCTGTTGTTAGAAAGCACATTTGATTAAAAAATGCATCCTGCCCTTATTTGTGTATGTGAGCAAAGTTTTCTCCAAGGGAGCTCATGTTGGCATCACTGGATTTCTGAGCATTATGGGGAAACTGGTTAGCACGTTTGGTGAGGAGTATCACATGTTTAAGTATAAAGGAAAGGTGTGAACCATGACTCATTCCATATTATTTGTATATCTAATGCCTTTTCCTATTGCATCTCAGTCTGTGACACTCAGTGGATCAACTTACTATTATGGTACACTTCTGCATATGTACCTTGATACAGTAGATGAGGAGAGGGTAATTCTTGAAAAACAAAACATCATCTGCCTTACCTGACTGGATGAACATAGAGTGTTTTGCATCTTTGCCCTGTAGTTTCCTTGTGGTTTTTATTCTATGCTAAGGTATTTGTTAGTGGGAATGCTTTGTATAAGTATTTGTAAGACTTCACTTTTTCTCAGTGTAACAGAGTAACTGGGACATCTGATCACTTTTTATTGGGTTGCTCTGGCATGTTAATAGTATGGACAAGGTACTCTAAGTACTGGCTGTCAGCAGGATTCCATATTTTCACTATTTTAGTCTTAAAGTTTGGATTGTTTGAAGGGACATAATTTAGCCTTAATTCTAGTGTGTTAAACATTTTTGTGTCATTCTATGGTTACTGTGGAGATTCAGATGTGATTATATAGTATGCAATACAAGATTTGTTAGTGTATACATTATACAAGAAATAAAAAGGAAAACTTGTAGAGTGAAGTGCTGGTTCCTATTTTGTCTTCTAAGAACTTGTGATAGTTTTGTTAAAGTTCTTTTTTTATTAGGAAGGTATTAGGTCTTGGAGTGCATGTTGCTTTTTTGTGGTGTGTGATTTGTCTAGGTGTTGTATAGGTATTGCGTTTATGTTAGAATTATTTTTTAGATATACCTTTTCTTTATGTTTTGTGTATTTTATATACATTGCTTGGCCAAAGCTAATAAAATATTAATTTACAATAATCTTAGAGGTCAAAAGTTTGAGAGATACACAACTCATATCTGATTTTAGTGCAGTACAAAGAATGATTGAGACATATAATGCAGTGACCAGGAATATCATCTCTGACTGAACAAGAAGTAGAGAGTTATGCCTTTCCCAGTGCATACTATAATAACAGTCCAAAGGAAAAGATGATAACATTCCCAGTATCCGAATGCCTTACAATAAAGTGGGCATAAATTTGTTTATTTTCAAAGAAGCAAAGTACCTTTCATGGTGGATTATTACTCCAAGTTCCCTGAAATTAGATGACTGTCCCAACAAGTGCAAGTGTTTATTATTGCATTAAAGTCTACATTTTTGAGACGTATATATCATGTCTGACAGTGGTTCATAGTACAAATTTCTGGAATTCAGAAGATTTGTACACAAGTGGGAATTCAGACATATGACATCTAGACTACATTATCCACAAGAGAAAAGGACTAGTCAGACAAAGAAAAATCCCAAGACTAACATCAGTAACAAAAGCCATGAGGACTGCCGTGTTGTAGTTTTCAAATATAGGAAGTCCCCATTGTGGAGAGTTTCACCACCATGTCAACTGTTAATGGGCAGAAGGATGAAACATAAATTCCCTTGTTCACCTGTATGCTTATACCTGAAAATCAACTAAGAATAAAAGATGTGAGAATTCAGCAGACAAAAATTTACTTATTTATTTTACATTTGTTGACTGGGATTGTCCGACTGAGCTAAAGAGCCCTTTTTCAGCGGAGGCCCGGGGAGAAAAGCTCCAACATATTATACAATTTTCATTATAAATTAGCATTAAACAGCAATGTTACAGGATTATTACAAGGCATTAGGTAGCAATACAATGTTATACAGTATCAATAATCAGGAGTATAGCATAACTATTTAAGATGTATAAAAAGAAATATGTCATTAAGATGAGTATAGTTTTTGGGGTAAGTGGTTACAAAAACCCAGTTTATTCATGATGTAGTTGCATGACAGCAAGACAATTACATAGAATGTTTCTCTGAGGCAATTTGCTTAATAGATTTTAGAAGACAGTAGAAAGAGTAGTCAAGGAAGATTAGAGAGAGCTAGTGAGAAGAGTGAGTTAAGGGCAGAAAGTAGATTAAGGTATGAGAAGTAGGGGATGTTAAGGAGGGAGAGTGCAGTGGCAGGACCAGTGACTTTTAAAGTGTTCTTTGGTGGTTGTCTTAAATTGTTTAGGATGTGTAAGGGTCCTGATTTCTAGTGGGAGCCTATTCCAGGCAATAGTGGGGTGATAGCTGTACATTTTGCGTCCAAATTTAGACTTGGGTTTGTAGATTTGTAGTAGGTTTTGTTTAGAGCTTCAGAGAGGTCTGGAGGGAGAATAATGGGTGTGATAGAAATGGCAGAAGACTACTAGAGAGTTAGACATTGAGACAAAGCAGAAATACAAAGCTCGGTAAATCCATACCAATACCCTGTGCTGTTTATGGGGAATATAGAAAGCTGTATTTATAAAATGGATTACAGGATATGACAAATTTAACTTGTGCCACTGTGCATATTTTTCCACCTCTATCAATCTTGAGTCATTTATTACATCAGTAGGAAGGCCATGTGTTACTCTTTAAAAGTACTGCATTGTATACGTTCCACTGTAGATGTGTATTGTTTACTTCATTACGTCTTATTAAAAGCTGTATATTTTTTTTCTTGTGTCTCCACTGAAAATGTGTTCTGCACAGGACGTATGCATTAGCAAGCCAAAATAAGTATATAAATGCCATAAATCCACAGAGAAACTTCTTATTTAATTGAAAACACAAGCCGTAGTGTACAAGGTGTATCCTTGTTTATTTAGGAATTAATTAGTATTCCATATCAGCTTTCATGTTACAGACGTGCAGTAGATTCCATCCTATGTAATGTAATACACAATGGAATAAGCCTTACTGACTTGTTTATGCCATTCTCTTGAACTGCATTGTTTAAATGTTGGAATATAATGTACTTCAAGAAAATGTGTCTTCCTTAAGTGGTTATCGTCTCCTTTCCATATTCCCCAAGTTTGGTGCACCTTTGTTTTATATAACCTAATGGTCCCTTAATTACCAGTTGAAAGGTGATGTAGATCAAAGTGTAACATTTTTATACGCCTGGCTCTCATGTCACTGTTGTAGACATTGATTCTTAAGGTCCATTTCACAGGTATTCAAAATTGCCGGCATACTGCCACAAAACTGCAGTGGCTAGCAAGTTGCAACCTTCTGGCAAGGAAATTCACATATTTGTTATTGTAAAAAAACAGTAACTGATCCATCTATCCACCCATCCTTCCACAATCCCTTTTCAGATTTTTGCACATGAGCTCAGGGTGTCACTTCAACAGTAACAATCATCTAGAGCCAAGGTTCACACTGCTGGGTGGCTAGCCCTACCACATTTGTTCTTCCATACCATTGAGGCCACACACACACTTACATCTGTGGCCAATTTAATATGTCCAGTCCACCTACTGCATGTCTTTGGAATGTGGGAAGAAACCGGAGCATCCAGAGGAATCCCATGTGAACAGAGAGAGAGCATACAGACTGTGCACAGAAAACACCACAGCTGAGAATCAAACCGGAGAACCTCTTGCTGTCAGATGACAACTCTATCTTGTGTGCCACTGTGCTGCCTAAAAACAGATAATAAATGTAATTTTAATATTTTAATGAATACATACACTTTTTGTGGTAAAGTCATTGTGTATTTCTTTTCTTTCTGAAGGCATTAGTAAGCCTTCTGTGTCCTGCACTTAATCTGCATGGGAAGTCTCTCATGTATGACAAAACATCTCGGGCATGTCTTCTTACTACGTGGACTAAGGCTAATGCCATCAACTATCCTACTTCATAGTTTACTGGTTACTGGTTAGTCTAAGTGTCTAGTAGTAGACTGGGCTTAGGTATTACCTAGGCAACCACTGAAATGTATTTTCAGTTACTTGGCAGTAGGACAAGAACTGCCATGCAACATTTGTCACATATTCCTAGTGCTTTTAAAATCTAGGCTTTGCTGAGAATCTTGACTGGAACTACACAGTCTATTACTGTGAGCTGTTGTTTGTTGCTAAATTCCTTTGGTCACTAATCTATCTTAATGCCAAAGGTACATTTCCAAACCCCAGCCAGAAAAGCAAAAGTTAAAATTTGGCCACTGTAATGCTGGGTGAGCAAGTGACATGCTGATCTTTGTCAAAAAACCTAAGCATATTAACAGTCATAATAGTATAACGTAAAGGAGATGTTTAAAGTACTCAGTGCACTGTTATGAACTGTATGAAACAACTTGTGCTCCATTTTTCATATCTGTGCATTAAATGGACTTTCATCTTTGGCCCAAAAGAAGCAGCATATAGTACCCTTCATGAACAAGGAAAGTAGTTTAAGTAGTAACACATTATAGAAAGAAGACAGTACTCAACAGAAAAGAGAAGATATTTTGTATGGATGGGAGATGCCGCTGAACAAATTCATTTAGACCTGGATGGTTTCAGAGGTTTGTGTACATTGAAAATGCAATCCAGGATTCTGTAAACTAAGACAAGAATTAAAAATGTCTTGTACTTGCCAGCATCACAGATTCACTGAATGCTTCTGCTTTTGTATATTAATCTAGCTTCTTGTGTAGGAGAAAAGGTGTGCAAATGTATTTGGTTTTGACACTGCCCCTGACCTTAACATATCACTGTCATAAATGGCTTCTCATCCAGTTAAGCTTTATATTAGAATAAACATGGGGGAATATAACAATTCTGCAAAGATACTGTCAAGATTTAAGTCAGTTTGGGGTAAAAGCTTATAAAAGGAGAGATGTCATGTTCTGCATGCAGTTGCAATAAGAATATCAAACTTAAGTTGACTGTTGGGTGTCAGACCAGGCAGCCTTTTAGTGATTACAGACTCAAACGATTGATTGTTGAGGGTGGTTAAAGTAATGATATGATCACTGTCACTGTCGGTGTGTACAGAAGGCATTTTTTGAATATCATAAGCTTAGATGTATTGGAACAGTGAATTATCATAGTGTCCTGCAGCCACTATTAGTTTAATGAAGACGTCTTGAAGTTTGAGTGTAATGACAGTTGGGTCACAGGAGGAAAAGTAGACAGTATAGTCCTCAATTTAGAATATGAGATATGTCACATCACTGTAGCAATGACAATCTCATCTTCCAAACTGAGGACTATACTGTATAATTTTCCTTCTTTCCTTATGTAGCTTCTGTGGAGGGCAGCTTGGCTGTCAGGTTTTGCCAAAATGACAGAGCCAAAGCATTCCACTGTGGAATCAAGAGTAAGTCAGGTAGCATAGACCAGGTTTTTGAGTCCAAGATTAAGCTGAAGATGGAAGGGCTGAAAGACTCACAAGATGGCTACACACCAAGCAGCAGGTGATTATAGCTCTCCCAGTGTGAAAACAGAGAAGCTGTTTAAAAAGCCAGTAAAAGTTATCAGTTTAGGTACAGTTCAGTTACTGGCTAGTAATTACACTACCTGGATGCCAGCAAAGAAGAGATTTGCAAAAGGTAAGAAAAGGAGAAGAAAAAGTTCTGACTGGGAAGAAAATTAAAGCTGTTCAGCAAAAGGCTATATTTTAGCTTCAGTACAAGACATGGCTTCCAGTAATTCAGAGGAAAAATAAATTAAATGCATTCAGAGATGTGTAAAATAAGTGAGATTCTAGATGAATATAAAAAAAATCATGTGAAAATATCTTGGAAAAATAGAAGTTTTAAGTAGCTGTTCATATGACCTTATAAATGAGACTGGCTGAACACTAGGCTTCTCAGTAAGAACCGTTTCAGAAGACACAGCATGCAGGGAAAACCTGAGATTTTCTGTTAAGCTAGAGAAACTGGAAGGAATAGATTGCATTCATTTTATGAAAGTACAAATAAACAACCAGACTGGTGTTCCACTCCAGGAATTGCTAATTGAGATGGCACACTGTGTATGCTCCAAATCTGGCCGCTGAGAAGTATCCAAGACCTGTGTTAGTAAATATGTCATCATACAAATGGAAAGAGCTGCTCCTGACAAAACTATGGCAGAAGAGAAATTATTAAAAAATTGGAAACATCAGAATGTTTGTGGAAAAAATATGATTTTTTGTATATCAAGAAAAGAAAAACAAGTTTCTCCTGGCAGTCAGTAGCTGTCAAGAGGCAGGAGTGAGATTCCTCTATCCTCTATTCAAAATATTTTCTTCCTGGAGGATCAGTTACATTTTTGGATGCATAATGGGCTAAGGAGGAAAAAAAAGTTTATCCAACAAAGAGCAAGTTAGCAAGCTGACAGGGACACTGCTTCTTATTCTTCAAACAATAATATATCTCATAGATAGACTTTGCCAATAAAACTTTTTTTTACTTTTTCTTAATTGTAGTGTATATAACTATGATCATGCACCAGTAAAAAGTAAGGTAAAGATGCAAGGTAATGATGAGACACTGGTACTTTCTTACTTATCTGTTAAAAAGAAAGGAATTTTAAGGAAAGGGTAGTGTATATGATTGCAGTATTATGTATGCTAGAACATATTTCAAAATGATAGCTAATGAGTAGGATAAAGTGAAAATTAGTTTTAAAACATAATATAAATAATAGTGTGTGAAAGAGAGAGACAGAAAGACAAAGAGGAAGAGAGATGGGAAAGAAGTAATAGGAATATGCAAAAATTAAAGTGTTGCGGAAGGAGAATCTTACAGAACAAGATATGGAGCAACTGCAGAATGATAAAGGGAAAATAATATAGTATTTGTATAGTATGCATGAGTGTAAAAAAGGTTGCATTTAAACCACTGTTTTGTATTTACAAGCCTAGAGTGCAAAAACTTTTAGCAGAACAACTTAGACGACATAATTGTAACCAAACTTGGGTAGCCTATGATAAGAAAAATAGCCAGAGATCCTATAGAAGTATTAGAAATTTTATGAAAAAGTGTTATATAGCAGAGGGAAAGGGAAACCAAGAAAAGGCACAAATACAAATATTCATGGAAGATAGTATACCAAGCTCAATGGAAGATGTGGATCAACAATTTTTGATCAGATGAACCAGGCATGGCTCTTTTCTTTCCTCACTATTTGCTTTATATCTAGAGCTGTTGGCAAAGAAAATAAAGACTTCACAAATTCAAGGAAGTACCTGGTGTGGTAGTCAAGAGTAGTTAACTTCATGGATTCATAGGTATGTATTAGGCTAGTAGCCCTCGCAGGCCATTTTATGCCTCTCCAATTTCCCCTCAAAGATGAGAATGAAATCCTGTACCTTGTGTCTTTGAGGTGAACACTTTTATGCCAACCCCCAACCCCAGATAATATTATTTTATACTTGATAAATCCAAAAAAGGACATTTCAGTGCTGGGAAACATTTTGAGACTGTTTCCTGTCTGTTTAGGATATAAATAAATGAACTTAAAAATGACTGTAGTGATAAGCTATATAACCACAAATTAATTAGTTCAGCTGTACTCATTGTTATGGAGGAATGATAAGTTGAAGTATTTAGGTGTACAGTTTAAAAAAAGGGATGTTGTTGCAGCAGCTTAGGGTATGTGGGAAGAGACTAAACAAAATGCAACAGAAAAATTAAGAAACTGGAAGCTCCTGGTTATGGATATGTAGATAATAAGATACATGGACTGAAAATGCTTTTCAGTTTTATGTGCAGGCCTCGCATGTTGTTGTCAGTCAGAGATGAAGCTGTGGATGATAATAAAGAGCTAAAGGATTTATTTGTAGGGGAAGAGGGCAAGAGTTAAGCAGGATAAGCTAATTATCCCCAGGTTTACCTGGTTTGAAGTGGTGCTTTAGAGTTATGCAGTTAAGGCTTGTATACACAATTCAAGCTTAAGGCTATAAATCAAATTGGAAAAGGTTGGTTGTGAATCAGGGGAAGTTCAAGGGATAAAGAAATACTACAATTTGGATTCAAGTCCATAAAGAAAGTAAAAACAACCATACAGACTATTACATTTATAAAATAGTAGATTATATAATTCAGTGAACTGTACCAGTGAGGAATGGCTAAAGGAAATGTTATCAATAGGTATGCAAGTAGAGTAGAAGAAAATAGGCTAGAGGTGGCCAGAGTGCTGGAAGCAAATAACTTGGGAAGAAAAGGTAATAGATTGGGGTGAGGCTAAGCAGAAGTTTAGGCTGCAGGTTACAGACTGTCTTCCCTTTTATGGAGTGATAAGATAGTATAGGCAAAGACAAAGGAATATGGCAATGCTGAGTGAAAGCCCTGCTGCTTTGATACAGTTTATAGATGATTCTAGAACAGAGGCTGCTGTTAAAGGATGATTAGTAGGGCTTTTAAAATATACATTATGACTGTAAGAATTAATACAAAAAGATTAGAAAAGATTGAGAAAAGAGAATGAAAAGGCAGTTTATAAAGGAAAAATGGAAAGAAATTTTTAAGGTTCCCAAATATGCAGCAGTGTCCAGAAAGTTTAGGATTTTTGCTTGGAAGTGTTTGCATAGATATTTTAAACCCTAAGTAGAAAAATTTCTAGCAAGTGCTGGAGGCTTAACAAGGAAGACAGAGGTAAATGGGAACTGGGGATGTAATGGGTTGGCAGATTTTAAAACTTGCATGCAGGGTATTTTGGCAGAAATGTGAGAGCGGTTCCCTATTATATCTGAGAATGCCTAAAATAGCGAATGCTGTTTTATCGACCGTTTCGAAACAGTGAAATCCTGAACACACGGAACAGCGATTTTGTTCCCAGGTGAAAAAAATCACTGGGCCTTTTTCTTGACTTTGCCATTTCCTCCACTGTGGTGCGATCTCGGAGTTGGTATATTTAAGTAGGGGTGTGTGGGGGGTGAACCCCCCCCACTTTGTTTTGTGTTTGTTTTTTTTTTGTTTTTTTAAATGGAGCAGCGATTTTTTTTCCCTGGGGAAAAAAGTCACTGTTCCATGTGTTCGGCATTTTGACATTTTGATTTTTAAAGGTCAGTTATACAGCATTCGCTGTTATAATATAGACCCATGAAAGCAAATAGTTGTAACTAAGGAATTATTCTTTTGAGCTGGGATTTGAGCCATTGGGTCAGATGTGGTTAGTGAGATTCTCGATCACGGTAGAGATTAATTTGTTTGTTAGTGATGGTAGTTTGGGAACAAGCATGACCAAACTAATATATATTGCTTAGATCACTGAAGTAAAAGTTAATTGGAGAAGGGCCATGGTCAGCATCAGACAGTAGTAGCCCATGAGAAGCAGACAGTAGGATGTCATTTAGTAGGACACGCACACACACACACACACACACACACACACACACACACACACACACACACACACACACACACACACACATTTATATGGACAGGGAGAGAGAAAGTAAAACTGGATGTTGATGGAAATGTCTTTTGGTCATTTTTAGAACTTGTGTTCTGTACAGAGCATAAACTGGTTTAGGGTTCTGGAAAATTGTGCATGAGGAATAATTTTATCTTGTATGTATAATAAAAGCCAAACCACCAGTCTGACCGAGCAATGAAGGAAACCACCAGCAATAGCGAAAAGCACAGTTTAATATCGCTTTCATCTCAAAAGACTTCTTCAGAATGAAATTTCATTTTCACTTTCATTCTGAAGAAGTCTTTTGAGACGAAAGCGATATTAAACTGTGTTTTTCACTATTGCTGGTGGTTTCCTTCATTGTTCGGTCAGACTGGTGGTTTGGTTTATATTAGTTTTTGTTTCTGCTTCATCCTTGGGACTGTTGTTTTTCCTTTATCTTGTATGTGTTTTAAGGGGGTGATAATAAAATGGAAGTGTTAAACTGAGGGTTGGAGATAGAGAGGGGAGGAGATTGCATGAACAAGTGAGATGAAAGATTAGGTGGAGGTATATTGGCACTCTTCAAGTAGCTATATGGCATAGGAAATCAAGTAAAGTTATTATAATGGATGTTGAGTTGTTGTCCAAATGGAGTAATTTGATGGCATCCAAGTATATGATTGGAGGTTGATGAAATAGCATTCTGGAAATGGCTGTAAATGTAAGGAGAGCTTAGATAGGTGGAGTACCTGGGATAGGTGAAAGGGCCATTTGACGTAGCTGTGAATAAATATGCATCAGCTCTTGCTTTGAACAAAGACGATTAAAAGTTTTGTTAAAATAAGGACCAATTGATTATGTACCAATTTCTAAGAGCAATAAGGCTGGCTTAGGAGTTCCTTCACTTTGAGTAAAGTAAGTAGTATTGTTTTTATAGTGTATTTATAAAAGTTGGCTGACTCCATGGCACAGAAGAATGGAGTTATGACTGTGATTCAGCTGACCAAGGTACAGTTACTGTGACAGGTGTCAGAAAGGCCAGACGGTTAGGTAGAGGAATAAAGAGGTGATGCCTGCTCACTTCTGCCAGAGACTGGAAACCTAGCATGAGCCATGTGCTCAAAGGGGAGGATGTTGTCTGAGGGGCATGGGGGCTGAGTCACTTATGGTAGTGGCAGCCTAGTACTTTACCCACTTACAAGGGATTTGTTAGGAGACATACAAAACTCCTGAGATGAATGCTTGTATGATAGTAATGTAGTGATGTGCTCTTACCCATTTGAGAGCAAAGGGAAAGACTTCTGGTCTAAGGCAAACTAAATGAGCAATCTATAAAACTCAGAAGTAGGTGAATTGTTTAAATGTTTGTGCTAGTAAGATGACATCATATGACTGTCTTAATGCTTGATACCTACCTGGCTGTGTGGCTTAGAGAGTTGGAATCGTGTCTGAGAAGCAGCTCTTGCACTGGATGGACTGGGTTGGGCAGGGAGGGAGAGGAGTGAAAGGGCATGTCCCAGTCATCTCTCCTTGGGCAGGTGGAGAGGATTGCCTGTACTTGTGGGCACATGAATTTGAGGTGATTTCCCTGATGGAGACTGGGGAAGCAACCACTTGTGCTCTGGGGAGACTTAAGAGCTGTTTGTCAAGAATGCTCTTTGCAGAAGTGAGTGAATGCTTCCTTCGTTCAGCCTATTGCATTCTCCTCCTTGGTAGGGCCATAAAGAAAAAAAAACTTTAACCACCCTTGATGGCTTTCTGTTTAGTGGCCCTTCTCAGCTGACCCTCAACCCACTGATGGGAAATGAATGGGCTAATTGCATGAGAAGTGGCTGATGATTGACAGGCAGCAGTGGCAATAAGTGAAAAAAATTCTTGATGTCTGGCATAGCTCATTGAGGCCATGCTTTGCAGATGAAATTCAAGTTAACAGTGGAGGAACAATCAAGATCATTAAAATTGATTGGATCCCTGTCACTTGATTGAGTTTTCAGAAACTCATTATTCATATGGTCGAGTTTTTGAAAATCCAAATCTTTTGAGTGGAGATCGCAAGCATCAGGAAGTTTACCCTTTTCTTCACTGGAGTGCGATCTCAGAGTTGGTATATATAATTTGCAGGGGTTGTGGGTGCTGCGAGGCTTGCCCACCCTGCATAAATGTAAAAAAAAGCAGATTTTTGTGTTTTTTTTGGGGGGGGGTTGGTATTGGAGTTTGCGGAAACTGAATCATATGGTCTCATTTGTATGAATTTCGAGTTTCTGAAAACTCGATTATCTGACATAGATCCATACCTTTACAGATTTTAAGATTTAGGGCTCTTGCACTGAAACAGAAATACTGCAACCAGAAAGAGAAGTAGGTTCTAGACTATTTACTAAAAAAAGTGCCACAAACTGCTGGAGGAAACTGGATGAAGGTTGTTTATTTAATAATCCACAAGAATCACGTCAGACACATCAGCATTAACGCCTTTAGATAAAACTGCGTTTTCGTCCTAATACACTGACTTCTTCAGATAACCTATGACTAAATTACTAAACCTTTTATAGATTAATTAAATAACAAGTTAACCAATCACATAAATTCATAAATTAAAGAATTAATTACTAAAATTTCTTTAAAACAACAGTCTCTATTAAATCAATACCATTCAGTTTAAAAACATACATGAATTATTGTCTAAAACTTTCCATAAAATAAAAGAATTTGATGTAAAATTCAATTTATAATTTATAATACTTTTAAATAAGACTCACTTTCATCATAAATAATTAAATAAAATGCTGTATATGAATGAAATCTCTTAAAAAATATGTTAAATAAGAATAGCCTGCCATCTATTGGTTATTTTATAAATTGCATAAAATGTATAATTTTCCTGCTTTTAATTTTAAAAGTGGTACAATAGAAATGAATTCATTAAGACCTGGGGGGTAGTGGCATCAAGGGAAATTTGCCACCATAGCTCTCTAAACTCCAATTTCTCTTCCCACAACCCACCCCTCATATCTTTCTTAACTTGTTCTAAGACCATAAAATGGAATTTAGCATTGGGACAGACAGTGGTATGTTTGTATAAAGCATTTGTTTTTTTTTTATGGACATTTCATATTTATGCTCATAAATCCTCCTGGTCTCACAATTAAAATAATCATTACTAATAATCCACCTTTGTCTACTTTCTAAAAAGTTTTTTTCAGTGTCAATAATGTTGTAACATTGTGCACAATGCCCACATTTAAATGTGCTCTTCCTATTCCTTATTGATTTACAAGGGCCATTATGTTCCAACAATTTCTTAAAGGAATGTGAATTCTTATACACAACGTTGCAACTAACTGTTAATTAATTCCAAGTCAGTCAAACTAGACTATTTAGTTATGTAAGACCAAATCAGATGACCTGATCCTCTAGTTTTGCTGTACTGAAGACTGCAGATTTTGGATTTGGTCTTTTGATTGAGGCTACACAGTGATTGATGTAATAGTAAAATAAATAAAAAAAAAATAATTAGTATACAAGGCTTATCAAGCAATGACTACAAACATGCATCAAGGCAATAAAATCAGTCTTGGAATACTGTAATTGTTGAACCAAGACTGGACTCAGTTGCAGAAGACTGTTAACTAAGGAACAAGATGAAAATTTAACTGCCAGTGAATACTTTATAGCTGCTGCGCTTCCTAAAGAGTGAAGTAAAATGGAAGACACAAAGCCAGCAATGAAGAATTAATTATTTAATTCACCAGCTGTGGAGCTTACATTAAGAGCAGAGTATGGAGAGACGAGACAGGGAGACCGTAGAAGAAAGCAGAAATAAAAAGAGGAGGCAATGATGTGGTAGAAGCAATGCAAACACATTTCTTGTTGCCACTGAAACGATAAACTCCTTAAAGTATATAACAGAACTGTACTACTGGCACAAGTTCTGCAGACAGTACTTTTAGCAGAAAATCAAAACATTTCTTGCAGCTGAAAACCTATTAGTTCCCACACATCTGCAAACGATTATAAAGTAAAACCAAACATTTGCATTGTGGCCAGTTAGTAAATGTTCATCACCTTCTCCTCTGAGTAAAGCAGAGCAAAATTTAGCTGAAGTAAGACTGAAACATTTGGTTTGTTGCTCTCTGTGCTGGATTTTCAGAGTCACTAAGTGATTAAGAAGCAATTTCTACATAAGATAAAGCTGAGCCAGAGTTATGCATGGCAGGACTAAAATAAGGGATAATCTTGACCTTACTGAAGTTCATCTTATCAGAGTTGACTGACCACTGAGTAATGAAATGGCCCTTTAGTCAATCCAAAGTTTAACATTAATGTATCAAAATGTTACCAAAAATAAGCACTGTCAGGCAGCCCAGTACTATTCAGCAGCAGTTTTGCTTGAGAGTCAAGCCCCGAGGCACCTACCATACACTCTGCTTACAGATAATTCTGATATTCCGGAGATCAAGATGGCTGCCATCCTATAATCAGTGTTAGACCATAGCTCAGCTCCATACAATAAAATAATAACCTTACTCTATGGGAGAGAAGTAAATTCTATGAGCAATAACCTTTCCTTGGATCTGAGGAACTTGCTTGAAACTAAATACTGACTCTTGAACTGGAAACTGAAATAAATACTTGGTGGATTGCTATTGATCTTTCCTTACCTTACGTGTGTCTGCTGCCCATGAGGACTGGGACTCTCCGGCCTACACTTACCTAAAAAAAAAAAAAAAAAAGAGGAAAAATTCAGCTATGTCACAGGAATCTGAATCTATGGAGGCTCAAAATACAAAAGCGAAATACTCCTCAATCTCATCTCCGGAGAAAGAAATAATATCTAAAAGGGCAAGGACTGCCAAGCAACAGGAATCTATAAAACCACCTTCCAAAGTGAAATCTGACCCTACCAGCATGGAAGATTTAAAATTTGTACTGCAGCCTATCCAAACAGCAATACAGAGCTTTTCCACTCAACTAAAAACCTTTGAAGACTCTATAGACAGAATACTTACAAGAATTGACAAAACTGAAGAAAAGGTTTTTGACAATGAGATCAAAATTGACCAGTTACAAAAAGAACAAAAAACTAATGTCACAGCTATTCTGGATATGCAGCAGAAACTCCTGGATCTTGAGGCAAGATCCAGGCGCAATAATATTATTTTAAGAGGCATCCCGGAACACATAGATCAAACCACTTTACTTGAAACCATATCTACAATATTTGCTTTATTTCTAGATAATGCGCCCTTGACAGACCAGATAATAATTGAACGAGCTCATAGAGCCCTGAGACCATCCTATGACAAAACAAATCCGAGAATTGTCTATGCAAAAATTCTTAACTTTCAACATGTAAACAGACTTTTACGTGCAGCTAGAAATAAAAAATATATCCTATGGAATGGATACAAAATATATCTTTCATCGGATCTTCCTACACTGATAAAAATGGAAAGACAAAAGCTTGCACCCTTTTGAGCATATCTAATTAAAAAACAAATAAAATTTCAGATGAAATACCCAAACACTTTGATATTCCATCATCAGGGGTCCAAATTATCCACAGTAAACAGCAAGGAAGCTGCTTCGGTGTTCCTTCAAGCGTTCAAAGAATGTCCGGAGGCTGTACAACAATACCGCTAACTTACCTTAAGCCTGGGGCGATGTTCTCTTGTTCGGATTCAACATGAAGAGTTCACCTCGCTCCTGTGTCGTCTTTCTACAATGCAGAATTGGAATCCTGCCTTGACCTTGGTTGACTGCTCTGCAGGCCTTCTAGCCTCGTGGCCTCTGGTGGTCCAGTGACTAAAACTTTCATTTTCCGCCATGTAGCCCTGCAGCATGACTACACTTGACCCCTGCTTTCTCAGGAGTCCTAGGGGCTCTTAAAGCTGCAGGCTACATTAGAATAAGCATTGGTTACTCCCAGTGCAAAGCTACTCCATTCTTTGCTATATAACCTAAAAATAAACCATGCCTTATTGTAACTTGGGTTTTTGCCTACTAAAACAGCTCCGTTCACCAGCAACCCCAAAACGGAATATGTAGGCTGTACATAAGGCAAATACAGCCTTAATTCATTTCTTCAGTGTATCTTGAGGCTCAAATCAGATGCTCACATGCGATCCATGTTTCCACGCATGTTATTTTAAATTGTGTGTCTAAAGCCAGGTAGAACTAATATGGCATAGGGTACTTGATCTGAATGCTGACATTTTGATACAGTAACACGATTAAAAAGATACAAGCACCCGTTTTTACTGCAAATGCCTGACTGTAACTGAACCAATATTAATAGAAAGGGTTCCGGGACACTTAAGATACTTGTATCTGTGCTTCAAATGTAGAACAGATAGCATGTGTTATGAGTGTATACTAGGATTGAAAGCTGTGGGAGATTTTTCATCTTTTGGAAAACAGGCTCTGGGTACCTTCTCAATGTTGTACATTTTATGGAATTTGTGTTAGTATTATATTAGCAGTCTAAGCCTGATGCTTTGTTGCTACATGGTGTATGATGCCAGGTACTTTTGCTAACCTATTTGTTTTGATGTACAGGAGGCCAATATATAAGAGGGCAGGAATAATTTACGTTTTTTTCTGATTTTGTACAATGGATATCTACTTTATATAAAAGAAATGTAAGCTAGGACTCCAGGTTGAATATTCTTTACTACAGGAATGACTTCAATATAAGCAGTTCTGAGATGTCTGTATCTCCTTAATAGGGCATTGTATAGTATATCTGGAGTCCTCCGAGTATCACCATAATTCTAGTTCCTCTGTTATGATCCTTTACCCTTGGGGCCTAAGAGCCTCATCACTACATCTTCTGAGTAAATAGTTCCATTACACCTACTCACAAGAAGTTACCTGAATACCATCCTTGATTAACCTTGATAATCAATAATATTAACTAAGTTTGATTTTTTGTTTCTTCTCCCTTCAGTAAGGGCTTTGATGTCAGCTGTAAAAGAAAAGGTGTATACAAATAACGTAACACTAACTTACTTACAAAATAATGGTCTTAAATATCACGGATAGATACAGCTGTCCTTTAGATGCACAAATGAATAGCTCTCAGTTTAAGATTTAGGTAACTGAGCTATGAATCTGGTTATCTAACCTGTTTGGGATTGTTATGCATCCTAGATTCTGTTGTTTTAGTTGGGTCACTCTGGGATATATTAGTCTCACCTTTTGGGTGAGTCACAGAGCTTTTGTAAAAGCCTTTCCTATGTCACACTAACTCTTAATATCCCAGCCTCTTCCGGGCCAATGGGGAGGTGGTTAGGCACGGGATTAAAGCAGGAAGGGTTTCTTATCCTTGCCCAAACACTCTTGTTTAAACTGCTGTTATTCTTAAGCAGCTTTACATTCTCCATATCTCACAATTTACTTACTTTTTATAATATAGTGCACAAATGTTTGATATAGAGTCTTGGAACATTAAAGGGTTACAAGCATCCAACAAAAAAAAACTTTTTATGCATCTGGGGTTTAAATCTGCTTCTAATATTATACTGGTCCAGGAAATGCACCTACTTAACCATCAGTGGGATCAGGACAGAGATAGACCGTGGGTTAAAACAATTATTGCATCTGGAGCTAAATCCAATAGCGCAGGTGTCGCTATAATAATTAAAAATAAATGCATACACGACATAGTTAGTTTTGACACAGACAACGAAGGTAGATGGTGTTACTTTACTACAACTTGCACTCAATTAGATAAACCTATCTTAATTATTAATATTTATTCCCCATGCTCAGGGCAACAAAATTTTATTATGCAGATTTACAAATTACTTTCATTATTTCCTAACCATTATTACATCATAGGGGGTGACTGGAACTCTATCCAGGATCCAAAAAATGACAGGACAAATATCAAAGCTAATTATAATAAATCTGCAACCTTAACCATATCTGAACTGAAAGAAGACTATAACTTATTTGACCCTTATATTTTTCTAAACGGCACCTCAAAAAATAACCAATTCACCTTCTTTTCTAACTGTGGTAAAAATTGGTCCAGGCTGGACTTCTTTCTAATCTCTTCAATATTTAGTAATTTTGACACCTCATTTTTCACAGATCCTAGAAGGCTTTCTGACCACTCCAAGAATCTCCCTTTCTGTTCACCGGCCTTCTACAAGATCATTAAACAACAAAGCTATTTGGTGGCGTCTAAACCCTAACCTTCTAAAGAAGGAAGAAATACTCTCTCATGTGGAGTCCTATCAGGATCAATTTCTCCAATCCTGTAATTCCCTCCCAACCTCTTTAGATTGTTCCTGGGCAGCCACCAAGGCAATGATTAGAGTTTTTTTATAAACAAAGCTTCATATTACAAGAAACTATATAATAAAAATGAAACAGATATAACAAATAAAATATATAAGCTCGAGGCCGAAATTCAACTAAAATATTCACCTGAATCTGAGAATGAAATGATTCAACTACAAAAGGAACTTATATGTTTACAAGCTGAGAATCTTACCTTTCACGAGATAAAAACCTTAGCAAATTATTCGGAACTGGCTCAATTCCCCTCTAAATTTTTAGCCAGAGTGATAAACCAAAACAGAACATCTCCCTTTATTTCGGAAATATCTTATCAGGGGAAAGAATATCAGAATACGTATGATATTATCAAACTATTCGAGTCCTTATACTCTCAACTTTACAGTCCTCCTGAAGGCCCTATCAACAAAGCAGAACTGCAAAGCCTCTTAAACAACTTATCCTTCCCCAAGCTAACTAAGATTCAAAAAGACTCCCTTGACAGGGAAATTACACAACAAGAAATTGTATTGGCAATTAATAAATTCAAATCTAACAAATCCCCTGGACCGGATGGCTTCACGGCCAAATTTTATAAATCTTTCACACCCCAAATTTCCAAAGCTCTGCTTCTGCTGTTTAATCATATTATCAGATTTGGATATAAAGACAAAAACAGTCAATATTCCACCAAAATTCTTTATTCCATCAAAATGAACTCATTTTATACTATTTTACTAATTAACCAATTAATGGATTAATTCAATTATACTTCAAAAATTCAAATTAAAGTGACCTTTGCATAAAATCTGACATTTACATATCTAATATGTTTTAAATGTTTAAACCATGTTATGCATTCATAATTTAATTGTGCAACACATATAAAAATGTATAACAAATGTATAAATAATGTATGAAAAATAATAAACTTGTTTAATATATATATATATGAATATATCAATGTGAAAACATCCACACATGTATATGAAAAAAATATATAAAAACCTTATTTTTGAATATGATTAATTCCATACAAATAATTATTAGATAAATCACTCAATAAATAATATGCTTTAATAATCATCCCTTAAACACTAGTAAATGAATATACATGTGCATATATATGCACAAAAATATACCCCTATACAATTTTAGATGCCCAGCTCCTGATTTAAACCAAATGGTTTCAATGTATTGAATTTAAGTATCATCCTTGTTTCTAATTCTAGCAATTTGCCTACTATATCATCTCCCCTAGAGACTGAAGGTTTTCCCAATATGCAGAATCTCAAACTATCACTACAGCCATCATGAGCATCCATAAAATGCTTAGCAACAGGACTAAAGGAATTTAGATTTCTTATATCCTTTAAATGTTCAAAAATTCTGATTTTTATCATTCTTTTTGTTTGTCCTATATACCAAATGTCCTTGCATGAGCAACCTAAATATATACTACACTGGTAGACTTACAATTGAAAAAATGTTTAGATATATGGCGTATTTTATTAATGAATTCAATGTTGATAACCCTATTGCAAACACTGCATGAACCACATGCAAAAGTGCCCACCCTAGCTGAAGTTGATCCAACATGGTGTAAAAGATTGTTATTTAGAATTTCTTTAAGAAAAATTAACATAATTAGGAAATAACTCACCTATGTTATCATCTTCACAAATTAAATACCAAAATTTTCTAACTAATGAGACTAATATATCAGAGAAAGAGGAAAATTTAGTCACAAAAAACAATTTCTCAACATTGTTCTTTGCATTATTTTTTCTTTTATCAGAGTGTATCATGATGTTAACTCTATCATGTACCAACCTAATGTTATTGATCACACTATCTCTGCATTTTAATAATTGATTATATTCATATCCTCTTTCCAATAGTCTCATAAGCACTGAATGTAATTCTTTATCTATGTCTTCCTTTACACTAGTGTGATCCCGAATTCTTTTGAATTCCCCATATGGTAGGGCATTTAATAAGTGCGGGGGGTGCATGCTTGTAGCATGTAGGAACATACTTCCTAAATGGTCTAAATTGAATTTTACTCTCCTTCTCAAATAGAGTTAGATCAAAAAATTGTAAATTATGTTCATTGTTATTAAGTACTTCAAAAAATCTAAATGAAAATGAGATAATCTATAAAAGCTTTGTATAGGATTACTTTGTTCCCATTGGCGGTGCCTTTCACTTGTAAATAGTATTCAAAAATAACTGTGAGTTAAACAAAATTCTAACAAATTAATAAGAAAACCGGTTCTGGGTCCTTCACCCATCATGTTTTGTATAGATTCCAAGCCATATTTGGTATTAATGTTGGTATATAAGGACTTGACATCCAATTAAGATTCAAAATGTTATTAATTAGATCCTGTGTATTCCCTTTAATTGAAAGTCCAAAAACAAATTAACTTTTTCCAAAAAAGAACCTATACCAATATAATGGGTCTACCTGGAGGTTCTTCCAAATTCTTATGGATTTTAGGTAACGCATACAAAATAGGTGTTACTGGTTTTTGAATATATAATTTTGACATCAGTATGCATAAAACCTAGCGCGCTCACCTTTTTCCAATAAGAATAACAGCTCATCATTAAATAACACAGTAGGGTCACTGTCAAGTTTCTTATACTCTTCAGAATTCAACAACAATCTATTCACCACTGTCCATTATAACCCAATTTCCACCTTTATTTTTAAATCTTTTAAAACCTGCCACTCAATTCTGTTCAGATTGAAACACGGTATATTTTTAGTGCATATATATGCACATGTATTTCACATTGATATATTCATATATATATATATATATATATATATATATATATATATATTAAACAAGTTTATTATTAAATTATGAATGCATAACATGGTTTAAACATTTAAAACATATTAGATATGTAAATGTCAGATTTTATGCAAAAGTCACTTTAATTTGAATTTTTGAAGTATAATTGAATTAATCCATTAATTGGTTAATTAGTAAAATAGTATAAAATGAGTTAATTCTGAATGTTGAATTGTGATCCTTTGAAGGCGAATTGCCGAGGTACCAGATCGTTGATGGAATAAAGAATGTTGGTGGAATATTGACTGTTGGATATAAAGACATCCACCTTAATGCATCTAGAACTATCCTTAGCCCTAAACATAACGCTGATTTGAAAAACCCCTGGGAATATAGACCCATCTCTATTGTTAACATGGATATGAAGATCTTGGCCACAATTCTTGCCAATAGACTCAATGCAGTAATTTCTACTATTGTTTCACCTGAACAATCTTGCTTCATTATGCACAGACAAACAATAGACCACACCCTTACATTAGACACTATGATTTCTCTCTCTTCTCTGACCAAAAGCCCTCTGTACTGTCTAGCTATTGTTGCATCCAAAGCCTTCGACTGGATCAGTACAGAGTTTCTATTTGATGTTGCTGTTGTTGTGTCTTTCGGCTTTTCCCAGTTAGGGGTCGCCACATTGAAACTCCGGTCTGCTAATGATTGGTAGTTGATTTTTACGTGCCGAGTTACCAGCCCTGATGCACAACCTTCAACGAAGGTATGCCCATTCACGCATGTCTGCATGCAGAAGACGCTGTAGCTGAGTATTGAACCGGACAGCGTCTTACTGTGAGGCGACAATGCTACCACAGCACCACCACCGCGGATACTCTCCCATATTTCAACATACCAAACTTATTTATTAACAAGATTAAAACTCTGTACTCTAATGCATATACTATATTACAAATAAATAACCAGATATCTAACAGAATTGAAATTCATAATGGTGCTAGGCAAGGATGTCCCCTCTCTCCACTATTATTCAACCTATACATTGAACCGTTATTCTTACTAATCAAACAGAAAACCTACCATCATACTCCTGTTCTGTTTAACTCTAAACTTCCCCTATCAGCGTATGCTGATGATTTAAATATCTATTTTACTATAGCTAGTTCCGATCTTGAGAAAATTATGTCCTCCATTAACACCTTTTCCAAATTAGCAAACTACAAACTCTATAGAGATAAATCATTAATATTCCCAAACATATTCCCTACTATAGGCATAAACATTAAACAACACTTCCATTACCTGGGAATATCCTTTTTTCAGGAGCATCCAGCTCAATACCAGGGCAATATGGCTAAATTATGGCTGAGTGTTCAAAATGACCTAAACAGATGGGCCAAACTTAAACTTCCACTCTTAGCCAGAACTGCAGTCATAAAAATGAATATACTTCCTAGAAATATTACACTTCATAACAAATTCTTTAAAACTATTTTCTCATTTATTTCAAAATTTATATCAAGGAGGCCTTGGGTTGCCATTTTAAACTATACTATGAAATAATCAATGGGAGTAGAATCATAGGATTACACTATGTGGTGTCCAGCCTGGGTCATACTTTTTAGCAATTATGTCAAATCTCTAAACCTTAATCCCTCTGCATTAAATCTAATATAAAGTCACTACAGAATCTTTTTAGTTTAAACCTGACCCCTGCTTTTCAACCCTAATCTAAAGATGAACGGCCGTGATAAACCTAGACAACAAATATACAATTATATTAAGACAAATCAGGGAGATGTTATGTGATCCTATCTCGCCTACATTCTGTACTGATGGGCTCGGAGCCACCCTCTCGCTACGGGCATATTGGCTGAGCTATTCTCTATCCCAGGATGCACCACCATTTTCTGTCAGAAAGCTGTTTTAACAGCTATTTTCTGTTGTAATTGAGGTCAAGTACCTGTTTGAGTTAGAGGGTTCTTGGCCCTCTTTTCTTTAGTGTATTGTAGTTGTTATTTGTTATTGTTGAGTTTCTTGGACTTTCGCCCTTCGTTAAAAAAAAAAAAAAAAAAAAAGGGTTTTATTATTGTAAAATCCTTTACTGAGGCATTATGTCCGATGCAACTATAAAATGTCCATCACCGATGATCACGGTACTGTTTAGGCGCCAAACACCTACAGGAGTCTTGCAGCATGTGTCACGCTTTTTCCTCTAGGGTCCTCCAAGAGAGGAAGAAAAAGAAATCATCGGCTCCCGCAGTCTCCGTGGAACCGACCAACCTAGGCAGGCTTCTCCATCAGCTCCACGGACTGGAGTGAGAGCCGGCGGGGCGGGCGGTCTGCCCGCCTATGGCTGGGGCTTCGAGAGGGTCACCTTCTCCGGCTCAACTGATTTTGGAGCCGATGACCCAGTCCTTCGAGCCGATGGAGAAGTCCCATCCCATTACGGCTTGAGCGTGGCCCACCCACTAGTTCTGGTTTCTCCTCCAACAGCAGCGGCACTGGAGCCTGTGCTGGAGGTTTTCGGTCGCCCCCGACCCACTCCAACCCCAGCTCTTGAGTCGGAGTTTCATAGATGGACTCCTCCGGCCCTGGGGGCGGACGCGCGGGACCGATGGTTTTCGGCTGCCTTCTCTCTCAGTGCGCCGCTCGGTAGGGGGGTCACGTGTGTAGTTGCCCACGGGGGGGTTGGACCTTTCTTGGGCTGGGTCCGCCTTTCCAGGACCATGATCTTCGAGGGAACCCCGAAGGAAAGACTGTGCAAGAGGAAGCACGCCGACTCCCGATGGAGTCTCTCCGCCGGACAATCGATCCTCAGATAATGTCTCCTCAAACATCTGCTGACCTAGGGTGTTCTCTCAAGGCCGCTCAGCCTCCCCTCTCTCCTGGGTGGCCGGGACGAGCTCCAAATAAGTTCTTATCAGCACCCCAGAGAAGGAGTTTTTGACCAAAGGTGTGGCTGTAGATGCCTTGGTGGTGGCATCTGCTACCCAACAAGATGTAGCAGAGGCTTGATGTCCGTCCCATCCTCCTAATAAGGAGTCTAGGAGCATGGATGCCTTTACCTTAAGGTCCCTGAACTATTTAACGACTTCACTAGATTTCAGAGGATCTGATCAAGGAGCTTTCAGATACCCTCTGAGCAGCTGGCCCAGACGGTTGGCTGTCAGTTGGCTACGCTGTCATCGATATCAAACTCGTCCATGAGGCTCATTTCATATGCAGCCGAGGGGCCAGTAGAGCCGCGGTGGGTGTTGGGCAAGGATGGGTCATCTTTGTTTGGACCCAAGGTAAAGGACACATTGACCCACTGCAGCAAGAAGGTAAGACTTTGACTGCCGTAGGGGGCGATTTTCCACTCCCTTCGGCCTTACCCCAAGACTAAAGAGGAGGGAAAATATGGTTCCATAAATCCCAGAAGTCTTATCCCTTCTAGAGGCAGAGGAGGGGAAATTTTCTGCAGAGGCCCCCGCAACACTTTCAGCCTTCCACAATCCCTGAAGGATTGCCTGACTGTGCAGTTCGGCACCTAAAAGCCTGGGAAGGTATCACTCAGGACCGATGGGTGCTTTGAATCATCGCCGGAGGTTACAACATTCCAAGAAAATCCCGGAGCATTAGAAATCTCAAAGCTGCTTCAAAAGGAGTCATCCAACCAGTCCCCGCAGACCAGATCGATTAGGACTTACTCAAGGTTCTTTTAGTGCCAAAAAGACCGGGACTTGAGGCCCATTTTGGATCTCAGCATCCTAAATCGATCAGTCAAAAAGTCCAAGTTCTGAGTGGTCACCTTACAATCCATTCTCCCACTGCTGGAGAAAGGTGTTTGGATGTGCTCCATAGATCTCCTATTATCACATCCTGATAGATCATCAGCCTGGGAGACAGTCATTTTCAGTTCCCCTTGGTCTCACCACAGCCCCCAGGGTGTTCACCAAATGTTTGGCGGTCATGACTGCTCACCTGAGGAGTCTAGGATTCCAGGTGTTTCCGTATCTGGACGACTGGCTCCTAACTGCCACCTCCAGGCGTCTACTATTGCAGAACCTACAAGCCACCATATCACTAGGCACTTCCCTTGGAATTACCTTCAATTGGCCAAAGTCTGTGTTGCTGCCATCTCAGCGCATAAGGTTCATCAGATAGACTCAAACCAAATGCGGGTCTATCTTCCTACAGAAAGGATACAGACTATACAGGCTCAAGTCCGAGCCTTGCTTCTCAGATCCAAAGCTCCAGCCAGGATGGCCCTGCAGCTATTAGGCTCTGTCAGCCACTGTTCTCCTAGTCCCCTTAGCAAGATTGCATATGAGAATTCTCCAGTGGCTCCTATCGACACAGTGGTCCTTTCAGGATCTCCCTCTCAGTCACCTCATACGGATCACGGAAACTTGCAAACGGGACCTTCACTGGTGGCTGGTGCCCTCCAATCTGGATCAGGGACGACCCTTTGTTCCACCTCCTCCTATGGCCACATTGACGCGGGGACGCCCCAGATGGGGTGGGGGGCATTACCTGGGCAGGTCAGTCCAAGGCAAATGGCATTCAGAAGAGAGTCTCCTTCATATCAACATTTTAGAAATGAGGTCTCTACAAGCCCTCCACGAATTGCCATTCACTCCGACAACATGTCAGTAGTCTGGTATCTGAACAAGCAGGGAGGGACCAGATCCTACCCCTTTGCAGAGAGGCCATGAGAGTTTGGGAATGGGCAGTGGCTGGTAGCGACTCATATCCCTGGCAAGTCCACAGACTAAGCAGAACTGGTCTCTGAACGAAGCAGTGACAACTCAGATCTTCAGCAGATGGGGAACTCCTTGTTGCGACCTCTTCGCCCTCGCTGAACGAAGTGCAGAAAGTTCTTCTCTCTCACTCCAGCTCCGGGAGAGTCCGCCCATCCTTGGCCCACCGGGGTTGGCTACGCCTCTAGTTCCCTCCTTCCCAGAGTGATCCAAAAGGCATCTCACTTGGGAGCAAAATGATTTTAGTTGCCCCTTACTGGCCTCGTCAGGTATGGTTCCCCAATATGCACTGGACGGTCCATGGTTCCTGGATCAAATCCCAGACCTATTCATTAGTCCCTTCACACTTTGAAGTTAACAGCTTGGCTCCTCCTCTTCCGACTATAGTCAGGAATCATACGTCATACATATCTTATCATCGCCCACAAGTCTGCCACTAAGAAATTGTATACTAGCAAATGGAAGAGATTTGCTATTTGGGCTCAACTGATCCCATCACTGTTCCGTATCGGAAGTCCTGAAATTTTTACTTCCCTATTCAATCAAGGTTCTTCAGTCTCTACCATCAAGGTCCAATTGGCAGCTATTTCCGAATCTATAAACCCACCTTTAATGAGCAACAGATTGTGTAAAACCTTCATGAAAGGTGCTCTTAACCTCCTCCCCTTGAACTGGCAGCAACATGTGATTTGAAATTTCGCCAGAAGGGTTTCAATCCATCTTTTGTCCCTAAAGTTTGTTCCAGTTTTGCCCATTAGAACTTCCAGTTTTCTTTCCAAAGTACTCAAACAAAGCAGAATACATCTTCCACACATTGGATGTTCACATTTATTTAGACAGGACCCAACAAACAAGGAAAACAGATCAATTGTTTGTGTCCTTTTCAGATAATAAAAAGATCACTACTGCCAAATGGATCAGGGACTGTATTAGTCAGGCTTATTCCTCTTCTAATAAAGAATTGAAATTCATAATGGTGCTAGGCAAGGATGTCCCCTCTCTCCACTATTATTCAACCTATACATCGAACCCTTATTCTTACTAATCAAACAGAAAACCTACTATCGTACTCCTGTTCTATCTAACACTAAACTTCCCCTATCAGCGTATGCTGATGATTTAAACATCTATTTTACTTTACCTAGTTCCGATCTTGAGAAAATTATGTCCTCCATTAACACCTTTTCCAAATTAGCAAACTACAAACTCAATAGAGATAAATCATTAATATTCCCGATAAATATGTCTTCCCCATTCCCAAACATATTCCCTACTATAGGCATAAACATTAAACAACACTTCCACTACCTGAGAATATCCTTTTTTCAGGAGCATTAAGCTCAATACCAGGGCAGTATGGCTAAATTATGGCTGAGTGTTCAAAATGACCTAAACAGATGGGCCAAACTTAAACTTCCACTCCTAGCCAGAACTGCAGTCATAAAAATTAATATACTGCCTAGATTTCTATATATTTTTAATGTGACAAATATTACACTTCATAACAAATTCTTTAAAACTATTTTCTCATTTATTTAAAAATTTATATGGTCCCCCAAATCTGTTAGGATTAGTTACACAAAACTTAAATTCCCTAAGGAGCAAGGAGGCCTTGGGTTGCCATATTTTAAACTATACTATGAAATAATCAATGGGAGTAGAATCATAAACATTGCTTCCTACAACAAGGATTACACTATGTGGTGTCCAGCCTGGGTCATACTTTTTAGCAATTATGTCAAATCTCTAAACCTTAATCCCTCTGCTCTCCCTTTCCTGAATAAAGAAAACTTAGGCAAGACTAAGTTGCATAAAGGCATTAAATCTAATATAAAGTCACTACAAAATATTTTTAGTTTAAACCACTTTACAACCATTACATCTCAACCCTAATCTAAAGATGAACGGCCGTATGGTAAACCTAGACCAATACCCCCTTCTCAGGAATCCAAACATCTCTGACCTCTTCCCCTTCAAGCAACAGACTGTCTCTGATAAGAGAATTAACATGAACTTACCCAAAAAATATGCAATTATATTAAGACAAATGAGGGAGTTAGTCCATATGTACCTAGACCACCCCATGGTAACTGATAAGGATATCTCAACTTACAAGGCACTGTGGAAACTATTTCTCCTTAAAAAGAAAATGACCTCCAGTACCTACAAAGTTATCATGGCCTCCAAAACACATAATGAGCCCATTTTCTCCAAATATTGGTTAAAGCAAGATCCCTCTATTACCCATAACCAGGTTTCAAATGCCATAAGAAGTAGCGTTAAACACATACCCCTAAAGAAACTTAAATATACCCAGCTCATGGTAATGAACAATGCATACATTACCCCTGACATAATCAACAAAATATACCCTAATTACTCCCCTCAATGTCAAGTCTGTCAGAATCAAACAGATGATCTATTACATATATTTTGGAGCTGCAAATGCTCATATAAACTATGGTGTGCCTTGAGAGTCATACTGGAAAAAATTGGCTATGAAAAATCAACCCTTTCATGGAAATTCACTCTCCTACACATCCCTCCCCCAGGCCTATCAGAGGCGAAATGTACAATTCTGATTTCCATATCTATGTTAGTAAAATAGTATATCTCTCTTAATTGGAAAAATAGGCATTTATTATCTTGGGAAGGGTTCAAGACTCTGGCTATTAAACACCTTAAGGCACATAGATACTTGTTCCACAACATTAACCAGAAACCATATCTTAAAGAATATTGGAGAATGTTATTTGAACATATACTGAAATGAATATCTGATTACTGTACTACCCTTTGTGTTATTTTGGGCAATGTATAAGTGTATATAGTTGCATATATAGCTTGTTTGTGTATGTTTGTCTGATGTTATTTGCTGTTAATGTTTGACTAGAACAATAAAGAGAATTTAAAAAAAAAAAAAGAAGGTAATTCTGAGATTCCAGAATGTTGAGAAGAGAGTGTTTACAAGTGTTCTCCCTTCCCTGAGGCTTTATACTGTTGGAGTTATGTGTGTAGGGAGTATGAGATGAAGTACCCCACATCAGGGAGTGTAAGGGAGCTTGCCTGTTATAAAAATGAAATCCTACAAAAAACATGAGAATGTGTTATTTGATGTGAGAAATTCAAACTTTGATGACACACATTCTGTCAGTTGTTAGAGAATGCTGATTTCACTCAGATGCCACATCATTTATGGTAGTTGATAAACTAGATTTCAGTCAATTGTACTTTAGTATAGTGAGGCATACCTAAAATAAGTAGTATTGCTTTTAATGTGTGTTTATAAATGCCAGATGCAAGTGAAAATGAAATTAAATGCTCATGTCACAAGTTGGCACTGTAAGGATACTTTAATCTCAGCGTCTAGAGTAATTTAGCCAGATCATAATGTACAGCTAAAATTCAAGATTCTGGTATTAAAGCCCTGCAAGAAGCAGCGGTGGTGCAGCGGTAGCGTTGTTGCCTCACAGCAAGAGGTTCTGCCGTTCGATTCTCGGCTGGAGCGCCTTCTGTGTGGAGTCTGCATGTCCTCCCCACAGTCAAGTGGTGTTCGAAAACATGCGTAGAATGGGTGTGCTTTTGTTGAAGGTTGAACATCGAGCTGGCACCTCGGCACCTGTGAAAAATCTACTGCCAATCATTAGCGGACCGGAGTTCTGCTGTGGCGACCCCTAACCGTGAAAAGCCAAAAGAAGAAGAACAACAACAACTGTGAAAGAGAGGATGTTCTTCGTGTTTCACTGTTGCAGTCATCACAGATGGGTTATCCCTGCCAGGGTAGCCCTCAGCCGGCCCGAATACCAGAGGCTTAGTATTTCTGCGTCAGTTGCTGTCGCTTCAGGACTGACTTCAGGTTGTCAGTAGTATAAATTAAGGCAGCCAATGCCATTACATCAGTCTTTCTTGCCATGGAGCCCGAAGCAGAAGCAGTTCCCACGAGTGTCGGTCGGCCGCTACCTGAGTTTCATCTACCAAATTGAAGCTGAAGTGTTCTAAAGCTAATTACCCCATTGGGGATCCTTTTTTCTTGCACTAACCAAACTTTTTAGACAAGTATACGATTGACCTGAGACATATAATAGCTTTTGAGTGAGGTATAGTTGAGAAGTGGTGGTGGTGCTATCATTAGAAAGCAGGTTCCAAATTCTTTAGTTGCTCCAGAAGAGTGAGAAAAAAGTTGAACCCTATAGCTTGGTTGTGTAGAGAACTTTAAACGTTGGTTAGAGCTCTTCTGGTGGTGAGTGGGGAAGGAAGAGATGCATAGTGTTGATTTTACAGTTTTTGATTGAAGAACTGTTGCATTGAATTAGTGATGTTGCGTTTGGCTAACAATAGGTTCCAGAGTATTTCCTTATGCAGGAGTGATAAGAAGAGACACACTGAATCCTGCAGCTTTGTTGTGCAGACTGTTGTGAACCTTTGTTGAGGATATATTGTTGATGGTTGTTAGGGGAGGTGGCAGTGTGATCTCTTGAAGGGTTTTTAACTGAGCAGCTGTTCTGCTGGTGTGAACATGCTTAGGCATGAAATTCATTCCCAGATTATTTGATTGCACAAGGGTAATCTGATGGGGAAACTTGATAAATCTTGTAGTTTTGCTTTGCAGAGGACTGTGAACCTTGGCTTCAAGGAATAACAGATTGATAGCTGGAGTACAGAGGAGAGAGAAAGAGCCAGACACAACGTGCTTCTAAATAAGGCTCTACAGAAAAGAAAATTTCTCCACCCAGCTACACGCAAAAAAAAAAAAAAAAAACTTAACTGCACTCCAACTTGAATTTGGGTCCTAGTTGTTGTCATTAAGTGTAGCAGTGATAATCTGGCAATGATTCATGTTTCACAGCCATCGTATTTCTTCTGAGAAACTTCTCTTTATGCTGTTACAAAAATGTATTTTCTTTGTGAAAGTTTTAGTTGTACTCAGTAGACCTGTGATGTACACTGAGATGTTTGATACACATCTCTCATTACACTGACAAAGTTTCTAGTTTTGGCATTCTTTTTTGCCTTACTCAGTAGTGGGCTGTCTTATTAGTCATAATGTAGCTGTTCGCCCATCTGGACTAACCTCTGCAGAAGTGATTTAAACCATACACAACTGTGTGGTGCCTTAAATATTTTTATTTCTCTGCTAGTGGCACTAATTCTGTTTTTATTTC